>NC_133147.1:45752437-46092800 GCF_048418815.1 Hemitrygon akajei | reverse complement strand
CATATGTCATGAAAGTTTTTATGTTTTTAGCAGCAGTACATTGCAATACATAATGATGAGAAACTTTAAAGAAATATAGATGTATGGGAAATTCCAAATTTCTGCAGCCTCCTGAGGAAGTAGAGGCATTGGTGAGCTTCCTTGGCCGTGTAGTTGGACCAAGGCATGCTGTTGGTGGTGTTAATTCCTGGGAACTCAAAGCTCTTGGCCCTCTGTGATTCAATTCTCTGGATTTACTCCAGTGCTACTCAATTCAGAAAACAGAGTACGTCACAGTGCCTCAAAGTGCTGTAATTCTGTGTTACCTGCTTGCTTAAATGGTGCCTTAATCATTCTTGTTTCCCCAGCCCAGTGCCCTCTAAAGCACTTTTACACTTGCCAACGGCCCCCGGAGTGCTTTCATACTTGCTAACGACCTTCTTAGTCACAGTATACTTTCCAGTGGCCAAAGGTATAAAAACATGTCTACCATATGCTAACATAAAAAATGATTTTGCTTTAAATTTTTATTCATCTTTATATCTAGCTTACACAGTACCTGAGCTTGATGGTCTTCATCAAGAGTTGAAATACCTGGTTCAAGTTGTGACAACAAAGGCCCTAAGTCCCCATGTGTAACAATGTCCAGGTGGTTTCTGTTATTGTGATAATGTGGTTCACTACTCTGAAGCCTCTTTCAACAAAGTAGGAAGATGGAAATGCAATGAAGAGCAGTTTGGACTGTTCTGCAAAGACAGGAAAGTTCGTATGACAGTGTAGCTGCATACCACAAAAGCCGATATTTTTGAAAAGCATTTTTGCTTATCATTCTGAATTTCAATAATTTAACCATATAACAATTACAGCACAGAAACAGGCCATCTCGGCCCTTCTAGTCCGTGCTGAACGCTTACTCTCACCTAGTCCCACTGACCCGCACTCAGCCCATAACCCTCCATTCCTTTCCCGTCCATATACCTATCCAATTTTGCTTTAAGTGACAATACTGAACCTGCCTCTACCACTTCTACTGGAAGCTCATTCCACACAGCTACCACTCTGAGTAAAGAAATTCCCCCTCATGTTACCCTTAAACTTTTGCCCCCTAAATCTCAACTCATGTCTTGTTTGAATCTCCCCTACTCTCAATGGAAAAAGCCTATCCACGTCAACTCGATCCATCCCCTCATTATTTTAAATACCTCTATCAAGTCCCCCATCAACTTTCTACGCTCCAAAGAATAAAGACCTAACTTGTTCAATCTTTCCCTGTAACTTAGGTGCTGAAACCCAGGTAATATTCTAGTAAATCTCCTCTGTACCCTCTATTTTGTTGACATCTTTCCTATAATTCGGTGACCAGAACTGTACACAATACTCCAAATTCGGCCATACCAATGCCTTGTATAATTTTAACATTACATCCCAACTCCTATACTCAATGCTCTGATTTATTGGCCAACATACCAAAAGCTTTCTTCACCACCCTATCCACATGAGATTCCACCTTCAGGGAACTATGCACCATTATTCCTAGATCTCTCTGTTCTACTGCATTCTTCAATGCCCTACCATTTACCATGTATGTCCTATTTGGATTATTCATACCAAAATGTAGCACCTCACACTTACCAGCATTAAACTCCATCTGCCATCGTTCAGCCCGCTCTTCTAACTGGCTTAAATCTCTCCTGCAAACTTTGAAAACCTACTTCATTATCCACCTACCTAGTATCATCTACATACCTACTAATCCAATTTACCACCCCATCATCCAGATCATTAATGTATATAACAAACAACACAAGTGATGTGTACTGTACAGATCAGTACAGTACAGTACACATCACTAGTCACTGGCCTCCAACCTGACAAGCAGTATCCACCACTACTCTCTGGCATCTCCCACCTAGCCACTATTGAATCCATTTCACTACTTCAATATTAATACCTAATTAATATTGAAGTAGTAAAATTAATATTTCTTCTTGCAAACTCTCTTCCTGTTCTTCCACCACGCAAAGAAGTGGGTTGATTACTCAGTCTGGAATTTCCAGATCGTTTGAATCTTTGAATCGATTCTGAAAATCCTCCTTCAGTGACTGCAGGTGTAAGCAGTACTCTTATCTGTTAAAGAGAGTGCTGTACTTTACATGCAGGGAAGCTGTGAGGACATTCATCTCCCAATGTTCCGCTTATATATTTCTGATTTTCTGACTGGATTAAATTGAAATTCTCACTCTGCAGTTTCATATTTAGAATGTTTATTTTGTCGTACAGATTGGCTAAGTATGCCATATTTCCATGCAGAAGTTTATTCTTGTTTCCCAAGCTCTTGTCAACTTTGAGCAAAAATTCAACCACAGTGTCAAAAAGATCAAAGAAACATTTTAAGTAGCAGCCTTTTGACAGCCAACACACTTCAGTGTGAAGAAGCAAGCGTTCAAATTCAGCATCATTATCTTGGAATAACTTGAGAAATATTCTGCCTTTTAATGAGTGAGCTTTAATTTTGTTGATAGCAGATACAAGAGTCATGTTCCAGATTACTGTCTGCTCCTACCTCGACCGCCCTCCCTCCCTTCACTTTCACACCTCACCATGAACCAGAAGGGACAACTTCACTTGCCCCATCACTGAATTGTTCCCACAACCCATGGACTCACTTTCAAGGACTCTTCACCTTACGTTCTCAATATTTATTGTTTCTTTTCCTCTTTTGTATTTACACAGGTTGTTCTCTTTTTTCTCTGTTTGTCTGTCCTGTTGGGTGTGGCCTTTCATTGATTCTATTGTGTTTCTTGTATTTACTGTGAATGCTCACATGAAAATGAATCTTTGGGTTGTGACATATATGCACTTTGATAATAAATTTACAATTAACTTTGAAATAATTTTGTAGGGAGTCAGACATTGTGGGGGGGGGGGGGTGAGGTTATGGATGAGGGCTCAGAGGTGACAGGATTCACCCAAGGATGTGGTGATTTTTGTCAGTGTGTCTGGGACATGTGGCTTCTGTCGACAAAGCATCTGTGTGTTCATTATTGATGAGCGTATTGATTTGATGTCTGATCAATTAATGAGTCTCAGGGTGGGGGGAGCAGATAGTGAGGCAGTGGTGCTGGGACGTCACCACAGACGACATCCCAGCTAAGCTAACCAATGTCACAAACTGTTCCCTGCCCCATCCTCTCCTTTTCTCTGTAACCCCTGCACTCCACGTCCTCATTAAAAACATTCCCATGCAAGCCCTCTCTGTAACCCCAGCACTCTCTGTCCTCCTGTTAAACCCCTCCCTATCTCGGTAACCCGTACACTCCCTGTCCTCCTGTTAAACCCCTCCCTATCTCGGTAACCCGTACACTCCCCATCCTCCTGTTGAACCCCTCCCTATCTCGGAAACCCGTACACTCCCCGTCCTGCTGTTGAACCCCTCCCTGTCTCGGAAACCCCTACACTCCCCGTCCTCCTGTTAAACCCCTCCCTATCTCGGTAACCCGTACACTCCCCATCCTCCTGTTGAACCCCTCCCTATCTCGGAAACCCGTACACTCCCCGTCCTCCTGTTGAACCCCTCCCTATCTCGGTAACCCGTACACTCCCCATCCTCCTGTTGAACCCCTCCCTATCTGGGTGGCCAGGCCTGAATACAGTACTCCAGGCGTGACCTCACCAACGTCCTGTACTGAGTACCCTGACAGATGAAGGCCTTCCCTCTGCTGTTAAGAATTAGTTATTCTGAAGGAGTGATTGGTAGTCAGGGAGAAGACGTATAAATGCCGTTCAAAGAAAACACAGCAGCACCTCTAGTTTCTTAAAAGTTTGTGCAGATTCCGCATAGCACTTGGAGTATTGTGAACAGTTCTGGGTCCCTCATCTAAGAAATGATTGCTGACACTGTAGAGGATTCAAAGGATGGTCACAGAAATGATTCCAGGATTGAAAGGCTTGTCTTGAGGAGCGTTTAATGGCTCTCAGTCTGTGCTCACTGGAATTCAGAAGAATGAGGAGGGATCTCAATGAAACCCATTGAATGTTGAAAGGTTTTGATATTGTTCTTGATGTTGCTTATTTATTATTATTTCAGTTTTTTTCTCTTTTTATATTTACAGCTAATTCTCAGTATTTAATGTTTATTGTACTTGTCCTGCACACGGGTTGTTTGTCCGGCCTATTGGGTGCAGTCTTTCATTGATTCTATTACGTTTCCTGTATGTATTGTGAATGTCCACATGAAAATGCGTCACGGGTTTGTATATAGTGGAAAGAGTTCAAAGGAGGCTTATGGAAATTATTTCGGGATTGAAAGCTTTGTCATATGAGGAGTGTTTGGCTCTGATCCTCTGCTCACTAGAGTTCAGAAGAATGAGACCTATGGAATGTTGAAAGGCTTCGATATAGTGGATATGGAGAGGATGTTTCCTATGGTGGGAGAGTTGAAGACCAGAGGACACAGCCTCAAAATAGAAGGGAGTCCTTTTAGAATGGTGATGAGGAGGGATCTCTTTAGCCAGAAAGTGGTAAATCTGAGGAATTTGTTGCCACAGGCAGAACTGGAAGACTTTGGGTATATTTAAGGCAGGGGATGACAGATTCTTGATTAGTCAAGGCATGAAGGGATATGGGGAGAAGGCAGGAGATTGGGGCTAAGAGGGAAAATGGATATCTTATGGTTGTGGTGTGTCGTATGATGTGGATGATCGTCATCTGGGCTGAGTCTTTACAAGACAGGTGACATCAGCCATTATCAATTGTCTTCAGTGGTCGCATAACTACTGCTCCCATGGCTTTACGTGACCACGATCCATTTGGTGGTAACAAGTATTAAGTAACACCTTGCCCAAAGGTGACCTGCAGGCTAGCTGGGGAAGGAATGCCCTGCACCTGTAGGAACGCCTACAGGACTGCTTTGAATCGGTGGACTGGACTGTATTCAGGGATTCATCTTCGAACCTGGATGAGTATGCTGCAGTTGTTACCGACTTCATTAAAACCCGTGTGGATGAGTGTGTGCCCACAAAGACTTACTGTACATTCACAAACCAAGAGCCGTGGATGAACCAGGAAGAACGTCAACTGCTGAAGGCTAGATCTGTGGCATTCAAGTGTGGCAACCCAGGCCTGTACCAGAAAACCAGGTATGACTTGTGGAAGGCTATTTCAAGGGCGAAGAGACAATTTTGAACGAGGTTGGAGGCAACATCGGATGCACGGCAACTCTGGGAGGATCTGCAGACATTACTACTTACAGAGTGAAACCCAAAAGCATGAATGGCAGCAATGTTTCACTACCAGATGAACTCAATGTTTTGCACACTTTGAAAGGCAGAATACAACTACAGCTGTGAAGATCCCTGCTGCACCTGATGACCCTGTGATCTCTATCTCTGAGGCCAATGTTAGGCTGTCTTTAAAGAGGGTGAACCCTCACAAGGCGGAAGGTCCCGATGGAGTACCTGGTAAGGCTCTGAAAACCTGTGCCAACCAACTATCCGGAGTACACAAGGACACTATCAACCTCTCACTGCTACGGGCAGGAGTTCCCACTTGCTTCAAAAAGGCAACAATTATACCAGTGCCCAAGAAGAAGAATGTGAGCTGCCTTAATGACTATCGCCCGGTAGCACTCACATGTACAGTGATGAAATGTTTTGAGAGGTTGGTCATGACTAGACTGAACTCCTGCCTCAGCAAGGACCTGGACCCATTGCAACTTGCCACAATAGGTCAATGGCAGATGCAGTCTTAAAGGCTTGCCACATAGTTTTAGAGCACCTGGACAACACAAACAGCTACGTTAGGATGCTGTTCATCAACTATAGCTCAGCATTTAATACGTACCATCATTCCCACAATCCTGATTCAGAAGTTGCAAAACCTGGGCCTCTGTACCTCCCTCTGCAAATGGATCCTCGACTTCCTAACCAGAAGACCACAATCTGTGCAGATTGGTGGTAACATCTCCTCCTCGCACTATCAGCACTGGTGCACCTCAAGAGTGTGTGCTTAGCCCACTGCTCTACTCTCCGCATAGCTCAAGTATCACATATAAATTTCCCAACAATACCACCATTGTTGGTAGAATCTCAGGTGATGACTAGAGAGAGAGATTTGAGATTTGTACAGGAGTGAGATTTGCCAACTAGTGGAATGGTGCCGCAGCAACAACCTGGCACTCAACCTGAACAAACCTGATTCTGATTCTGATGAAATCCTAAGCTATGAACTCTTCCTCACATTTTGCTCTCTATAGTTCTTGTAAAAATTCATTACTATAATCTGAAGCCTCCATTGGTCAGGGTCAAAAATGGATGTTGCGTCCCAGCTGTCTAGGTGATATGCGAGACTGGGCGGTATGATATGGTGTATAAACTGTTGCCCACGTAGCTGATGAATCTGAAGGAACGGCATAGACCGTTACAATTTGGCAGCAGCAGCATCGCGGGAGTTGTCAGTCAGCGTTGAACTCGATACAGGGCTGCCTTAGAGACTCTAACTCTGGACTTTTCCTTCAGGGTTTACACCTGAAGCCTTCCCCATGAGTAGGTTTAGCTGCAGAGGTTTGAGATCAGAGTCTTCCGTCTCCTAGATGAGCTGATAAGCTCCATCTGCCCAAAGCGACTGGTTTTAAGGCTCCAGTCACCCTCCTTTGCCCCTTCTGTCTGTAGAAACAGTTCCGCCAGGCTTAGTGGCTAAGCCACACGTGAAGGCCGGGAGCTGGACTTGGCTGTCAGAAGCTTGGATTATTTTATAGGCTGTGGGAGCTTACAATAATACATCAATGAAATTACTGCAAGTTATAGTTTGTTATTGTAACTTACAGTGACTTTATGCACGGTACCTCTGCTGCAAAACAACAAATTGCACGATATAGAGCAGCAATTATTAAACTGATTCTGTTTCACCCTCTCCCTTAGCTCAGGTTCTCAAGTCCTGTCAACAGCCTTGTCAATTTTCTTTGTACTAACTACTTGGCAGTTAGATAGTTGCAAGAAAAAGTTGGTGAACCTGGTTTTCTGCATTAATTACTCACAAAATGTAGGCAGAAGGTGGGGAATCTGTGGAATTCATTGCCATAGATGGATGTGGAGGCCTGGTGATTTGGTATATTTAAAGTGGAGGTTGATAGGTTCTAAATTGGTTAGGGCATCAAAGGTTTGGGGAGAAGACAGGAGAATGTGTCTCTACCATAACAGCTGCAAGGCGCTCCTTTCCTCTGCTGGCCTGCAGGTCACCCTTGAGCAAGGTGCTTAGCCCCCCCATTCAGGGTCATGTGAAACCATGGGGCAAGTGGTGGATGGTCTATGACCAGTGGACACTGATGCCAGACAGACAATCACTGAAGAGTTTAGGTAATGGCTGGGGTCATCCGTCTTGTAAAGACTCTGCCCAGAAGGCGGCAATGGCAAACCACTTCTGTAGAAAAATTTTCCAAGAACAATCATGGTCATGTGAAAAACCATATGATCACCCAGGTCATACGATACAGCAAATAGCTAAAAAATATGGATGGAGTGTTATGGTTTGGGTGCATATCAATGGGACCAGCAGATTAATGTTTTGGCACAAACTAGATGGGCCCTTTGGCCTGTTTCTGTGCTGTAGTGTTCGATGACTCCGAACATAACGTACAAACTCTAGTGGCCTTCCTGATGAAGGCTGGCATGCTATAAGCCTCCTCCACTGCCCTGTGTAGCAGAGAACTTTGTTCTTCTTTCCCTGTGACTCTTGGGCCCTGTCATAATAGAAGAGTAGCAGGCTGTGTGTGAGGTGTCGGATCCCGCTGTTTCTCATCTGAGCTTCGGAAGTCAAGAATGAGGCATCTGTGCCATTGCTTGCAGAATGGAAGAATGAAAGGAGAAAAGAGAGGGTATAAAGACCCTTGTGGCAGGTGTTGGACGCCTGTTACTTCGTGGTTGAACCGGGGTCAGTAAAGGTGAGCAGTCTTAATTCTTACTGGTTGGTTGTTTTGAAGTTAGAGTAAATGCCGAACAAGAAGCAAGGAGAGCAAAGATAAAGAAGAAAAAGATGGGTGCCACTGAAAGAAACAGTGTATAGTTAATATAAGAAAAAATTCCGTAGATAAAAATAAGCCAATCACAATTCCATCAAGTGTAATGTGTGATTTCTTAGTTAATCAAGGTGAAAAGGTATTGCTAACTGCTACACTGCCTTCTGCCAGGAAGTGGGACAAAACACCACATACTGTGAAAATGCACAATTTGTCAAAAAAGTAGCATTTATGATTAAACTACGACTTAGGTTTTGCACTACTCAGTCTAATATCTTATAAAAAGTATTAAAAACAGTGGATGCAACACGGGGAAGGGAATGAATACAGAGACCTGGTCTGGTGTCCTTATTTCAGATTGCTAATTGCATTGAATTTCCAGAGATGACCTATTCAAGTAATTAAATGGCCACTCCGAAACACACTGAACAATCGCAAGAATACTGGTAATTATATAAACGGTCAAGGATGGTGAAGGATCCCACATGCCTTGTTTATGGGTTGTTTGTCCCACTTTCATCAGAGAGAAGGCTATGTAGCACCCACACCAGGACCACCAGACTCAAACAGTTTCTTCCTCCAAGTAGTGAGACTGATCAACATCCCCACCCACTAACCCACCCCTCCACACCCCCAACCACCACTACTTTATCATTTTCTGTCAGTCATTTTATGTACAGACACCCCTGTGCCTAGCAACATTTTATGGATGTACAGTCAATCTTATGTATGTAAGCTACCTTGTGTCAATTATGTGGAGTAGCTTTGACACAACTTTGTGGGCTGAAGGGCCTGTACTGTACTGTCCTCTATTGGCTGTGCCCTGGTTTACAAAACTTAAATACTGTGCAGTGAAATGTAGGTGGCACTGTTCTGCCAGGAGACAACCAGAGGGGTGGTGCTGAGAGAGCAGGCTGCTGTGACTGAGTAACATGTGCTGTTATGCCACGAGGGAGCTGGATTACCTGCTGTGCGCATCTGTCTGAGAATGCAAACTGCACTTCCCAGAGAGAAGCAGAGGATGGGGTGGTGGTTTGAACACCAGAAACATGGAATGTATCAGGTTACACAGATGGGTTGGGGGCAAGGGAGAGGTTTAAACAGGAGGACGGGTAGTGTAGGGGTTACAGAGATAGGGAGGGGTTTGAACAGGAGGATGAGGAGTGTAGGTTACAGAGATAGGGAGGGGTTTGAACAGGAGGACGGGGAGTGTCGGAGTTACAGAGATAGGGAGAGGTGAGGGTGGGGTTTGAACAGGAGGACGAGGAGTGTAGGGGTTACAGAGATAGGGAGGGGTTTGAACAGGAGGAAGGGGAGTGTAGGGGTTACAGAGATAGGGTGGGGTTTGAACAGGAGGATGGGAGTGTAGGGGTTACAGAGATAGGGAGAGGGGGAGAGAGGGGTTTGAACAGGAGGACGGGAGTGTAGGGGTTACAGAGATAGGGAGAGGGGGAGAGAGGGGTTTGAACAGGAGGACGGGGAGTGTAGGGGTTACAGAGATAGGGAGGGGTTTGAACAGGAGGACGGGGAGTGTAGGGGTTATAGAGATAGGGAGGGGTTTGAACAGGAGGACGGGGAGTGTAGGGGTTACAGAGATAGGGAGAAGGAGGGAGGGGTTTGAACAGGAGGACGGAGAGTGTCGGGGTTATAGAGATAGGGAAGAGGCAGAGGTTTGAACAGGAGACAAGGAACACACCTCCAATGGGGTGATGGTGACTGTGACAGTTCCTCACTTCTGAAGCCACTCCATCATTCCTGCAGAACGTGATAAAGAAAACCGACACAAGAAAAAAAGTCGAAGCCGTTCCCGGAGCCGTGATCGGAAGCGGCGTAGTCGGAGTAGGGATCGAGGCAACCGGGAGAGGCGGAGTGGCTCACGGGATCGCCGGCGTCGGAGGTACAGTCAGTGACAGAGGGCATTGGGGGACAGGGGTCACTGAGGGACAGTGTGAGGGAGCTGGATTAATGTCAGAGGGGATACAGTCAGTAACACCGGGCGATGGGGGAGAGGGGTCACTGAGGGACGGTGTGAGGGAGCTGGGGGAGAGGGATCACTGAGAGACGGTGTGAGGGAGCTGGGGGAGAGGGGTCACTGAGGGACGGTGTGAGGGAGCTGGGGGAGAGGGGTCACTGAGAGACGGTGTGAGGGAGCTGGGGGAGAGGGATCACTGAGAGACGGTGTGAGGGAGCTGGGGGAGAGGGGTCACTGAGGGACGGTGTGAGGGAGCTGGGGGAGAGGGGTCACTGAGGGACGGTGTGAGGGAGCTGGGGGAGAGGGGTCACTGAGGGACGGTGTGAGGGAGCTGGGGGAGAGGGGTCACTGAGGGACGGTGTGAGGGAGCTGGGGGAGAGGGATCACTGAGAGACGGTGTGAGGGAGCTGGGGAGAGGGGTCACTGAGGGACGGTGTGAGGGAGCTGGGGGAGAGGGGTCACTGAGGGACGGTGTGAGGGAACAGGGGGAGAGGGGTCACTGAGGGACGGTGTGAGGGAGCTGGGGGAGAGGGGTCTGAGGGACTGTGTGAGGGAGCTGGGGGAGAGGGGTCACTGAGGGATGGTGTGAGGGAGCTGGATTAACGTCAGTGGGGATACAATCAATGACACGGCGATGGGGGAGAGGGGTCACTGAGGGACGGTGTGAGGGAGCTGGATTAACATCAGTGGGGATACAGTCAGTGATAGAGGGCATTGGGAGAGAGGGGTCACTGAGGGACAGTGTGAGGGAGCTGGATTAACCTCAGTGGGGATACAGTCAGTGACAGAGGGCATTGGGAGAGAGGGGTCACTGAGGGACGGTGTGGGGGAGCTGGATTAACGTCAGAGGGGATACAGTCAGTAACACGGCAATGGGGGAGAGGGGTCACTGAGGGACGGTGTGAGGGAGCTGGATTAACGTCAGTGGGGATACAGTCAGTGACACAGGGCGATGGGGAGAGGGGTCACTGAGGGACGGTGTGAGGGAGCTGGATTAACATCAGTAGGGATACAGGACTCTTGGGGAGAGGGATCGCTGAGAGACAGTGTGAGGGAGCTGGGGGAGAGTGGTCACTGAGGGACGGTGTGAGGGAGCTGGATTAACGTCAGAGGGGATACAGTCAGTGACAGAGGGCGATGGGGAGAGGGGTCACTGAGGGACGGTGTGAGGGAGCTGGGGGAGAGGGGTCACTGAGGGACGGTGTGAGGGAGCTGGGGGAGAGGGGTCACTGAGGGACGGTGTGAGGGAGCTGGATTAACATCAGTAGGGATACAGGGCTCTTGGGGAGAGGGATCGCTGAGAGACAGTGTGAGGGAGCTGGATTAACATCAGTGGGGATACAGGGCTCTTGGGGAGAGGGATCGCTGAGAGACAGTATGAGGGAGCTGGATTAACATCAGTAGGGATACAGGGCTCTTGGGGAGAGGGATCGCTGAGAGACAGTGTGAGGGAGCTGGGGGAGAGGGGTCACTGAGGGACGGTGTGAGGGAGCTGGGGGAGAGGGGTCACTGAGGGACGGTGTGAGGGAGCTGGGGGAGAGGGGTCACTGAGGGACGGTGTGAGGGAGCTGGGGGAGAGGGGTCACTGAGGGACGGTGTGGGGGAGCTGGATTAACGTCAGAGGGGATACAGTCAGTGACACAGGGCGATGGGGGAGAGGGGTCACTGAGGGACGGTGTGGGGGAGCTGGATTAACATCAGTGGGGATACAGGGCTCTTGGGGAGAGGGGTCACTGAGGGACGGTGTGAGGGAGCTGGATTAACATCAGTAGGGATACAGGGCTCTTGGGGAGAGGGATCGCTGAGAGACAGTGTGAGGGAGCTGGGGGAGAGGGGTCACTGAGGGACGGTATGAGGGAGCTGGGGGAGAGGGGTCACTGAGGGACGGTATGAGGGAGCTGGGGGAGAGGGGTCACTGAGGGACGGTGTGAGGGAGCTGGGGGAGAGGGGTCACTGAGAGACGATGTGAGGGAGCTGGGGGAGAGGGGTCACTGAGAGACAGTGTGAGGGAGCTGGGGGAGAGGGGTCACTGAGAGACAGTGTGAGGGAGCTGGGGGAGAGGGGTCACTGAGAGACGATGTGAGGGAGCTGGGGGAGAGGGGTCACTGAGGGATGGTGTGAGGGAGCTGGGGGAGAGGGGTCACTGAGAGACGATGTGAGGGAGCTGGGGGAGAGGGGTCACTGAGGGACGGTGTGAGGGAGCTGGATTAACATCAGTGGGGATACAGGGCTCTTGGGGAGAGGGATCGCTGAGAGACAGTGTGGGGGAGCTGGATTAACATCAGAGGGGATACAGGGCTCTTGGGGAGAGGGATCGCTGAGAGACAGTGTGAGGGAGCTGGGGGAGAGGGATCGCTGAGAGACAGTGTGAGGGAGCTGGGGGAGAGGGGTCACTGAGGGACGATGTGAGGGAGCTGGGGGAGAGGGGTCACTGAGAGACGGTGTGAGGGAGCTGGGGGAGAGGGGTCACTGAGAGACGGTGTGAGGGAGCTGGGGGAGAGGGGTCACTGAGAGACGGTGTGAGGGAGCTGGGGGAGAGGGGTCACTGAGGGACGGTTTGAGGGAGCTGGGGGAGAGGGGTCACTGAGAGACGGTGTGAGGGAGCTGGGGGAGAGGGGTCACTGAGGGACGGTGTGAGGGAGCTGGTGGAGAGGGGTCACTGAGGGACGGTGTGAGGGAACAGGGGGAGAGGGGTCACTGAGAGACGGTGTGAGGGAACTGGGGGAGAGGGATCACTGAGAGACAGTGTGAGGGAGCTGGGGGAGAGGGGTCACTGAGAGACAGTGTGAGGGAACAGGACTGACGCAGGATGCTAGTGCTCTCCTGCCTGTTAAACATTCGACCCTTTGTCTTCTAGCCGATCTCCGCGGCGTGTGCAGAAGAAGAAACCCTACAAGTACTGGGATGTCCCACCACCTGGTTTTGAACACATCACGCCCATGCAGTACAAAGCAATGCAAGGTGAGCCCGATCGAGCCTCTGGATCAATCGATCTCCAGTGTGCCATGGGGTACCGTCCAATCCCGAGATCCTTCACTGTTACTTCAAGCGATGGAGAGAGAGGACCTTGGCCTCGTCCGAAATTGTTCTCTCTGATTTGTTCACATCACCCCTCTCTGTCTTGGAGATCAGGAAGATGGAGGGCGGGAGATTGTAGTGGAAGGCAGGCAAGGGGGAGGGACGATGATGAAGGGCGAGAGGAGGGAAGAGATGGGTTAGATGGGAGGGAGGCGGAGAGAGGGGGCATTGGAGGGAAGAGAATAAGGGGTAGTGGGATTGAGGTGAGAGGCAGGGGCAGGAGGGAATATGGTAAGACTGGGGAAAAGGTAAGGGGGGGAGGGGATAGGAGGGAGATGTGGTAGGACTGGGGAAGGGTGGTAAGGAGGGGAGGGGATGGGAGGAAGATGTAGTAGGACAGAAAGAGGGTGAGGGATGGATAGGGGGATGTAGACTGGGGAAGGGGCAAGGAGGGGAGGGTTAGGAGTGTGATGTGGTTGGACTGGGGAAGGGTGGTAAGGAGGGGATGGGGGATGTGGTGGGACTGGAGAAGGTGGGGAGGGGATTGGAGGGGGTATGGTAGAACTGGGGAAGGGAGGGATAGGGGATGTGGGACTGAGGAACGTGGTAAAGAGGAGGAAGATGGGTTCAGCCTTTTTGTGTTTACATGAAGATGGAGAAAATGGATGAGGGCTGAATTTGAGGAGGAAAGGGGAGAGAATGAGGGAAAGTGAAATTAGCAAGTGGGAATAAAACAGGAATGGGGGATTGGATTGGAGAAGCAGAAATGGAACAGGAGGGGAGAGATTGGGGAGTGGGGAAGGTTTCAGGAGGGGTGAAAATGTGAAGAGGGAATTGAGGTGGGTAGGAGGATTGGAGGCAGAAGAAACGGGGAAGAACCTAACACATGTTGAAAGCCCTCAAAAGTGGCGGTGAGGTGGGGAAAGAATGGAGAGTTGGAAGGACGGATGAGGAGAGATGGTGAGTGAACCCAGCCAGAGCTCATCTCCCATTGCAGTTCGAGGATGGGTTTAGGGGTCAGTCCTGTCGCATTGGGAATATAGGCAGCCATCGTATGGTTACACTTGTCTAATCTTCTCTTATTCCTGTCCTCTTTCTCCCTTGCCTTCGGTTTTGAATTTTATAAAGCGGCAGGTCAGATTCCAGCAACAGCGCTGCTTCCCACAGTCACCCCCGATGGGCTCGCCGTCACCCCAACACAGGTACCCGTCGTCGGCAGCCAAATGACCAGACAGGCCAGACGGCTCTACGTGGGAAACATCCCGTTCGGAGTAACTGAGGTAATCGCCAACCTGTCACCCACATGAAGCTTCCTCCACACCGTCCCATCACACACTCCCGGGGTCAGACACGGAGTGAATCTCCCTCCACACCGTCCCATCACACGCTCCCAGGGTCAGACACAGAGTGAATCTCCCTCCACACCGTCCCATCACACACTCCCGGGGTCAGACACAGAGTGAATCTCCCTCCACACCGTCCCATCACACACTCCCGGGGTCAGACACAGAGTGAAACTCCCTCCACACCATCCCATCACACACTCCCGGGGTCAGACACAGAGTGAATCTCTCTCCACACCGTCCCATCACACACTCCCGGGGTCAGACACAGAGTGAATCTCCCTCCACACCGTCCCATCACACACTCCCGGGGTCAGACACGGAGTGAATCTCCCTCCACACCGTCCCGTCACACACTCCCGGGGTCAGACACAGAGTGAATCTCCCTCCACACCATCCCATCACACACTCCCAGGGTCAGACACAGAGTGAAACCCCCTCCACACCATCCCATCACACACTCCCAGGGTCAGACACAGAGTGAGTCTCCCTCCACACCGTCCCATCACACACTCCCGGAGTCAGACACAGAGTGAATCTCCCTCCACACCGTCCCATCACACACTCCCGGGGTCAGACACAGAGTGAATCTCCCTCCACCCCGTCCCATCACACAATCCCGGGGTCAGACACAGAGTGAAGCTCCCTTCGCACCGTCCCATCACACACTCCTGGGGTCAGACAGAGAGTGAAGCTCCCTCCACACCGTCCCATCACCCACTCCCGGGGTCAGACACAGAGTGAATCTCCCTCCACACCGTCCCATCATACACTCCCGGGGTCAGACACAAAGTGAATCTCCCTCCACACCGTCCCATCACACACTCCCGGGGTCAGACACAGAGTGAGTCTCCCTCCACACCGTCCCATCATACACTCCCGGGGTCAGACACAGAGTGAATCTCTCTCCACACCGTCCCATCACACACTACAGGGGTCAGACAGAGAGTGAATCTCCCTCCACACTGTCCCATCACACACTCCCGGGGTCAGACACAGAGTGAATCTCCCTCCACACTGTCCTATCACACACTCCCGGGGTCAGACAGAGTGAATCTCCCTCCACACCGTCCCATCACCCACTCCCGGGGTCAGACACAGAGTGAATCTCCCTCCACACTGTCCCATCACACACTCCCGGGGTCAGACACAGAGTGAATCTCCCTCCACACCGTCCTATCACACACTCCCGGGGTCAGACAGAGTAAGTCTCCCTCCACACCGTCCCATCACCCACTCCCGGGGTCAGACACAGAGTGAAGCTCTTTGTTCACCATCCCATCATACACTCCCGGGGTCAGACACAGAGTGAATCTCCCCCCACACCGTCCCATGACACACTCACGGGGTCAGACACAAAGTGAATCTCCCCCCACACCGTCCCATCACACACTCCCGGGGTCAGACACAGAGTGAATCTCCCTCCACACCGTCCCATCACACACTCCCGGGGTCAGACACAGTGTGAAGCTCTTTGTTCACCGTCCCATCACACACTCCCGGGGTCAGATACGGAGTGAAGCTCCCTCCACACCGTCCCCATCACACACTCCTGGGGTCAGACACAGAGTGAATCTCCCTCCACATCGTCCCATCACACACTCCTGGGGTCAGACACAGAGTGAATCTCCCTCCACACCGTCCCATCACACACTCCCGGGGTCAGACACAGAGTGAATCTCTCTCCACACCATCCCATCACACACTCCCGGGGTCAGACACAGAGTGAATCTCCCTCCACACCGTCCCATCACACACTCCCGGGGTCAGACACAGAGTGAATCTCCCTCCACACCGTCCCATCACACACTCCCGGGGTCAGACACAGAGTGAATCTCCCTCCACACCGTCCCATCACACACTCCCGGGGTCAGACACAGAGTGAATCTCCCTCCACACCGTCCCATCACACACTCCCGGGGTCAGATACGGAGTGAAGCTCCCTCCACACTGTCCCATCACACACTCCCGGGGTCAGATACGGAGTGAAGCTCCTTCCACACTGTCCCATCACACAATCCCGGGGTCAGATACAGAGTGACACTCCCTCCACACTGTCCCATCACACACTCTCCACACTCTTCATTGTGTCTGACCACAGGAGTGTGTGGAGGGAGTTTCACTCTGTGTCTGACCCCGGGAGTGTGTCTGACAGACGGGAGCTTCATTCTCCGTCTGTGTGAAACTCCTTCCACACTGTCCCAGCACTCCTGGGGTCAGACACAGAGTGAAGCTTCCTCCACACCATATCATCACACACTCCCGGGGTCAGACACAGAGTGAAACTCCCTCCACACCGTCCCATCACTCACTCCCGGGGTCAGACACAGAGTGAAACTCCCTCCACACCGTCCCATCACACACTCCTGGGGTCAGACACAGAGTGAAACTCCCTCCACACTGTCCCATCACACACTCCCGGGGTCAGACACAGATCCCATTCAGGGATGCAAGTAGGAGGTACCTTTATGGGCTGCTCTTGTCCACCTTCCCGACACACCATGGCGGGCTGTCTTTCCACCTGTAGTTGAGGGGGGTGGAGCGTCCCCAACAGATGTCCCTTTACAAGGGAGTTCTTCCCGTGCATCTTGGGGATCTGGTCACTGCATAGAGCGGTGCTCTCTAACAAGTTGCTTATCTTGTACACAGATCTCTTAGCCACGTGTGACACGGGCTGGAGGAGACAGCGTACCACATGTACATGGTGTGTAAGAGACTGCAGCCCCGTTTTGCGTATCTGCAGGGGCTGCTTCTCGGCTCTTGTTACATTTTAGCCCCACCCTATTTATATATGGTCCTCCAGTAAGGAGGGGGCATGGAGGGATGAGGATGCCCTTGTCAACTTGGTCCTGGGGCTGGCGAAAACAGGTATCTGTAGGTACTGGAAATTGGTATTGGAGGGATCTGCCCGGGCAGACTGCCTGGCAATACTTAGGTGGTATATCCATGCCCAGGTAACCATTGCGAGGGAACATGTGCTGTCCACAGCGACCATAGAGGCATTCTGGGACCGCTGGGCACCATGGGGGATTAATGCCATCATTGACGGAGATGGAAGCATTTTAGTTTAATGTCATTAGTCAAGTAGTTATGCAGTAATTATGGTTTGTAGCACTGAATTTGTAATAAAGATATTTTGTAAAGCAGAAGGGTCAGACACAGAGTGAAGCTCCCTCCATACCATGGTGAGTAGTTCAGATCACAAACAAAATGAAGTGTTGTAAGGTGCCGAAGGTTTCAGCCCGAAACATTGACTCTACCTCTGACCATGGACACTGACCTGCTGTGTTCCTCCAGCATTTTGTGTGTGTTACTCTGACCATAGACACCGTCTGACCTGCTGAGTTCCTCCAGCATTTTGTGTGTGTTACTCTGTCCATAGACACCGGCTGACCTGCTGAGTTCCTCCAGCATTTTGTGTGTGTTACTCTGTCCATAGACACCGTCTGACCTGCTGAGTTCCTCCAGCATTTTGTGTGTGTTACACTGACCGTAGACACTGTCTGACCTGCTGAGTTCCTCCAGCATTTTGTGTGTTACTCTGTCCATAGACACCGTCTGACCTGCTGAGTTCCTCCAGCATTTTGTGTGTGTTACTCTGTCCATAGACACTGTCTGACCTGCTGAGTTCCTCCAGCATTTTGTGTGTGTTACTCTGTCCATAGACACCGTCTGACCTGCTGAGTTCCTGCAGCATTTTGTGTGTGTTACTCTGACCATAGACACTGTCTGACCTGCTGAGTTCCTCCAGCATTTTGTGTGTGTTACACTGATCATAGACACCGTCTGACCTGCTGAGTTCCTCCAGCATTTTGTGTGTGTTACTCTGTCCATAGACACTGTTTGACTTGCTGAGTTCCTCCAGCATTTTGTGTGTGTTACTCTGACCATAGACACCGTCTGACCTGCTGAGTTCCTCCAGCATTTTGTGTGTGTTGCTCTGTCCATAGACACCGTCTGACCTGCTGAGTCCCTTCAGCATACTGTGTGTGTTACTCTGACCATAGACACTGTCTGACCTGCTGAGTTCCTCCAGCATTTTGTGTGTTACTCTGTCCATAGACACCGTCTGACCTGCTGAGTTCCTCCAGCATTTTGTGTGTGTTACTCTGTCCATAGACACTGTTTGACCTGCTGAGTTCCTCCAGCATTTTGTGTGTGTTACTCTGATCATAGGCACCGTCTGACCTGCTGAGTTCCTCCAGCATTTTGTGTGTGTTACTCTGACCATAGACACTGTCTGACCTGCTGAGTTCCTCCAGTATTTTGTGTGTGTTACTCTGTCCATAGACACCGTCTGACCTGCTGAGTTCCTCCAGCATTTTGTGTGTGTTACTCTGACCATAGACACCGCCTGACCTGCTGAGTTCCTGCAGCATTTTGTGTGTGTTACTCTGACCATAGACACTGTTTGACCTGCTGAGTTCCTCCAGCATTTTGTGTGTGTTACTCTGACCATAGACACTGTTTGACCTGCTGAGTTCCTCCAGCATTTTGTGTTACTCTGTCCATAGACACCGTCTGACCTGCTGAATTCCTCCAGCATTTTGTGTGTGTTACTCTGTCCATAGACACCGTCTGACCTGCTGAGTTCCTCCAGCATTTTGTGTGTGTTACTCTGACCATAGACACTGTCTGACCTGCTGAGTTCCTCCAGCATTTTGTGTGTGTTACTCTGACCATAGACACTGTCTGACCTGCTGAGTTCCTCCAGCATTTTGTATGTGTTACTCTGTCCATAGACACCGTCTGACCTGCTGAGTTCCTCCAGCATTTTGTGTGTGTTACTCTGACCATAGACACCGTCTGACCTGCTGAGTTCCTCCAGCATTTTGTATGTGTTACTCTGTCCATAGACACCGTCTGACCTGCTGAGTTCCTCCAGCATTTTGTGTGTGTTACTCTGTCCATAGACACTGCCTGGCCTTCTAAGTTCCTCCAGCATTTTGTGTGTGTTGTTCAGATTTCCAGCATCTGCAGAGTTCTTGTTAGTTGTAGGATGTTGCTGGGACTGTTACTTAGGTGTAAGGAGACGGGCAAGCATTGTAGATAAATTGCAGGCTAAAGACGGATAGAGAGTGGTGAGCAATCAGGGAAGGATTCAGTGAGACAGAAATCAGCAGAGAAATGGTAGATGGAGTTTAACCCAGTTAAAGGTGACGTGTTTCCCTTTGGGAAGTTAAATGTAAAGGGAAAGGACAGTTAATGGCAGGACCCTTAAGTGTTGATGTTCAGAGGGATCCTGATCTCTATAGCTCCCTATACTCCCTGTCCTCCTGTTCAAACTCCTCCCCATCTCTAACCCAGGGGTTCCCAAGCTGAGGTCCATGGACACTTTGCTTAATGGCATGTACCACTGCACCCTAAAAAAAAAGTCATGTGCTTGTCTTCATCAGTTGTAGCATTTAGGACAGGAGTTGGGAAGTCACGTTGTAGCTGTATAAAACTGTTCAGAACGTGCTTGGGAGGATTGTGTGCAGTTCTGGTTGGATTGCCCGAATGGTGTGGGGATTCACCAGGGTACTGCCTGAATCAGAGGGCAGGAACTACATGGAAAGGTTGGACAAACTTAGTAGTTTTCTCTGGAGTGGCAGAAGCTGAGGGGAGATCTGATAGAGGTTTCTAAGATTGAGAGGCACAGATAGAGTAGACTGACGGTATCTGTTCCCCCAGGGTGGAGATGTCTAATACCAGAGGGCACGTGTTTAAGGTGAGAGGGGGTAAGCTCCAAGGAGATGTTAGGTGACTGCCTTGGGTAGTGGTGGAGGCAGACAAACAGGATAGAGCAGACAGCACCGATGTGAAGGCCTCAGCTGTTCTAACCCTAACCCTCTCACTCCCAAATAGGAGGCGATGGCAGACTTCTTCAACGCACAGATGCGTTTGGCTGCCCTCTCCCAAGCAGCGGGCAACCCTGTACTGGCCGTGCAGATCAACCAGGATAAGAACTTCGCCTTCCTCGAGGTAAGAAGAGAGTCTGGGGGTGGGCGGGCCGGCATTGTGGATTTCGAGTGAGGGGCGTCTGTCTGTTCTACCCCGATATGATAGTCCTATCTGCCAAAGCATTCTGTAAACTGCTCTGCCCGTGACCACAGGAAACCTCAGATGTGAACACAGGTCAGCACATCACAGAAACCAGCCTCACCTCTGTCTACACTTCCCAATGCCTTGGTAATGCAGCTGACTGCTACACCACTGTGATGCCCATGTTCTGAGGGTGTACTGTGGTCCCAGATTCTCCCACAACTGGAAACATCCACGCCACGTCCAGTCTATCTAGGCCTTCCAGTATTCGATAGGTTTCAATGAGATTCCCCTGCCCCCATTTCTGTAAACTCCCGTGAAGCCAGGCCGAGAGCCATCAAACACTCCTCATAAGTTAACTCTTTCATTCCAACATAATTTTTGTGAATGTCATCTGTACTGTCTCCAATGCCAGTGAATCAACTACTGTCTCCAATGCCAGTGAATCAACTACTGTCTCCAATGCCAGTGAATCATCTGTACTGTCTCCAATGCCAGTGAATCATCTGTACTGTCTCCAATGCCAGTGAATCAACTACTGTCTCCAATGCCAGTGAATCAACTACTGTCCCCAATGCCAGTGAATCAGCTGTACTGTCCCCAATGCCAGTGAATCAGCTGTACTGTCCCCAATGCCAGTGAATCAGCTGTACTGTCCCCAATGCCAGTGAATCAGCTGTACTGTCCCCAGTGCCAGTGAATCAGCTGTACTGTCCCCAGTGCCAGTGAATCAGCTGTACTGTCCCCAGTGCCAGTGAATCAACTGTACTGTCCCCAGTGCCAGTGAATCAGCTGTACTGTCCCCAGTGCCAGTGAATCAGCTGTACTGTCCCCAGTGCCAGTGAATCAGCTGCACTGTCCCCAGTGCCAGTGAATCAGCTGCACTGTCCCCAGTGCCAGTGAATCAACTGTACTGTCCCCAGTGCCAGTGAATCAACTGTACTGTCTCCAATGCCCTTTATTTCTTAAATAAAGGGCCCAAAACTGCTCCCAGTACTCCAAATGTGGTCTGACCAATACCTTATAAAGCCTCAGCATTACATTGCAAGTCCTCTTGAAACGTTTGGTAACATTGTCTTCCTTACTGCAGAGTGAAGCTGTAATCTATGTTTTCTTTGTCTGTGAGCCTGCGATATGGCAGCGTAAGTTGTCGTGTTGCATTTCAAAATTGTGTTTAATGTCATTTGCACGAGGTCAAAGTACATTTATTATTAAAGTACGTACACAGTATTCTGTGATACTCCCTGATATTCCTGATATTTCCTGATATTCACAGTATTCCCTGATATTCGTCCTGAACCCTGAGTTCATGTGTCCACAGGGACAATGAAAAACTACGGTAGTACCAAAAGATGGTTCTCGCCCTCAGTCTACCTCGTCGTGACCCTTGCACCTTATTGTCTGCCTGCACTGCCCTTTCTCTGTAACTGAAACACTTCATTCTGTTATTGTTTTCCCTCGTTCTCCAATGCACTGTGTAGTGATCTGATTGGTATGAACAGTGTGCAAAACGAATTTTTTTACGTATCTTAGTAGATGTGACAATAGTAAACCAATTCCAATAAGCACAGGAACAGGAGTTCATTTGGCCCATGAGCCGGCTCCACCTTTGAAAAGAATCACAACTGATCTGGCCATTGACTCAGCTCCACCTACCTGCCTTGTCCCCATAATAACCCTGAATTCCTCTGCTATTCAAAAATCTGTCTAACTGTGTCTTAAATATATTTGATGAGATAGCCCCAACTACTTCATTGGGCAGAGAATTCACAGATTTTCTATCATCTGGGAAGAGCCTCTCCTCATCTCTGTCCTTAATCTATTTCCCTGAATATTGAGGCTACCTCCCCTCGTACTTATTCAAACCAAATGTTCAAATGTTGAAATCCAACCCACATCTACTACCTCTGCTGGCAGTTTGTTCCCCGTAAACTGTTCACCTTTCACTCTTAACCCATGACTTCACACCCAACCTCAGTGGAAAAAACCTGTCTGCATTTACCCTATCCATACCCCTCATAATTTTGTACACCTCTATCAAATCTCTCCTCAGTCTTCTACGTTCTAGGGAATAAAGTTCTAACCTACTCAGTCTTTCCCTATAACACAGATCCTCAATCCTGGCAACATCTTTTGTATATTTTCTCTGCACTCTTTCAATCTTATCGATATCTTCCCTGTAGATAGGTGACCAAAACTGCACACAATACTCCAAATTAGACCTCATCAACGTGTTATACAGCTTCAGTATAACATTCCATCTCCTGTACTCTATTATTATAAAGGCCGGTGTGCCAAAAGCTCTTTACCATGAGACATAGGAGCAAAATTTAGGTGATTTGACCCATCAGACATTGCATTTCCCTTCTTTACCAGTGACTGAACCTGCACGTTAACCTGCACAAAGACTCACAAGGCCTCTGATTTCTGAATTTTCCTCCCCATATAGGAAATACTCAACTGTTTCATTTCTTCTAGTGAAGTACACGACCATACCATTTCCAACACTATACTCCATTTGCGACTTCTTTGTGCGTTCTCCTAATCTGTTCAAGTCCCTCTGCACCCTCTCTGCTTTCTCAAAACTATCTGCCCCTCCACCTACCTTCATATCATCCGCAAACTTGGCCACAAATCCATCAATTCTGTCATCTACATCATTGACAAGTTACGTGAAAAGAAACAGTTACAACACCAATCCCAGTGGATCACCTCTAGTCACCAGCAACCAGCCAGAAAAGATTCCCTTTCTTCCCATACTTTGCCTCCTGCCAGTTGGCCAATCATCTTCGACCCGTGATGGCAGATTTGGTTACGGTCATTTTATTAGAGATAAGATTGAAGCAGGAAGAATTTCTCTGTCTCCTTCCTGCACTCTGACTCATTGAGATAGGGCCCACTATGGTGTCCTTATAGATGGGGTTAGAGTAGATTCTGCCCTCGTGTTCTTGAGTGTACCGGGAGCAGCCTAGGAGGCTGAGGGTGAAAATTTCTGACGCACCATCCAGGCATTGCTTCTTTCTGCGTGCTGCTGCCATCAGGAAGCAGGTACAGGAGCCTCAGGTCCCACGCCACCAGGCTCACGAACAGTTATTACCCCTCAACAATCAGGAAGCAGGTACAGGAGCCTCAGGTCCCACGCCACCAGGCTCACGAACAGTTATTACCCTTCAACCATCAGGAAGCAGGTACAGGAGCCTCAGGTCCCACGCCACCAGGCTCACGAACAGTTATTACCCTTCAACCATCAGGAAGCAGGGACAGGAGCCTCAGGTCCCACGCCACCAGGCTCACGAACAGTTATTACCCCTCAACTATCAGGAAAGAGGTACAGGAGCCTCAGGACTCCTGCCACCAGGCTCACGGACAGTTATTACCCTTCAACCATCAGGAAGCAGGTACAGGAGCCTCAGGTCCCACGCCACCAGGCTCACGAACAGTTATTACCCCTCAACCATCAGGAAGCAGGTACAGGAGCCTCAGGTCCCACGCCTCCAGGCTCACGAACAGTTATTACCCCTCAACAATCCGGAAGGAGGTACAGGAGCCTCAGGTCCCACGCCACCAGGCTCACGAACAGTTATTACCCCTCAACCATCAGGAAGCAGGTACAGGAGCCTCAGGACCCACACCTCCAGGTACAGGGACAGTTATTACCCCTCAACCATTAGGAAAGAGGTACAGGAGCCTCGGGTCCCACGCCACCAGGCTCACGAACAGTTATTACCCCTCAACTATCAGGAAAGAGGTACAGGAGCCTCAGGTCCCACGCCACCAGGCTCACGAACAGTTATTACCCCTCAACTATCAGGAAAGAGGTACAGGAGCCTCAGGACTCCTGCCACCAGGCTCACGGACAGTTATTACCCTTCAACCATCAGGAAGCAGGTACAGGAGCCTCAGGTCCCACGCCACCAGGCTCACGGACAGTTATTACCCCTCAACCATCAGGAAGCAGGTACAGGAGCCTCAGGTCCCACGCCACCAGGCTCACGAACAGTTATTACCCCTCAACCATCAGGAAGCAGGTACAGGAGCCTCAGGTCCCACGCCACCAGGCTCATGAACAGTTATTACCCCTCAACCATCAGGAAGCAGGTACAGGAGCCTCAGGTCCCACGCCACCAGGCTCACGAACAGTTATTACCCCTCAACCATCAGGAAGCAGGTACAGGAGCCTCAGGTCCTACGCCACCAGGCTCACGAACAGTTATTACCCCTCAACCATCAGGAAGCAGGTACAGGAGCCTCAGGTCCCACGCCACCAGGCTCACGAACAGTTAATACCCCTCAACCATCAGGAAGCAGGTACAGGAGCCTCAGGTCCCACGCCACCAGGCTCACGAACAGTTATTACCCCTCAACCATCAGGAAGCAGGTACAGGAGCCTCAGGTCCCACACCACCAGGCTCACGAACAGTTATTACCCCTCAACTATCAGGAAAGAGGTACAGGAGCCTCAGGTCCCACGCCACCAGGCTCACGAACAGTTATTACCCCTCAACTTTCAGGAAAGAGGTACAGGAGCCTCAGGTCCCACGCCACCAGGCTCACGAACAGTTATTACCCTTCAACCATCAGGAAGCAGGTACAGGAGCCTCAGGTCCCACGCCACCAGGCTCACGGACAGTTATTACCCTTCAACCATCAGGAAGCAGGTACAGGAGCCTCAGGTCCCACGCCACCAGGCTCACGAACAGTTATTACCCCTCAACCATCAGGAAGCAGGTACAGGAGCCTCAGGTCCCACGCCACCAGGCTCACGGACAGTTATTACCCCTCAACCATCAGGAAGCAGGTACAGGAGCCTCAGGTCCCACGCCACCAGGCTCACGGACAGTTATTACCCTTCAACCATCAGGAAGCAGGTACAGGAGCCTCAGGTCCCACGCCACCAGGCTCACGAACAGTTATTACCCTTCAACCATCAGGAAGCAGGTACAGGAGCCTCAGGTCCCACGCCACCAGGCTCACGAACAGTTATTACCCTTCAACCATCAGGCTCCTGAATCGGGATAACTTCACTCAGCTCAACCTTGAACTGTTCCCACAACTTCATCAGTCCTGCTGAAGGGTCTCGGCGCGAAATGTCGACTGTACTCTTTTCCATAGGTGCTGCCTGGCCTGTTGAACTCCTTCACCATTTTGTTTGTGTTGTTCTAGCATCTGTAAATTTTCTCTTGTTTGTGTATGGACTTACTTTCAAGGCTCTGTCTCATATTCTTGGTATTTATTTTGTATTTATTATGAATATTTCTTTTTGTACAATTTTTGCATATTTTTTTGCATTTTGCACAGTAGTTGAATCCCCAAGTTGTTGCAGTCCTTTATTGATTCTATTATGGATTACTTGAGTATGCCTGCAGGAAAATGAATCTCATGAGAGAGATCTCATACGACAAATTACAGAATAGGCGTAATGGACAGAACATACACAAACAGGCTGGAGCGGTCCTATCTCTACGCATGAGTGCACGAGGAGATAAGCATCCTGAAACCTCAAGAAGAAAGATGGCCCAGCATGGCTTAGCACATCCGTTGATCATCAGTGCTTTCTTTCAGAAAACAGGCTGCTATTGTTTAACGAAGTGTTTTTCATACTTTATCACTGCTTAGCAAACCCCAATTTTAATCCTAGTCTAATCATGGGACAATTTACAATGACCAATTAACCTACCAACGGATACATTCTTTGGACTGTGGGATAGAATAGGAACACTTGGAGGAAACCTGTGCTGCCACGCGGCAGCAATTAAACCCAGGTTGCTGACACTGTAAAGTGTGTGCTGGCCACTACGCTACCATGTTCCCCCATGGTATCTTACGTGGACATTTAAAATTCAGAAAGGGTTAGATAAGATGGGGACAGGAAAGTTGTAGATGAGTCTCTCCCCATTAGTGTTATTTACCTGGTGTGTTGCAGACAAAGCATTGTTGAGGATTCCCACTACCGTCAGGAAGAAGGGACAGGAGCATCTGGACTAGGACTGCCATACTGGGTAACAGCTCCTTCCAGTCAGCTGTCCGTATCCGCAGGGGTTTGGTTCCGAGACCCCCCCCCCAGCCGATGCTCAAGTCCTGTGTATAAAATGGCGTAGTGTTTGCATATAACCTACGCACATCCTCCCGTCTACTTTAAATCGCCGATGCCGATTCTCCCATTATCTTTAAGTTCTTGAGGCTGTAGCCCTTTACAGAGCTAGCCAGCCATCCCTACTTAAACTCCTTAAACTTCCTTAAACTCCTTCCTTTTGCTCACAACACAAGTAGCGAATGAACGAGACACGATGTGAACAATGCTCAAACAATCATCTCCAGATTACAGTACTTTATGCTCCCTCTTAGCCTTTCAGGAATTGCTTTTTAGGAGCCTTTTTTTTCCAATCTCAATCTGTGGTTGGTTGAATCTGCGATGCGGAGGGCTGACTGTATATAGCTAGGGAGTCTAAGACTTCTGCATAATACTGCAGTAATTTTATATATTGTACCACACTGGCACTCTGGCACCAAAAAAAGACAAGTTTCATGACATGAGAGTGACAAGCCTGATTCTGATACGGATCTCTATTGTGGACTGAGTGGAAAGGGGGCAGGGAGAGGGGAATCATGGTTAGGAATAGGGGAAGGGAGAGTGGGAAGCACCAGAGAGACATCTGTAATGATCAATAAACTAATTGTCTGGAATCAAATGCCCTTGCCTGGTGTCTCAGAGCTGTGTGTGTCTGCACCTGCTCCACCCCTCACTCTTCTGTACCTCTGCGTACAGGAGTGAGATTTGCCAACTAGTGGAGTGGTGCCGCAGCAACAACTTGGCACTCAATGTCAGTAAGACGAAAGAGCTGATTGTGGACTTAGTGAAGGGTAAAGACAAGGAACACATACCAATCCTCATAGAGGGATCAGAAGTGGAGAGAGTGAGCAGCTTCAAATTCCTGGGTGTCAAGATCTCTGAGGATCTAACCTGGTCCCAACATATCGATATAGTTATAAAGAAGGCAAGACAGTGGCTATACTTCATCAGGAGTTTGAAGAGATTTGGCAAGTCAGCAAATACACTCAAAAACTTCTATAGATGTACCGTGAAGAGCATCACTGTCTGGTATGGAGGGGCTACTGCACAGTACAAAAAGGAGCTGCAGAGGGTTGTAAATCTAGTCAGCTCCATCACGTACTAGCCTACAAAGAACCTAGGACACTTTCAAGGAGCGGTGTCTCAGAAAGGCAGCGTCCATTATTAAGGACGTCCAGCACCCAGGACATTCCCTTTTCTCACTGTTACCATCAGGTAGGAGGTACAGAAGCCTGAAGCCACACAGTGATTCAGGAACAGCTTCTTCCCCTCTGCCATCTGATTCCGAAATGGACATTGAACCCATGGACACTGCCTCACTTTTTTAATATACAGTATTTCTGTGGGGTTTTTTTGCACTTTTTTAATCTACCGTAGATTCCGGATTATAAGCCGCTACTTTCCCCCCACATTTTGAACAGCTTTGAACTCTGCGGCCTATAATCCAGAGCGGCTAATACATGGTTTTTTTTCATGCCGCCTCGTAAACATTTTGCCTCGTAACAGTAGACCAATAAAATTGATGAGTAGTTCACAGAGGTCCAATTAAATTGTACGATAAATCAAGCGCACTTTCACAATTAAATTATTGTAAATCAGTCATTTGTACTCACCCTCATCAACATGGAAAACACTCGAAGAAAAGCAAGACCCGAGCGCATCAGACCCGATTAGACCCGAGCGCGTTACGCGAGCGCGTCAGACCCGAGCGCATCAGACCCGATTAGACCCGATCGCGTTACGCGAGCGCATCAGACCCGAGCGCGTCAGACCCGAGCGAAAACACTGCTTTTAAGTTAAAGGCGATCAATAACTTTTCCTGGTAGGCTGCAGTATATATATTTTTACCAGTCGCTAGGAGATATTGGAATGTTGTTCATGCTGTTCAGTAAAAAAGTATATGCAACGTAATTTGTGTTACCGATACGTATGTATATTTAAAAGTAGCGGTGCGGCCTTTACAATTAAAAAATTGATTTTATTTCTAAAATTAGAGCCAGCGGCTTTTAATCAGGTGCGCTCTGTAGTCCGGAATCTACGGTATTATACTACAATTGATTTACTTATATAATTTTCTCTCTCTGCTAGATTATGTATTGCATTGAGCAGCTGCTGCTAAGTTAACAAATTTCATGTCACATGCCGGTGATAATAAACTATGTTCCACACCCTCACCACTCCTAACATCCTTTGCTGCCACCAGATTTACAAACTCACTCTCTGCTGCATGTTGACAGGTACAGTACTATGCAAAAGCCATAGACATGCCAGTATGCGCTGAAAATTTCTGCGCAGTATTGTACTCTGCCGCCACCGAGGTCTGGTCAGTAGGACAGCGAAGCCGTTTACCTGTGCTGTGCACTACATGCATTTTGAATTCATTCTATTAACTTATGGTAATATTTTGGTTTATGTGTTGTGTGTGATTATATGTTTTGTGGTTGTGTATTTACATACAGTCAGGTGACAATGCACTTCAACTTGAGATCGCACTGGGAGTATCTGTCCCAGACAGTAGAGAATCTGTGGAATTCTCTGCCCAGGGATGCATTAGAAGCTACCTCATCAAATATGTTTAATACACACAGACTTTTGCAAAGCAGGGGAATTCAGGGATTTAGTAGGTGGAGCTGAGTCCACATCCAGATCAGCCGTGATCACCTAATCCTGTTTCTTGTGTGTTCTTCTCTTTCTGGACCCCTTGCAAATTGGAATCAGGTTTACTATCACTGACGTAAGTATTTTGCGGCAGCAGTACAATGTAGTACATAAAAATTACTCTGTTGCAATACAAAATACAAGTATTGCAAAAGGAATAGTGAGGAATTGTTCCTGGGTTGACGGACCAGTCAGAAATCTGGTAGTGGACAGGAAGAGTCATTGAGTGTGGGTTTTCAGGCTCCTGTACCACCACCCTGATGGCATAATTTTCTGGGTGGAAAGGGTCCTTGGTGATGGATGCCGTCACTTTGAGGCTCCGCCTTCTCAAGGTGGCCTCATCATTCAAGGGATTGAGCTCAAGAGCTGCAAAGTAATATTGCAGATCTATAAAACCCTGGTTAGACTGCACTTAGTATGGCTCTGCTTGCCTCATTACATGAAACTGTAGAGAGGGTGCAGAGGAGATTTACCAGGATGCTGCCTTAATCAGAGGGCATGCCCTATGAGGAAAGGTTGAACGAGCCAGGGGTTTTCTCTTTGGAGCAGAGGAGGATGAGGGGTGATTGTTAAAGTTGTGTGCAGTGATAAGAGGCATCAGTGGACAGCCAGAGGCTTTATGAGAAGACATGCTGTTAAGGTGATTGTGTAAAATAACTTTACTCTGATACTCCTCCTGCAGAGTGGTGAGTGTGTGGAATGCCCTGGTAGTTGAGACAGAATGATTAGAGACTCTTAGATAGGCACATCGATGATAGAAAAATGGAGGGAAGAGTTAGATTGATGGTGGAGTAGGTTAACATTGTGTGCTGAAGGGCTTGTGCTGTTGCTGGAATGTTCTATGCTTTTGGTCATCAGATATTCCTAAATTTAGAGGTACAGCACTGAGCAGGCCCTTCCAACCCTCGAGCCCCTCGACTTAACACTAGCCTTCCACAGGACAATGAACCTACTTCAAACTGTGGGGACGGGGGACCCACATCCTCATGAAGAGAAGGTAGAACTCCGAACTCTGGGCTGCCCTGAGCTGTAATAGTCATGCTGACATGGCAAGTGACAGGGAACTGACCTGAACTGGAACTAACTCCTTTCTGAGACAGAAGCCACTGTGAAGCGGGTTAAAGGTGCCTTCCTGATTAGACAGCCTATGAAACAAGGCAGACAATCTTGATGTACACTGCCATGGTACAGGCTCACAAAGAAACCACAGATTACATTTTAAGTTGGTAGTTACACTGGCAAATGCAATGTTATTTGGACAGGATTGGTATATAAAAGCAAGGATGTAATGCTGAGGCTTTATAAGGTACTGGTGAGGTCTCATGTGGAGTACTGGGAGCAGTTTTGGGCCCCTTATTGAAGAAAGGATGTGCTGGCATTGAAGAGGGTTCAAAGAAGGTTCATGAAAATTATCCCAGCAACGAAAGGGTTAACATGTGAGGAGTGTTTGGCTCTAGCCCTGTACTCATGGAAGTTTATAAGAATGAGAGGGGGAGGGGATCTCATTGAAAGGCCTAGATAGAATGGATGTGGAGAGGATGTTTCTTATGGTGAGGGATCTAGGACTAGTATTGACGGACGTCCTTTTAGAACCGAGATGAGAAATTTCTTTAGGCGGGGGGGTGACTGTGGAATGCATTGCTTTAAATATGCTCAAAGGAGGCTTGGCCTCCGTGGTGCCCAGTGACGGAAGTTGATAGGTTCTTGATTAGTAATGGCATCAGTGGTTATGGGCAGAAGGCAGGAGAATGGGGTTGAGAGAGATAATAAATCAGGCATGATGGAATGGTGTGGCAGACTCAATGGCCTAATGCTGCACCTATGTCTTACGGTTTCTCCATTTCCCTGCTAGTTCCGATCAGTAGATGAAACCACACAGGCGATGGCTTTCGATGGGATCATATTTCAAGGGCAGTCACTGAAAATACGTCGTCCACATGACTACCAGCCGCTTCCAGGGATGTCTGAAAATCCCTCTGTCTATGTACCAGGTAAGTGTAGGGGGTTCTGGGTGTGGAGAGAAACCTGGTGGGTTTAGAGGGAATGGGGTCCCTATGGTTTAGATCAAGGGTTCCCAACATTTTTTCTGCCATAGACCAACCATTAAGCAAGGGGTCTATGGACCCTGGGTTGAGAACCTGATCAGGAGGTGGGGTCCCAGCAGGTTTAGAGGGTGCGGGAGGAGGGGGGCTTCTATGGGATTTTTAAAAGATGGATGGGTTACAAAGAGATGGAGGTGTGCAAGGGCAGTGTTGACCTCTCTGTCCGTACAGGTGTGGTGTCCACTGTCGTCCCTGACTCTCCCCACAAGCTCTTCATCGGTGGCTTGCCGAACTACCTTAACGATGACCAGGTATGCTCTTGTATCATCTGTCTGCCCTTCCAGTGTCTACTGTCCCTGCTGCCTCATTCACATTGCTCTACTTCTCCACCACACCCCACTACCATTGCTGCTTCACACAGAGGCTTATTAACAGTCTGACTCTGCCTGTCTGTGGAATGCAGTATACCCAAGATGTGGAGGGAGCTCCTCTCAGTGTCTGACTCCGGGAGTGTGTGATGGGACGGTGTGGCGGGAGCTCCTCTCAGTGTCTGACTCCGGGAGTGTGTGATGGGACGGTGTGGCGGGAGCTCCTCTCAGTGTCTGACTCCGGGAGTGTGTGATGGGACGGTATGGAGGGAGATTCACTCTGTGTCTGACCCCGGGAGTGTGTGATGGGACGGTGTGGAGGGTGATTCGCTCTGTGTCTGACCCCAGGAGTGTGTGATTGGACGGTGTGGAGGGAGATTCACTCTGTGTCGACCCCGCGAGTGTGTGATGGGACGGTGTGGAGGGCGATTCGCTCTGTGTCTGACCCCGGGAGTGTGTGATGGGACGGTGTGGAGGGAGATTCACTCTGTGTCTGACCCCGGGAATGTGTGATGGGACGGTGTGGAGGGAGATTCGCTCTGTGTCTGACCCCGGGAGTGTGCGATGGGACGGTGTGGAGGGATATTCACTCTGTGTCTGACCCCGGGAGTGTGTGATGGGACGGTGTGGAGGGAGATTCACTCTATGTTTGACCCCGGGAGTGTGTGATGGGACGGTGTGGAGGGAGATTCACTCTGTGTCTGACCCCGGGAGTGTGTGATGGGATGGTGTGGAGGGGGTTCATCTCTTTCAGCCGGCCCTGCTGACATGTCCTGTCACCCCTCCCTCCCACAATAGGTTAAAGAGCTGCTGACGTCGTTCGGACCGCTCAAGGCCTTTAACCTTGTAAAGGACAGTGCCACTGGCCTCTCCAAAGGCTATGCCTTCTGCGAATATGTGGACATTAACGTCACAGATCAGGTATAGTGGTGATGTGGGGACTGGGGTGCTTTGCTGATGGTGGGCTTAACGAGGGGCAGGGAGTTGTGTTTCCAAGGCCCCCACTTCAGAAGGTTCACTCGTCCATCCTCACAGGGGGCCTATAGTGCTTAAATCCAGTGCCCAACAAAGAGGTCTCTCTCTGCTATTACCCCTCATTTTCTCTGTTACAAAAGGAGTTTGTATCCCATTAGAGGTGGCTTTTCTGCCATTGCCTCTGTTTTCTTTCTGTCATTCCCATTAACCTTGTTACGGAGGGACTCTCCCTCGTTATCTGTGCTACCAAAGGGAGTCTGTCGCTCATTATCATCAGAGAAAGCAAAGTCTCTGCCACATAATGTCCGTCTGTTCTCTGCACATCCGTGTTTCTGTCTAACCACTCCTTAAACACCTTATCACATCTGCCTCCACCACCACCTCTGGCAGTATATTCCAGACACCCACTGCTGACTTTAAAAAAAAAACTTACCGACCCCAAAAGGGCATTTCCACCCTGGGGAAAAAGATACTGACTGTCTTTATCTGTGCCTTTCATAATCTCATAAACTTCTCTCAGATCTCCCCTCAGCCTCAGTCACTCTGGAGAAAACAACCCAAGTTTGTCCACCCTCTCCTTCTAGCTTGTGCCCTCACATGCAGGCGGCATCCCGGTGAACCTCTTGTGCACCTTCTTCAAAGCCCTCACACACTTCCTGTTAAAGAGTAACCAGATCTAAACACAATACTGAGTGTGGTCTTACCAGAGTTTTGTACAGCTGCAACGTGACTTCCTGATGATTAAATTCGTTGTCCCACCAAGCCTGTTTTGTCACCCTATTAACCTGTGTACCCGCTTTCAGGGAGTCATCGACTTTGTCTGTCCAGGAACAGAGCGTTAAACCGCAGATACACACTTCCCAGTACAGAGGGAGTGGCACTGCCTGGGGAAATGTATATACTCGGGGAATGGAGTGTTAAACCGCAGATACACACTCCCCGGTACTGAGGGAGTGTCACACTGTCTGGGGAGATGTATATACTCAGGGAATGGAGTGTTAAACCACAGACACAGCCTCCCCGGTACTGAGGGAGTGTCACACTGTCTGGGGGGATGTATATACCCGGGGAATGGAGTGTTAAACCACAGACACTCACTCCCCGGTACTGAGGGAGTGTCACACTGTCTGGGGAGATGTATATACCCGGGGGATGGAGTGTTAAACCACAGACACAGCCTCCCCGGTACTGAGGGAGTGTCACTCTGTCTGGGGAGATGTATATACCCGGGGGATGGAGTGTTAAACCACAGACACTCACTCCCCGGTACTGAGGGAGTGTCACTCTGTCTGGGGAGATGTATATACTCGGGGAATGGAGTGTTAAACCACAGACACACTCTCCCCGGTACTGAGGGAGTGTCACACTGTCTGGGGAGATGTATATACCCGGGGGATGGAGTGTTAAACCACAGACACAGCCTCCCCGGTACTGAGGGAGTGTCACTCTGTCTGGGGAGATGTATATACCCGGGGGATGGAGTGTTAAACCACAGACACTCACTCCCCGGTACTGAGGGAGTGTCACACTGTCTGGGGAGATGTATATACTCGGGGAATGGAGTGTTAAACCACAGACACTCACTCCCCGGTACTGAGGGAGTGTCACACTGTCTGGGGAGATGTATATACCCGGGGGATGGAGTGTTAAACCACCGACACACACTCCCCGATACTGAGGGAGTGTCACTCTGTCTGGGGAGATGTATATACTCGGGGAATGGAGTGTTAAACCACAGACACACTCTCCCCGGTACTGAGGGAGTGTCACACTGTCGGGGGAGATGTATGTACTCCAGGACCAGAGTGTTCAACCCCAGGCCCCATCGCTCGGGATTTTGTGTCGCTATCTGCACATCTTTGCTTTTTTTCCTTGCGTCGACACAATGGTCACTTTGTTTCTTCTTCTTCTCCCCATTCACTGGTTCTGCAGACCATCGATCGAAGGCCGCATTGGAAAATCACAGCGTTTCCACCTCCCACACTCCCCCTACTCCTCTGTAGCTAAATGGCGCGCCCCACCGACCTCAGGAACTAAGTGGTGTCCTTCTCTCTCCCCCCCACCTCACTTCCTGCACCACCTCCACAATCAAAACTGCCCCCATCTGACAAAACCGGATTCCTAACCCCGTCCCGACTCCCACCCATCCCCTCCCACCTTCCTTCTCTCCACAGGCCATCGCAGGGCTTAACGGCATGCAGCTTGGAGATAAGAAGCTCATCGTCCAGCGGGCCAGCGTCGGGGCGAAGAACGCCACGCCGGTAGGCAACTGAATCTCGTGGGGTAGGGGTATCAGGCTGGCACTGTGGAGGAGGAAGGGAGATGTAGTCCTGTGGGGTTGTTGAAAATAGAGGGAACTCGGGACGGAGTCACAGATGCAGCGATTTTAAAGTTATATCACGTTAACATCACAACCCTCTCCCCCCCGAGGATAGTTGATAATTTAAGTTTGTCATAGAGTTGTAACAAATAGACTCTTTGCTACCAAGTATGGACTAACTCTTTATGTAAAATTGCAATGTAATATCCTGTAAAACTCACAAAATAAGATTAAATTCTGTCACATTATGATCATTCTTTCCCCCCTCCCCCAAGGCTAGTTGCTAACATAATTATCATAGAACCATACAGCAGTGAAAGGGTCTTTCCAAGTGTGGAGTAACCAATGTTTATACATTGTTTCATAGTGTTTACTTAAGGTTGCAATGTAACTCGTTTTAAATTTTATGATGTTATGATCACTCTTCCCCCAAGGGTTGTAAAGAGAGGGATTCAGTAATCAGTGTTATGGTAAGGTTGCACTGTAATCACCTGTTAAGGGTGCAGCATAACTCTCTGTAAAATTCTGTCACATTGTGATCACTCATTTCCCTCTCCCACCCCCCAACAAAGCCCCAAGATCATTATATATCTGCTACGATGAATCCATTCTCAGAATGGAGGAGCAACACCTCGTATTCCATCAAAGTAGTCCCCAACCTGAGCACATGAACATCGATTTCTGCCTCTGCCTTCCCTCCTCTTCTGTTCTCCACTCTGGTCTCTTCCTTCTCCTCCTCACCTCCCCGGGTGCCCCTCCTCCTTCCCTTTCATCCAGGGTTCACTCTCCTTTCAGATTCCTCATTCTTCAGCCCTTTCCACCTGTCACATCCCAGCTTCTTTCTTCATTCACCCATCCAGCTTGCTCTCCTTCCCTCCCCCAACTTCCTTATTCAGGCATCTTCCCCCTTTCCAGTCTGAGCTCACACCATCGACTGTTCATCCATTTTCATAGATGCTGCCTGACCTGCTGAGTTTCTCCAGCATTTTGCTCTGAAACACTCCCATAATTTGACCACTGTCCCCCCACTAAAAGTGTCACAGAGCTCCTCAGCCCACCCAGAAGCAGGCCCTTCACTATAGTGACTTTGTGTAGCTAATGTCCTGTTAAACTTGCAATATTACTTGGTGTTGCATTCAGTCACAGTGGCCAGCTCGTTACGGTATTGGCACTGAGTGGTCGTGCTGCTCTGCAGGTATAGAAATTTCCCCTCATCTCTCTTCTAAACAGCTAGAGGCTGTGTCCTTTGGTCTTGGACTTCCCCACCACCACAGGAATTTTCCTCTCCACATCCACTCTATCCAGGCATTTCAATACTTATTTATTTAGATGTACAGCACTGTGTGAGCCCTTGGAGCCAAGCCACCCCACCCCAGCAACCCACAACTCCAATCAACCCTAACGTAACCAGTTAACCTACCTATGGGACTGTGGGAGGAAACCGGAGCACCGGGAAAACCCCACACATTCCATGGGGAGGGCGACAGGGACTCCTTACAGACCAGCTCCAGCATTGAACTCCAGACACTGGAACACCGGAAGTTGTAAGAGCATTGTGCTATCCACTACACTACTGTGGCCCTCAAATTCTGAGGGTGTGCACTCCAGTCCTAGACTCCCCCACTGTAGGAAACATCCTCTCCATTTCCACTGTATTGAGGACTTTAATATTTGATAGGTCTTCTAAACTCCAGTGAGTACAGGCCTGGAGCCATCAAACACTGTTCGTACATTAACCCTTTGCTTCCTGGAATAATTTTCATGCACATCCTCTGGACTCTCTCCAATGCCAGTGCATCCTTACTGAAATAAGGAACACAAAACTGCTCCCAGTACTCCAAATGTGGTCTGACTAGCGCCTTATGGCCTTATGAAGCCTCAGCATTACAGCCTTGCTTTTATTTTCATGTCCTCTCAATGTTTGGTAACATCATCTAACGTACTACCGAGTGAAGCTGTAATCTGTGGTTTCTTTGAGTGCCGCCGCCATGGCAACGTAAATCAAGATTGCATTTCAAAACCGTTTATTGTCATTTGCATGACGTCAAAATACATTTATTATTAAAGTATGTACACAGTATACAACCCCGAGATTCGTCCTGAACCCTGAGTTCATGTGCCCACAGGGACAATGAAAAACTAGTACCAAAAGATGGTTCTCGCCCTCAGTCTACCTCGTCGTGACCCTTGCACCTTGTTGTCTGCCTGCACTGCCCTTTCTCTGTAACTGAAACACTTCATTCTGCTTTCTGTTATTGTTTTCCCTTGTTCTGCCTCGATGCACTGTGTAATGATCTGATCTGTATGCAAGACAAGATTTTCACTATCTCGGTACATGTGGCAATGATATTCCAATTCTAATACCAATTCTGTAAATAAAGTATAACAATTCAATATTTACCAGGGATATGGAGAACCAAGAGGTCAGTACTGAGTGTGTAAATACTTTTAGGGTGTTCAGCAGTCAAGGGGGAGGAAGTGTTTGACCTCCTAATGAGTATTATGGTTGATAAGTTCCCAGGACCTGATGGGATTTACCCCAGGTTATTGAAGGAGGCAAGAGACTAGATTGCTGGGCCCTTGACCAGTATCTTCATGTCTCGGAGGACTGTCGAGTGGTTAATGTTGTGCCTCTATTTAAGAAGGGAGCAAGGAAAAATCCTGAAAACTGTAGACTGGAGAGTCTCACATCAGTTGTAGAGGAAGAGGGTAGTGGTTGAAGGGACTGGACGTCTGTAATAAGTGGTGTTCCGCAGGGATCTGTGTCGGGTCCTGGGCTGTTTGTGATGTTTATAAATGACCCAAATGAAATTGTAGATGGGTCAGTTGTGGATAGTGTAGAAGACTGCCAAAGCAATATAGATCAGTTGCAGATAGGGGCAGAGAAATGGCAGCTGGAGTTTAACCCAGGGAAATGTGAAGTGTTGCTGAGCAGAGAGATCTTGGGATCCATGGAAGTGGCTACACAGGTCGATAAGGTGGTTAAGAAGGCTTTTATTAGTGGAGGCACTGAGTTTGAAAGTCGGGAGGTTATGTTGCAACTTTATAAAACTCTGGTTAGGCCAGAATCGTACACAGTTCTGGTCACCCCACCGTAGGGTTTGGAGAGGGGGCAGAAGAGGTTTACCAGGACGCTGCCTGGTTTAGAGGGCGTGTGCTGTCACGAGAGGCTGGATAAACTCGAGTTGTTTTCTCTGGAGCAGCGGAGGCTGAGGGTTGATCTGATAGAGGTTTGCAAGATCATGAGAGGCACAGAGTGGACAGAGAGTATGTCTGTTTCGCAGAGTCTAATGCATTGAAGGGGGTGAGGGGTGCGTTTGCCCGGAACGTGCTGCTGGTATGGTAGAGGCAAATATATTGGCAGGTTTTAAGATTAGTTTGGATAGGCACAAGGATGTAAGGAAGATGGAGGGACATGGACATGGTGTAGCTAAGATGGATTAGTGTTTGGGTGTTGTTGATTTGCTCTGTAGACGATTGTGGGCCAAATGGTCTGTGGCCGTGCTGTACTGGGGGCATCGCTGTGTGATTGTATGTTTTATACACAGAGTGTGGATGCATGGAACTTCCTGCCAGGGTGGTGGTAGAGGCAGGTACATGGATGATAGAAAAATAGAGGGAGGGAAAGGACAGATTAATTTTAGAGTAGCTTAAATTGTCAGCATAACATTGTGGGCCGGAGGGCCTGTACTTTGCTGTACTGGTCTGTTTTATGTTCTGCATGTTTCCCTGAAAGTGGAGTCACAGGTACACAGGATGGTGAAGAAGGCGTTTGGCATGCTGGCCTTCATGAATCAGGCAGTAAGTACAGGAGTTGATGTATATTGAGGCTGAACTTGGTGCTCAGTTCTGGCTACTCTGCTGTCGGAAAGATACCATTGAGCAGGAAAGACTGCAGAGGAGATTTGAGAGGATGTTGTCAAGACTAGAGTGGCAGTGTTACCGACAGAGGGTGGGCAAGTTGGGACTTTACAGAGGTGTATAAAACCACGAGGGGCACAGATAGGGCGAATGTGCAGTCTTTTCCCTAGGGTTGGGCAATCAAGAACCAGAGGGCACAGGTTTGAGGGGAGAGGAGTGGTGGGTCTATGGAATGAGCTGCTAGAGGTGGTGGCTGAGGCACTTTGCCCCTCATCTCTGTTCTGAAGAGACACCCTGTATTCTGAGACTGTGCCCTCTGGTATCAAGTCCCTTTCCAGTTCGAAACTCGTCAGGCCGCACTGACACAGAAGCAGAGATGGGCTATTTGGCCATCAGGTCTGCTCCACCATTGTTTTAATAGCTGATCCAATTCCCTCTCAGCCTCAATCTCCTGCCTCCTCCACGCATCTCATCATGCCCTGACTAATCAAGAATCACCATTCCCTGGCTAAAGAAATTCCTACTCACCTCCGTTCTAAATGGACACCCCTCGAGGCTGTGCCCCTCTGGTCCTAGACTCCCCCACCATAGGAAACATCCTCTCCACATCCACTCTCTCTGTCCTCTGGTCTTAGACTCCCCCACCAACATCCTCTCCACATCCACTCTATATGTGTCCTCTGGTCCTAGACTCCCCCACCATAGGAAACATCCTCTCCACATCCACTCTATCTGTGTCCTCTGGTCCTAGACTCCCCCACCATAGGAAACATCCTCTCCACATCCACTCTATCTGTGTCCACTGGTCCTAGACTCCCCCACTATAGGAAACATTCTCTCAACATCCACTCTCTCTGTCCTCTGGTCCTAGACTCCCCCACCAACATCCTCTCCACATCCACTCTATATGTGTCCTCTGGTCCTAGACTCCCCCACCATAGGAAACATCCTCTCCACATCCACTCTATCTGTGTCCTCTGGTCCTAGACTCCCCCACTATAGGAAACATCCTCTCCACATCCACTTTCTCTGTCCTCTGGTCCTAGACTCCCCCACCAACATCCTCTCCACATCCACTCTCTCTGTCCTCTGGTCCTAGATTCCCCCACCAACATCCTCTCCACATCCACTCTATCAAGGCCTTTGAACGTTCGGTAAGTTTCAATGAGATCCCCCCCATCAGTCTGCACTGCTCCATGGCAAACAATCCAAATTTGTCCACCTCCTGCCCTCTAATCCAGGCAGCATCCTGGTGAACCTCTTGTGCTCCCACCCCGCACACACACCCTTCCTGTAATGGGGAGACCAGGACTGTACACAATACTCCTGACCAGCTTTATGCATCTGGAAGGCGACTTCCCGACTCTCATACTCATCAGCCCGACCGATGAAGACAAGCGACTCGTACGCCTTCTTTCCCACCTGCCTACTTGTTTGGCTATTATGGACTTGGAGATACAGTGAAAATCTTGTCTTGCATACTGTTCATTCAGATCAGATCATTACACAGTGCACTAAGGTAGAACAAGTTAAAATAACAGAAAGCAGAATAAAGTGTTAGAGTTACAGAGAAAGGGCAGTGCAGGCAGACAACAAGGGGCAAGGGTCACGACGAGGTAGATCGTGAGGTCAAAAGTCTGTCTTATCGTACTGGGGTCCGTTCAATAGTCTGATAACAGCCGGGTAGAAGCTGTCTTATCGTACTGGGGGAACGTTCAATAGTCTGATAACAGCGGGGTAGAAGCTGTCTTATCGTACTGGGGGACCGTTCAATAGTCTGATAACAGCGGGGTAGAAGCTGTCTTATCGTACTGGGGGACCGTTCAATAGTCTGATAACAGCGGGGTAGATGCTGTCTTATCGTACTGGGGACCGTTCAATAGTCTGATAACAGCGGGGTAGAAGCTGTCTTATCGTACTGGGGACCGTTCAATAGTCTGATAACAGTGGGGTAGAAGCTGTCTTATCGTACTGGGGGACCGTTCAATAGTCTGATAACAGCGGGGTAGAAGCTGTCTTATCGTACTGAGGGACCGTTCAATAGTCTGATAACAGCGGGGTAGAAGATGTCTTATCGTACTGGGGGACCGTTCAATAGTCTGATAACAGCGGGGTAGAAGCTGTCTTATCGTACTGGGGACCGTTCAATAGACTGATAACAGCGGGGTAGATGCTGTCTTATCGTAGTGGGGGACCGTTCAATAGTCTGATAACAGTGGGGTAGAAGCTGTCTTATCGTACTGGGGGACCGTTCAATAGTCTGATAACAGCGGGGTAGAAGCTGTCTTATCGTACTGGGGACCGTTCAATAGACTGATAACAGCGGGGTAGATGCTGTCTTATCGTAGTGGGGGACCGTTCAATAGTCTGATAACAGTGGGGTAGAAGCTGTCTTATCGTACTGGGGGACCGTTCAATAGTCTGATAACAGCGGGGTAGAAGCTGTCTTATCGTACTGGGGACCGTTCAATAGTCTGATAACAGCGGGGTAGAAGCTGTCTTATCGTACTGGGGACCGTTCAATAGTCTGATAACAGCGGGGTAGAAGCTGTCTTATCGTACTGGGGACCGTTCAATAGTCTGATAACAGCGGGGTAGAAGCTGTCTTATCGTACTGGGGGACCGTTCAATAGTTTGATAACAGCGGGGTAGAAGCTGTCTTATCGTACTGGGGGACCGTTCAATAGTTTGATAACAGCGGGGTAGAAGCTGTCTTATCGTACTGGGGGACCGTTCAATAGTCTGATAACAGCGGGGTAGAAGCTGTCTTATCGTACTGGGGACCGTTCAATAGTCTGATAACAGCGGGGTAGAAGCTGTCTTATCGTACTGGGGACCGTTCAATAGTCTGATAACAGCGGGGTAGAAGCTGTCTTATCGTACTGGGGACCGTTCAATAGTCTGATAACAGCGGGGTAGAAGCTGTCTTATCGTACTGGGGACCGTTCAATAGTCTGATAACAGCGGGGTAGAAGCTGTCTTATCGTACTGGGGACCGTTCAATAGTCTGATAACAGCGGGGTAGAAGCTGTCTTATCGTACTGGGGGACCGTTCAATAGTCTGATAACAGCGGGGTAGAAGCTGTCTTATCGTACTGGGGACCGTTCAATAGTCTGATAACAGCGGGGTAGAAGCTGTCTTATCGTACTGGGGACCGTTCAATAGTCTGATAACAGCGGGGTAGAAGCTGTCTTATCGTACTGGGGACCGTTCAATAGTCTGATAACAGCGGGGTAGAAGCTGTCCTCGAGCCTGGTGGGACGTGCTTTCAGGCTTTTGTATCTTCTCGCTGATGGAGGCGGGGGGGGGGGGGGGGGGGGGGAGGGAGAGGAAATGTCCTTGTTGGATGGGGAGTCTTTGATTATGCTGGCTTCTTTGCCAATGGGGTGAGAAGGCACCTATTTAACAATAGCCTTAACATATAGACTCGTTACTGAGGTCAACGGAATTAACTCCACCCCAAGTTGTAATAGTGTTGCACTAACTGGAACTGTACTGACTTTGAACTCTGAACAAGCCTGTTCTGCCCATTACACACAAAACCAATGGCTACTGACCCCCATATGCCTTTGACCTGTGTGTGGGTGGGGGGGCCCACGTCGTCACGATGAGAATGTATAACTCCTTACAGACAGCGTTGTTGGCGCAGCTGCAGTAATAAAATTATGCTAACTGTGCCAGTGGTGAGGTGTGGAGATGGTCCTTTGGGATGCTTAAATTCGGAAAACACTAACTTGTCTCACTTGCTCCTTCTCTTCCCCACCCACACCTGCCTTTTTGTCCTCTTTCCCGCCACCCCCCACCCTCCATCCCCTCCCCCCACCCCCTCCTACCTCCCAGAACACAATAAACCAGACTCCAGTCACCCTCCAAGTGCCGGGGCTGGTGTCGACGCAGGTACAGATGGCGGGCATGCCCACCGAAGTCCTGTGTCTCATGAACATGATCACGCCCGAGGAGCTCATTGACGATGAGGAGTACGAGGAGATCGTGGAGGATGTCCGCGAGGAGTGCAGCAAGTATGGCGTGGTCAAGTCTATCGAGATTCCCCGGCCCATTGATGGCCTCGAGGTGCCGGGCTGTGGCAAGGTGAGTCTGCACTGCCTGGGTTCCCCCTCCACTGCAATCCCCCATGTCCCCTCCATCTGCTCATTGCCTGCCTTGGTGTGGATGTTTTTGTTCAATGATTGCCTCTCGAATAGCAGAACTACTCTGTCTGCTCCACCATTCCATCATAGCTGATAATTATCCCTCTCAGCCCCATTCTCCTGCCTTCTCCCCATGGTGCCCTGACTAATCAAGAACCTCCACCTTAAATATATCCAATGACTTGGTCTTCACAGCAATTTGTGGCAATGAATTCCACCGATTCACCACCCTCTGTTTAAAGGAATCCTCCATCTCTTTTCTAAATGGACATGCACCTATTCTGAGGTCGTGCTTTCTGATTCTAGACTCCCCCACTATAGGAAACATCCTCTCTGCATCCACTCTATCTGTGTCCTCTGGTCCTAGACTCCCCCACTATAGGAAACATCCTCTCTGCATCCACTCTATCTAGGCCTTTTAATATTCAATAGGTTTCAATGAGATCCCTCCTCATTTTTCTAAACTCCAGGGCCATCAAACACTCTTTGGGTTAATAATACCTGATCTGTGTGCCAAACCATGTGGACGTGTCCCTAGCTAGTCTTTGGTTTTCTGAAATCATATCCTTAACAGTCATCTCCAGTGTTAACTGACAGGTGACTCATCATTCCTCAGTTTTAATCCTTTCCCATTCTGAATACGGTTCTGCGGAGACCATGGTGCTGGACTCTGGAATGGAGAGGTGGGTGAAGCGGAATATCCTGATCTGATCTCTCCTGAATGTTTCTCCCTTCTACCTGCAGATCTTCGTGGAGTTTGTCTCGATCCTGGACTGCCAGAAAGCCATGCAGGGCCTGGCTGGCCGCAAGTTCGCCAACAGAGTGGTGGTGACCAAATACTGCGAGCCCGATTGCTACCATCGCCGCGATTTTTGGTAGATCCCTGACCTCTCCCCTCCGTTACTGGCTCGAGTCACAGTCTGTCATTTTTGTAAGGATCTCCATCCTGCTTCTGTTAATACACCCCCCACGATTGTCTCCCTCTCCCACCCCCCTTCTCTCTCTCCATCTATTTTGTAAGCCATTTTGTGGGGGTAGAGGAGGGTGGGGGGATCTTCTGTGTGTAGCAGGCAGCTGAGGTTCTCCCAGTGCCCCCCCCCCCCCCCAACTGTCTGTGATTCGTTCCAGGTCAGGAAATGGGAAGGAAAGGAGGGAGCTGGGGATGTGGAGGAGTTTGTGGTTGGCAGCAGTTCTGAGATTGAGGTGTTACCTTTTCTTCACCCCTCTCTCTCCTCCCCCAGAGAGACATGTTCCTTTGGGACAGTGGCTCTTCCTCCCCACAATAACCTGTACACCCTCAGCTGGCAAGGGGTCGTGGGAGAATGAGAAGAGGCGGGGTGGGAGCTGTTGAAATGTCCGGGGGGGGGGGGGTGGGGGGGGGGTTGGCACAGAGCGAGGCAGAGGGGTGTGCGAAGGTGCGTTTTCTGTTTTTACTGATTCATAATAAAATCAACAATCTGTTTGAACTCTCCTTGTTTGTCAGTGAGGAGCCTGCACAGCTCTCTGCGCGAGTGTGTGTGAGAGAGAGAGATAAAGGTGTCTTTCATCTTGCCCATATGTGAAAACAGTGCCCAGGAAGTTTGGTGTGTTACTCTGTCCTGTTCATGATGAGATGTCATCTCTCCCTCACCTGGGGGTTTGGGGTTGGGGGAGATGTTGACAAAGTACCAAGTGTTCACAGCCTGTCATAATGAGAAACCCCTACGCTCCCTGTAACCCACGGCATGACACACACACATTGTGTAGATATATATATATTTATATTTATATATAGATTCTGATTTAATTAATTCTAATTCCTTTTACATCACTGGATTTACCACAGACAAGTTTTTCATTGTTCTAGAAAAGGAATGGTGATCACAGCGAACTCCTCCCTGCTGGAATCTCTCGACCGAAGGATCTCACCCCCCCCCCCAATCCACGCGCACGATTAGATAGACGTGAAATCTTACACCCAGGTGCCACGCAGACATGGCTCCCTACCCTCTGGGTTATTCCATGTAAATAGCATATTGCAATGGTGTGCCATCACTACTGGAGGGTGGGCCTTACTCTGCCATGTGGAGGAAGGGATGGCTGGTGATTAAACACACTGGGTCCCTTTTCAATCTTGCCCTCTGACCCTTGTCCAGCTGCTAGTTGCCCTCCAACACATGTTCCCTGCTGCCAGTCAACCCCATGGGAGGGAAGGGGAGACAGCTGTGCTGTGGAAGATGGTGAGACCGGCGATCAGTGTAGTTTGTCTGTTCTCACCCGTCACAATAAAATACTCTCCATATAGAGTCTTCACTTCCTCATGAGGGAGGTGGGTGGAATGAAAGGTGAGACTGCAGGGAGAGGGAGGTTGGAGGGGGTGTTAACCCGTGCGGGGCAGAGAGAATGGGAAGTTCTTTTAAAACGTTTAATCCCATTGTGGGTCCAACTCAGGGCTTCCAGCACCATCACCCCATCTGGGAGGGCTGTGGGAAAGATCCTCATAGATTAGAAGGGGCAGGAGAGATGGGGGAACCCACCAGAGGAGGCCATAACTGGGTACAGAGATTGATCCCCATAAAACCTGCAATCTTTCACCCCCAGTCCCGGATTTGGGGGGGGGTGGGTGCCAGTTATAGGAGGAAGGGGTTGGTGGTCCCGGCTGGGGGGTGCCCAAAGCCGTTCTGGGAGCCCAGCGTGGTGGGAGGGGGCAGCGGGGCACCCACCAGGGGGGAGAGCGTGGGGGTGGGGACAGGGCTGACTCTCAGCTGGTTCAGTGTCATAGCAGGGGTAGCAGTGGCTGTCGAACCAAAGGGGTTGGTGGTGGTGGCGTTGCTGGGACCTCCTGTAGGGTGGGAGAGACAGAAAAACAAGTTGTTAGATACAGCATTTCTTTACCCTTCCCACCCAACCCCCTATCACACGGTTCCCCACCAGCTGCCATTTTCCCAATCTAAGTCCTTCTGCAGATTCCTTGCTCCTCCACTATCTTGTATCAACCACAAAGCATCTTCTATATCGCTGACATATAACAAAAGGAATCAGTCCCAACACAGACCCCTTTGGAAAACCACTAGTTACCAGCAGCCAACTAGAAAAGGCTCCCTTTATTTACACTCTTTGCTCATGCCAATCAGCCACTGCTCTATCCATGCTAGAATCTTTCCTATAGTACAATGGACTCTTGTTAAGCAGCCTTGTTTGTGGCACCTTGTCAAAGGCCTCCTTAAAAAGCCCAGTAAACAACTGATTCTCCTTGTTACTTCCTCAAAGAATTCCAACAGAATTGTCCCCTTAAAGAAACCATGCTCCTCATCAACATCTTCCCAATCACTGACGTCACACTAAATCGCCTATAATTTCCTTTCTTCTGCCTGCCTCCCTCTCTTTTTAAAGAGAAGAATGATATTTGCAGTTTTCCAATCCTCAGGACCCATTCCAGAATCTAGTGATTTTTGAAAGATCATTACTAATGCCTCCTCAGTCTCTTCAGCCACCTCTTTCAGAATCCTGGTCCAGGTGATTAATCTACCTTCAGCTTCCCAAGTACCTTCTTAGTAATATTCAACAGGTTTCAATGAGATCTCTCCTCATTCTAAAATCCAGCGAGTAGTGTCCCAAACACTCCTCATGGGCTTTTAGTCCTGGAAAAATTTTCTTCATATCCTTTAAACCCTTCCTCACCACCGACTCAGCCTGTAAGTTAACCTTTAGGGAAACCTGCACAAGGACTCCCAAGACCCTCTGCACTTAAGAGTTTTGAATTTCCTCTCCATTTAGAAAATAGTCTTAGACTATTATTCATACTCCCAAAGTGCAAGACATACACTTCCTGACACTGTATTCCATTCGGCCCTTCGAGCCTGCACCGCCATTTTGAGATCATGGCTGATCATCTACTATCAATACCCGGTTCCTGCCTTGTCCCCATATCCCTTGATTCCCCTATCCATAAGATACCTATCTAGCTCCTTCTTGAAAGCATCCAGAGAATTGGCCTCCACTGCCTTCCGAGGCAGTGCATTCCAGACCCCCACAACTCTCTGGGAGAAGTTTTTCCGACCTACCCCTTATTCTCAAATCAGCATCTGGAACATATTTCCTGCCTCTATCTTGTCCAATCCCTTAATAATCTTATATGTTGCAATCAGATCCCCTTTCAGTCTCCTTAATTCCAGCGTGCACAAGCCCAGTCTCTCTAACCTCTCTGCGTAAGACAGTCCTGACATACCAGGAATTAACCTTGTGAATCTACGCTGCACTTCCTCTACAGCCAGGATGTCCTTCCTTAACCCTGGAGACCAAAACTGTACACAATACTCCAGGTGTGGTCTCACCAGGGCTCTGTACAAATGCAAGAAGATTTCCTTGCTCTTGTTCTCAATTCCCTTTGTAATAAAGGCCAACATTCCATTAGCCTTCTTCACTGCCTGCTGCACTTGCTCATTCACCTTCAGTGACTGATGAACAAGGACTCCTTGTATCTCTTTGTATTTCTCCCTTACCTAACTCTACACCACTCAGACAATAATCTGCCTTCCTATTCTTACTCCCAAAGTGGATAACCTCACACTTATTCACATTAAACTTCATCTTCCAAGTATCTGCCCACTCACCCAGCCTATCCAAGTCACCCTGAATTCTCCTAACATCCTCATCACATGTCACACTGCCACCCAGCTTAGTATCATCAGCAAACTTGCTGATGTTATGTTATTCTCAATGCCTTCATCTAAATCGTTGATGTAAATTGTAAACAGCTGTGGTCCCAATACCGAGCCCTGTGGCACCCCACTAGTCACCACCTGCCATTCCGAGAAACACCCATTCACCGTTACCCTTTGCTTTCTATCTGCCAACCAGTTTTCTATCCATGTCAATATCTTCCCCCCAATGCCATGAGCTTTGATTTTACCCACCAATCTCCTATGTGGAACCTTATCAAATGCCTTCTGAAAATCAAGGAACACTACATCCACTGGATCTCCCTTGTCTAACTTCCTGGTTACATCCTCGAAAAACTCCAATAGATTAGTCAAGCATGATTTGCCCTAGATAAATCCATGCTGGCTCGGCCCAATCCTATCACTGCTATCTAGATATACCATTGTTTCATCTTTAATAATGGACTCTAGCATTTTCCCCACTACTGATGTTAGGCTGACAGGACGATAGTTCTCTGTTTTCTCCCTCCCTCCTTTCTTAAAAAGTGGGATAACATTAGCCATTCTCCAATCCTCAGGAACTGATCCTGAATCTAAGGAACATAGGAAAATGATTACCAATGCATCCGCAATTTCCAGAGCCACCTCCTTTAGTACCCTAGGATGCAGACCATCTGGACCTGGGGATTTGTTAGCCTTCAGTCCCATCAGTCTACTCATCTTTTCCTTCCTAATGTCAATGTCCATCTGCCACTTTTTGTCCATTCTTCTAATCTGTCCAAGTCCCTCTGCAGTCTCTCTGCTTCCTCAATACTACCTGCCCCTCCATCTATCTTCATACCATCTGCAAACTTGGCCACAAATCATTAACTTGCAATGTGAAAGGAAGCGATTCCAACACTGACCCCTGCGGAACACAGGGAGAAAAGACCCCCTTTATTCTCACTTTTGCTTCCTGCCAGTCAGCCAATCTTCTATCCATGGTAGAATAATTTTTCCAGTCCCCCAAAACCATTCCAGAAACAGCAGATTATTGAAAGATCACTACTAACACCTGCACTACCTTTTTCAGAATCCTGAGTGTATTCCATTTGGTCCACTTGATTTATCTACCTTAAGACCTTTCAGTTTCCCAAGTACCTTCTTTTCCTTAGTAATGGCAAGTTCACTCACTTCTGCCCCCCCCCACTCCCATTACTCTTAACTCTATACATCTGAAAGAAACTTTCTTTGATATTATTGCCTAGCTTACCTTCAGATTTCATCTTTTTCCCTCTATAGCTTTTTTAGTTGTCTTCTGTTAGTTCTTAAAAGCTTCCCAATCCTCTAACTTCCTTTAATCTTTACTCTAATATGTCCTCTCTCTGGCTATTATGTTGGCTTTGGCTTCTTATCAGGCATGGCTGTGTCATCTTTCCTCTAGAATACTTCTTTGGGATGCGTCTATCCTGTATCTTCTGACTTGTTCTTAGAAACTCCAGCTATAGCTGGTCTGCTGTCATCCCTGCTAGTGACCTATACCACCAGTCTTGGCCAACTGCACTCTCATGCCTCTGGAATTCCCTTTACTCCACTGTATTACTGATACTCATATCTTTTCCTTCCTAAACTGTAGGTTGAATCACTACCTCCTAGGGTTCCTAATCAAATTTGATTCATTAAACACCCAATCCAGAACACAAGGTGTTCTTCAAAAACCACCTCGTAGCCATTCTACAAATTCTAAAAAGCCATTTTGTAGGTGTAGAAACTCTCTTATCTTGGGATTCAGCACCAACTTGATTTTCCCAATCTACCTGCATATTGAAATCCCCCATGACTATCATAAAATTGCCCGTTTTACATGCACTTTTATCTCCTGTTGTAATTTGTTGCCCACTTCCTGGCTACTGTTTGGAGGTTTGCATACAACTCCCATCAGGGTTGTTTTACCCTTGCAGTTTTTCAATTCTATCCACAAAAAAAATCACCTTCACCTTCCAATCCTATGCCATTTCTTTCTAAGGATTTTATTTTATTTCATTTTTTTTAACCAGCAGAGTCACACCACCCTGCCTACTTGCCTGTCCTTTCGATACAATGTGTATCCTTAGAGATAAAGCTTCCAAGATCATCTTTCAGCAATGTCAAACCTGCTCATCTCTAACCATGCTATAAGATTATCTAGTTTATTTCATATGCTGCGTGCATTCCTGTATCCATCACCCTTCTCGATTTCGCCCCCATGTCACCTGAAGTTAAATTCTAAACTTTTTGCCTCATTGTCCCCTCTCCCTCTCCCCTCCCTCCTGCCCCCTCCTACCTGAGTTCAGGAAAGGGTTGGAGACCCTAGGCGTGGGTTTGGACACCAGGGTGTCCAGGTTAACCAGGGCGGCGTTGGGTCCCAGGAACGACTCAGGGGTCCTGCGTGTGACGGGTGGAACGGTGCCCCCCTGGGTGCTAGGGAGGGCAGGGCCCAGTCCGCACAGGTCCAAAAGGTCTGGGCTGCTGGTCTCGGCTCGCGGCTGTGCTTCGCCTAGGGGGTGGGGACATGTCATCAGTGAGTGGGTGTCATGTCATATCACCCCCCTCCCTACCTTGCCTCCCGCAACCGTGTAAAATGGATGGGATGATCAAAACTGTCAGTGTGTTGTGACCCTTCTCCTCTTTCCCCACCCACCCACCACCCGTAGGTGCAGCCCCACTGGGGTAGGGAGCAGTTTGGATGGAGGTGTTGGGTTGACGAAAGGGGGTAATTCTTACCTGCAGCCGGCTCCACTCTCACGGCACTGCTCCGGAGAGAGTCAAACTCAGAGAAATCGTCCTGGATGGTGGAGGCCAGGAAGGGGTCGGAAGGGGGAAGACCTGGTGAGAAAACGGGGGTGGGGGTGAGTCCAAGGTTTAAAACCCCCTCCTTCCTACTCCTCTATTTTGCTTCCTTCCATTCCCCCACTTCACTTCCTCATTCCCTCCCTCCCTCCCTCCCACATCCTGCTCACTGCCTCCCCTCCCTTCTGTCCCCTACCTGTGCCCTGGACCGTGGATGGAGGCGAGTTGCTGGGTGCCCAGGGATCTTGCAGTGCCTGGGTATGGCCAGGGGGACTGGCTGCCGGAATAGGGGCCCAGGGGTCTCCGGTGGGCACAGTGGCCGAGGGTGGGACACCTGGGGAGCAAGAGAGGTCACTGTCATAATGTAGTTCAGATATGGATATGATAGAAAAATGGCAGATTGAGTTTAAATCTGACAAGTGCAAGATGCTCACAAGACTGAACCATTCTCCTCCATAGACTTTAAATCCAATCCCTATTCTGACAGGTTGGTCCACAGCCATCTGTTAGGGTATGACGTTTACCCTTCTATCCTCTATTCCTCACTCTAGCCTCTCACCTCATCGTGCCCCCTCCCCCAGTGCTCTTCTCACTTTTATCATCAGATTCTTTCTTTACCGTCCTTTACCTTTTCCACCTCCCAGCTTCTTACTTCATCTTGCTCCTCCCCTCCCTACCACTCAGCTGGCTGCAACTATCACCTTCCAACTTGTCCTCCTTCCCCCCACCCCAACCTTCCTCTGGCATCGTTCCAGGGTCTTGGTCCAAAATATCAATTGTTCCTTCCTTTCAGTAGATGCTGCCTGACCTCCTGAGTTTCACCAGCATTTTTATGTGTGTTGCTCTGGATTTCCAGCATCTGCAGAACTTTGTGTTTAGAATTCAGAGGATGGTGAACCTGTGGAATCTGTTGCCAGAGACGACTCTACAGACCAAGTTACTGGGTGTATTTAAAGCAGAGGTTGACAGGTTCTTGATTAGTCAGGGTGTCAAAGGTTATGGGAAGAAAGCAAGAGAATGGGACTGAGAGGGATAATAAATCTAACTTGATGTGCTAAATGGCCTAATTCTGCGTCTCAGATTGGGGTTGTTTTCTCTGAGGCTGAGGAGGGATCTAATAGATTACAGGAGGCACAGACTGACGATACTAGGATGGGAATGTAATTCCATAGGGCAGAGAGGGGCAGTTTTTTTAATGGTGGGTAGCTGAAATGTGTTGCCAGGGGTGGTGGTGGTGGAGATAGATATGATAGAGGCTCTATGGATTGGGGAGGGGGGAGAGATGGACACAGTGTTTACTTCAGTGCTGTTTGGGATCAATGTTGTGGGGCAAAGGGCCTATTAGTCTGTTCTATTGATCTGTCTTCAGTCAAAAGTACAGAAACAGGCACATCTGCTCTGAACTGAACATACTGCCTGTTTGCCCCGGATCCCTCAAAACCAGGGATTCCCAACCTTTTTTATGCCGTGGAATCCTGCCATTAACCCCAAATTGGGAATCCCTGTTCTAAACTTTCCTATCTGTGAACCTGTTCAAATGCGTTTTAAATGTGGCCGAATAGGAAAAGGGGAGGTGCAACGAGACCTGGGTGTCATTGTACACCAGTCATTGAAGGTGGGCATGCAGGTACAGCAGGCGGTGAAAAAGGCAAATGGTATGTTGGCATTCATAGCAAGAGGATTTGAGTACAGGAGCAGGGAGGTTCTGCAGTTGTACAAGGCCTTGGTGAGACCACACCCGGTGTACTGTGTGCAGTTTTGGTCCCCTAATCTGAGGAAAGACTTTCTTGCCATAGAGAAAGTACAGAGAAGGTTCACCAGATTGATTCCTGGGATGGCAGGACTTTCATATGAAGAAAGACTGGATCGACTAGGCTTATACTCACTGGAATTTAGAAGACTGAGGGGGGATCTAATTGAAACGTATAAAATTCTAAAGGGATTGGACAGGCTAGATGCAGGAAGATTGTTCCCGATGTTGGGGAAGTCCGGAACAAGGGGTTACAGTTTAAGATTAAGGGGAAGCCTTTTAGGACCGAGATGAGGAAAAACTTCTTCACACAGAGAGTGGTGAATCTGTGGAATTCTCTGCCACAGGAAACAGTTGAGGCCGGTTCATTGGCTATATTTAAGAGGAAGTTAGATATGGCCCTTGAGGCTAAAGGGATCAGGGGGTATGGAGAGAAAGCAGGTACAGGGTTCTGAGTTGGATGATCAGCCATGATCATACTGAATGGCAGTGTAGGCTCGAAGGGCTGGAGGGCCTACTCCTGCACCTATTTTCTATGTTTCTACCTGCCTCAGCTAGGGAGTGTTGTAGAACAGAGACACCCGGGGTACCGGGTTCCCTGAAAGTGGAGTCACAGGCAGACAGGGCAGGGAAGAAGCTTTGGCACGCTGGCCTTCATCAATCAGGACACTGAATACAGGAGTTGGGACGTTATGTTGCAGTTGTACAAGATGTTGGTGAGGCTGCACTCGGAGTGTTGTAGGAAAGTGCGATTAACCTGGAATCCAGAGTTGGAGTCCCTAAGGCAGTCCTATGTTGAGATCGATGCTGATTGGCAACTCCTGGTGCCAACTCTATCAGTCTCTGTTGTTCATCAGCTGCGTGGTCGACATCTTGCTCTCCACATTGTACTGCCTTGGCTTGTGTTACCACGGCTACGATGCAGTAACCCAAGCAACATGGGCCTCATGGTAGCAGCAGCGTTTTTGACAGAGTTAGTAGCTTTTATGAAGTAATGAGGATCTTCAGTATAGATCAGCACAATTTAACAATCACCACGCTACCCCACTCTCTTGTATGGGCAGATGGTGATGAGGAAGTAAGATACATCAGCTGGTTGTGTGGAGTTGCAGCCACAACCTTGCACTCAATGCCAGTAAGACCAAAAACTTCAGGAAGTGTAAAACAAGTCAGCATACAACAGTCTTCATCGAGGGATCAGCGCATCAACTTCCTGGGTGTCAACATCTTCGAGGATCTGACCTGGGACCAACATATCGATGCGATTACAAAAAGGCACAGTAGTGGCTGCATTTCATTAGGAGTTTGTGGAGATTTGGTGTGTCACCAGAGACACTCGCAAATTTCTACAAATGTACCATGGAGAGCATTTTATCTGGCTGTATGGGAGTTACTCCATAGGATCAAAATAAACTGGAGCGTTAGTCAGTTCCATTGTATCCAGGACATCTTCAAGGAGCGATGCCTCAAAAAGGTGGCATCCATCCTTAAGGACCCCATCACCCAGGCCATGCCCGCTTCTCATCAGGAAGGAGGAGCAGGAGCCTGGAGGCAAACAGCTTCTTCCCCTCTGCCAGCAGATATCTGAGTGTATATTGAACTTCCTTTTCTCTTTCTTTGTACTATTTAATTTAGCTTTTTAATTAAAAACAGTAAATATATATAGTTAAGTACTGTTGCCATGTAACAACAAATTTCACGACCTGATTCTGCACAACCAGCATGCATACATCAGGCTATTGTCCATTGTAGCTAGACAAAAAATGTACAGCCTTTCTCTCCTCTGGTTGGGCTAGAAGTCGTGGATTAGTGGGGAGCGACCAGGTTCCATTTCAGTGTTTTAGAGAAATACACAGATGGGAGGATTATGATGGGACTAGACACAATAACAACTTGGCATGGTTTAGATGCTCTGTGATGCTGGGAAAGTGACAACACACTTTGGAAAGGCAAATCTGAATACAGGGTTAATGGCAGGATATGTAAGAGTGGAGAAAGAGTTCACATCCATACATCCCTCGTATTTGCTCTGCGAGTTGACAGTGTGGTGGCTTGTCCTGATCTGTTACACACAGCAAGTCAGGCAGCATCTACGTATACCACGGACATTGAGGGCATCACTGAACAACTCTGTAGCAGTGTTCAGGGCTTTCTGCATTAGCTTCCTTCGGTTTTCACTACTGTGGGGCTTGTCAGCCATGGTTGGTAGCTCATTTAGGAGAAAAAAATCTCTGATCTCAAACTCCACTACCTTGGGAAGGCCCCAAGGAAAAATCTGGAGTTGGCATGTCCGTTAAGTTCATTGTTAACTGGCAACGCTGTTGGTGCCAAGCTGTCTGTCTCTGCCGTTTCCCAGCTGTGTTCGGGGGAGGCGGGGGGGAATCTGTCTTAGTTTGTGTATCTATAGACAGGTGGAACACAACATCAACCACCTATGCTCAGGACACCATCACATTCAAATGTAGAACAATTCATGTATGTTGCTGTAAGTTTTGTTTTAGTGGACAAGGCACCAACCATTGTTCTGAGCAGGAAATTTCTACATGGCCTGAAAACTGTGTGGTTCTTTATTAAAGCATTATATAAAAGAAAATTCCAGCTGTACAGCAACAAAGGCTATGGGTGCTGGAGCTTTTCAGTTACCGTGCAGCTAGAAACAGCAGAACACAACCTCTATTTTTTTGCATTCTTCCAATTTTATACATTCTCTGCAAAATAAAAACATTCTCATTATGTAAGAAACATAATTAAACCAATTCTGAGTCACTGGGGCACAGGTTGTTAGGTTCTTGATTAGTCAGGGTGTCAAAAGTTATGGGGAGAAGGCAGAAGAATGGGGTTACGAGGGATAATAAATCGGCCATATTCAAATGAAGAGATTGCATCCCAGATGTCTTGAACTAGGAATTATTGACAATTTCTACTCACCCACCATCTCATCAACTTTGAAAATCGTGTGTAATACTTACTTTACACACTGCTATCTAGTGAGTCAGAGTTTCAAAGTGAACAGCAGGACCCAGGGGTACAGGCACGGGTGGAGTCATGGGTAGACAGGCTAATGAAGGTGTTTGCCACGCTGCCCTTCAGCGGTCAGAGCACTGAGTACAGGAGATTCTGGAAATCCAGAATAGTACACTCAAAATGCTGGAAGCAGCGTCCACAGAGGGGAATAAACAGTGGAGATTTCAGGCTGAGATGTTGGTGGGGCTGTGTAAGAGGGATAGGACTGGGTGCAGTGCTGGTAGAGAGCCACGTCAGGGCAGATTGACGGGTTAAGAGTATGCATTTTTGAGAGGGATGGGAGGGTATCGACAGCACACAATGTGGTTTCTTAGTACTTAGACACATCATCAGATCTGTCGTTTTGTGGCAGCAGTACATTGAGAACAACGAATTACTACACATTACAAGAATATTCAGCAAAAGAGGAATAGTGAGATAGTGTTGACAGGTTCATGAACCGTTCAGAAATCTGATGGTAGAGAGAAAGAAACTCTGGGTCTTCAGGATCCATGGCCATGTCGTGGGCTATGAGTGTACTAGGTCGTACATCCCACCTTTCAGAATCATGGCCTCTCGAAGATGTCCTTCATAGTTGTGCCCATAATGAAGCAGGCTGCATCTACCACTTACTGTCCTGTGTATTGGCCCCTCCCTACCAGATGGTGATGATGCATTTGTAGAAATTTGCTTGAGTCTTTGGTGTCATACCAAGTCTCCTCAAACTCCTACAGCCGCTGTTGTGGCTTTGTAATGAATTGGATTAACCGATATGGCGACACCCTTGAGGAGGCTTTGGTGCAGATGCTGCAGAACCAACGTGACTTTGGACTCTCTCCCATCCCATAAGCGAGAGCAGGAGAAAGGTTTGGATGCATTGTACTCACCCAGAACGTCCCAGGAATCAGGGGAGGTCCCTTGAGGAGGAGGAGGACCCGGCGCTTGCTGGGGGCCACCCCAAGGATCGCATGTGGCAGTAATGTTGGCCTGCTGGGACCCCCAGGGGTCAGCGGTGGGGATCCCAGGTGGCACCGGCTCCGAGACGGGTGCTCCCCAGGGGTCAGTGGCCTGAGATTGGGCCAGGGGGGCTGTGAAGACATCAGCCAAGTCCATCAGGGAGTTCTGTGGAAGGAGAAAAGAAGAAAGGTGGGAGGGGAGGATGGGGAGAGGAGGAGGGGGTGGGCAAGAGTTCTAATCAGCATCCATGACAGAGGTGAGGGAGGCATGCTGTGCCATAGAGAAGGAAGGGATTTGATGGTGGAGCGAGGGCTGGGGGGGTCTATTTCCCCCCTTCAGCACCCCCCCCCCCCATCAAATAGGAGCAGTGTGAGGTGTATGGGCTTGGGAAGGGACACAACATGCCCAGAGGAGCAGAGTATTGTGTCAGACTGTTGACTCCACACTCCTGATTCACAGGTAGTGCAAGGGCGATGGAAGCTGTGTACATGGACCCAGGGAAAGGGGAAGGGTTCCCTTACACTTCTGAGAATGGGGGAAAGGTGAGGTTTTGGTTCAGCTGCGAGGGGAGGGAGATAAAGTAGGGGGAATCAGCCCAGGGGAGAGTGGGAGAAGCAGAGAGAACTGACCTTTTCTTTTGTTGAGCTAAGTGCAGTCTGCCTCTGACTCTCCTCAATGGCCATCTGCAGACGGAGATCATCTCCCCTCCGGAGCCTCTCTTCCTGTTAATCAAATGGGGGAGGAGGAATTGACTGAAATCACAGGAGCATAAAGAAACACCTCCATCCGCCCTGCCCACGAGTACTCCCCCTTACCCCTGCGACTCCCACTAACATCCCTGAACTCCTGAACTTCAACACTGCCACACACTCCCGGGGTCAGACGCAGAGTGAATCTCCCCCCACACCGTCCCATCACACACTCCCGGGGTCAGACGCAGAGTGAATCTCCCCCCACACCGTCCCATCACACACTCCCGGGGTCAGACGCAGAGTGAATCTCCCCCCACACCGTCCCATCACACACTCCCGGGGTCAGACGCAGAGTGAATCTCCCCCCACACCGTCCCATCACACACTCCCGGGGTCAGACGCAGAGTGAATCTCCCCCCACACCGTCCCATCACACACTCCCGGGGTCAGACGCAGAGTGAATCTCCCCCCACACCGTCCCATCACACACTCCCGGGGTCAGACGCAGAGTGAATCTCCCTCCACACCGTCCCATCACACACTCCCGGGGTCAGACGCAGAGTGAATCTCCCCCCACACCGTCCCATCACACACTCCCGGGGTCAGACGCAGAGTGAATCTCCCCCCACACCGTCCCATCACACACTCCCAGGGCCAAACCCAGTGAATCTCCCTCCACACCGTCCCATCACATACTCCCGGGGTCAGACGCAGAGTGAATCTCCCCCCACACCGTCCCATCACACACTCCCGGGGTCAGACGCAGAGTGAATCTCCCCCCACACCGTCCCATCACACACTCCCGGGGTCAGACGCAGAGTGAATCTCCCTCCACACCGTCCCATCACACACTCCCGGGGTCAGACGCAGAGTGAATCTCCCTCCACACCGTCCCATCACACACTCCCGGGGTCAGACACAGAGTGAATCTCCCTCCACACCATCCCATCACACACTCCCGGGGTCAGACAGAGTGAATCTCCCTCCACACCGTCCCATCACACACTCCCGGGGTCAGACACAAGAGTGAATCTCCCTCCACACCGTCACATCACACACTCCCGGGGTCAGACACAGAGTGAATCTCCCTCCACACTGTCCCATCACACACTCCTGGGGTCAGACACAGAGTGAATCTCCCTCCACACCGTCCCATCACACACTCCCGGGGTCAGACACAGAGTGAATCTCCCTCCACACCGTCCCATTGCACACTCCCGGGGTCAGACACAAGAATGGAGCTCCCTCCACACCGTCCCATCACACACTCCCGGGGTCAGACCCAGTGAATCTCCCTCCACACCATCCCATCACACACTCCCGGGGTCAGACACAGAGTGAATCTCCCTCCAAACTGTCCTATCACACACTCCCGGGGTCAGACACGGAGTGAAACCTTCTCCACACCGTCCCATCACACATTCCCAGGGTCAGACACAGAGTGAAGCTCCTTCCACACCGTCCTATCACACACTCCCGGGGTCAGACACAGAGTGAATCTCCCTCCACGCCGTCCCATCGCACACTCCCGGGGTCGGACACAAGAGTGAAGCTCCCTCCACACCATCCCATCACACACTCCCGGGGTCAAACACAGAGTGAATCTCCCTCCACACCGTCCCATCACACACTCCCGGGGTCAGACCCAGTGAATCTCCCTCCACACCGTCCCATCACACACTCCCAGGGTTAGATACAGAGTGAATCTCCCTCCACATCGTCCCATCACACACTCCCGGGGTCAGACACAGAGTGAATCTTCCTCCACGCCGTCCCATCGCACACTCCCGGGGTCAGACACAGAGTGAATCTCCCTCCACACCATCCCATCACACACTCCCGGGGTCAGTCACAAGAGTGAAGTTCCCTCCACACCATCCCATCACACACTCCCGGGGTCAGACACAGAGTGAATCTCCCTCCACACCGTCCCATCACACACTCCCGGGGTCAGACCCAGTGAATCTCCCTCCATACCGTCCCATCACTCACTCCCAGAGTCAGACAGAGTGAAGCTCCCTCCCCACCGTCCCATTACCTTGTCATGTTCCTCCTTGCTAAGGCTGAGAGCCAGCTGCATTTGTAAATCTTCGCCATGGACTGGAGGTGATCTCTGAGGGGTGAATTGGATTAAGATTAGATTAGTTTATGATTTCACAGACTCCTCAGAAGGTTTGCTGTACGAATTAAATCTTTTATATTTATTAATAAGCAGGAGAACTCGGTTGAGAACATTGGAATTGATGGGCTGAATAGCCTAAATCTGCTCCTATTTATAACCAGTACAAAGAAAGAGAAAGGCATCTTTTCGCCCATGGGTGGAAGGACCACTGTAACCACTCCCGGAGCTCCTGCTAGCCCACTGCCTTACCTGCTCGGCCTCCTCCTTGCTCATGGCCAAGGCCAACTGTAGCTGAAGCTCCTCTTCGCCCGAGCTCTGCGGCCAGGCCTGCTCCATGTCTGGCGGCCCACGTAGGGTGGCTGAGGGGGCCGATGGCGCAGAGGAACTGGCTGTGAGGGGGGGGTAAAGAGAGGAGTGTGAGTAGCACAGCCAACACACTATCCCCACGTACAGACAGGTGACTGGTGGAGGAAATGTTGGCTCACAACCCCTCTCCTACCCTCCTCCCCTTCGCTGCCTTCCCATGTCCCATCACGCACTCCCAGGGTCAGACAGAGAGGGGGAGGAAGCAGCGTCCAAATCCAGGGGTAGACTACAAAGGGATAGGGGTGTCAGGGAGTGACGTGAGGAGACACAAGGAGTCAGTGACCTTGACTGTGGGTGTCGAAGATGGGAACTGGTTTCCTGTTATGAGTGCTGAGACCCCCAGAATCAGGTTATCTTGTTAGAGATTCAGCGGGAACAGGCTCAATGAGCCACTGGAAGGAACGCACAAACTCAGGAGAATTGAACTCCGAACCCTAACACCCCAACTTGTAACAGGGCCTCCCCGGTGGCCATTTTATTAGGTACACCTGTTTGTGAATGCAACTATCTAATTGTAATGTACTAATGACACAAATTTCACAACACATACTGGTGATATTAAACCTGATTCTGATGCAGATGCTGAAAGTCTTAAGCAACACACACAAAATGGTGGAGGAACTTTGGAAATGAATAAATAGTCAACGTTTTGGGCCGAGATCCTTCAGCACCACTGAGAATCGGGAAGATGCCAGAATAAAAAGGTGGCGGAGGGGGAAGTGAAGCCAGGTGGGTGGGAAAAATCAAGTACTGGAGAAGAAAGAATGATAGGAAAGAAGAATGGAGCATGGGAAGGGAAGAAGGACAGAACCCAGGACCGGGGGGGGGGGGGGGTAAGTTTGTCTACCGGGAGAAGTCGATACTCATGCCATCAGGTTGGAGACTACCCAGACGCAATATAAGGTCTTGCCCTGAGGGTGGTACAAGAAAGAGGAGCTCATAGATCAACACGTTGGAATGGGAATTAAAATATTTGGCCATTGGGAAGTCCCGCTTGTGGTGGATGATAAACAGCACAGAAGAGGAATGGCAAGACCCTGGAGGGGCTCAGCAAGTCAGCTAGCACCTACGGAAAGGAATAAAGAGTCAACTTTTCGGGCCAAGACTCTTCTTCAAGATGAAGGGAAGGTTTCAGCCTAAATCGACAACTCTTTATCCCCGTCCTTACCTGCTGAGATCCTCCAGCATGTTGTGTGTATTGCTCAAGATTCCCAGCACCTGCAGAATCTCGTGTTTATAATTGTCAATTCAGAAATCTCGTTTATAATTGTCAATTCAGAAATCTGATGGCAGAGGGGAAGAAGCTATTCCTGAATCATTGAGTGTGGGTCTTCAGCCTTCTGTACCCCCTCCCCGGTGCTGGTAATGAGAAGCAGACATGTCCCAGTTCCTTAGTACAAAGAGGAGTTGTTGCTAGGTAGTGTTCATGGCTTCACAGGCCATTCAGAAATGGCGGAGGGGAAGAAGCTGTTCCTAAAACATTTGATGGGTGTCTTCATCTCCTGTACCTCCTCCCTGATGTACCTTCCCTTGAGAGCTGAGCGCTGAGACTCAAGGAAAATTGGAGCAGCCATGATGAAATGGCGGAGCAGACTTAATGGGCTAAGTGGCCAAATTCTGCTCCTATATCTTATGGTCTAATACCATTAATCAAGGGATCCGCGGATCCCAGATCAGGAACCCCTGGCCTAGATAGCACAGCCTCAGAATAGAGGAATGTCTATTTAGAACTAAGATGAGGAATTCCTTCAGCCAGTGTGCGATATTCAATGTCACAGGCAGTTGAAGAGTATATCTAAAGAGTCTTAGGGTATACTTGAAGAAAAGAGGTTAATAGATTCTTGATTAATTGAAGGTCATGGGGAGAAAGGAGAATGGAATGAGCGGGACATGGTGGAACAGACTCAATGGGCTGAGTGGCCTAATTCTGCTCTTATGTCTTAAGGTTGTAAGTGCTGAGATGAAACCCAGTGGGCTTCCTCGTACCGAGGGATCGCTGAACTCCCTGGGGAGTGTCCCCACACCACCCCTCCCCCCATTTTGACCAGCCGCTGGCTCTCACCCGTGGCAGCCTGTGCCAGCTTCTCCTTGGTCTTGAGGGCGTGTGCCCTTTCCTCCTTCAGTTTCTCCTCATCCTTCAGAAGGGCCACCAGCTGCTTGGCCTTCTCCCGCACATTGACGCCCTGGTCTTTGCCGTCGCGGTCAATATACTGGAAGTCTTTCAGGGTCTGCACCGCGTATATGTTCTCGCGGCACTGCTGGGCTACCCGCTCAGAACCGGTCTTCACCAGGTACTCGGCCAGCGTCAGCGCCTTGTAAACGTGCCGCCAGTTCTTGCCGTGGTCGTTCAGACGCCTCCACACCATCCCCATGATCTCAGTGAAGGCCACCACATTGTAGGTCAGATCTGAGATCTCGCACATGAGGGAGCTGGAGGGACCCCAAGGGTCATTCGAGGTTGCCTCCCTCACCTTGATCTCTGCCTCAGAGTAGTTGTGGACTATGTTCTTCACCTGACGCCGGAGGGAAGAGGTTGACATCTTGGCGAGCTGGAGGGGGCAAGGGGGAGGTAGTGTGGGGAAAGGGAGAAGCAGCTGCCGATGGAGAAGGGCTGGTTATCTCACAGGGAACGATGAGGGAGAGAGAGAGGGTCCGGGAGAGGGTGTGGGGTGGGGGGGAGAGAGAGGGTGGGGGGAGAGTGAGGGGAGAGAGAGAGAGCAAGAGGCAGAGGACAGCTACCCTCAGGTGGTGGGGAATGAGGGAGGGGGTGGGGGGGGTGAGGGCAAATCACCAGCTACTCGTCAGCAGTTGGTTGGAGCTGAGCCCGTGCGGCATCGTCGTCAACGGTGGAGCCTGCAGGAAAAGAACAAGGTGTTAGTACAGTGAGACCTCTGGCCTTCCATATTATGCCAACCTTTTAATGTACCCAATCTGACCCTTCCCTCCTCCGTCTCCCCAAAGAGAAAAGCCCTGGCTCACCTCAACCTTTCCTCGCTGTCTAAATCTGCCCGCATCCTCTCCTATAATGAGGCACTGTGAAATGACCAGAGTATTCCAACCCTGCTCTCAACCAGAGTTGTATCATTATCACTTTGCTGCTGAGAACTCAATCACACGACTAACAAAGGCCAACACACCTTAAGCAACCCTTCCACTTACACAGCAACTCTGAGGACGTGGACCACAAGATCTCTCTTTAACCCTGCCTTCAAGCTCGACCTTCCAAAGTAAATCTCCTCACACTTCTCCAGGTTGAACTCCATCTGCCACTTGCTGACCCACAGCACCACGTTGAGCATGGAGGACAGTTACACAGAGGATACAAAGGCCACTCAGTGCTTCTCCATGGCCACTATGTTGCCCAGCCAGCTTCTCCCATCCGTGTTTGGCCCATACACCTCAAAGCCTGTCCTGTCCACTCAGGATGGTTTTCTTAAGGGAAAATCTTGCCTGATAAATCTGTTGGAATTCTTTGAAGAAACAAGAAGCAGAATAGACAAAGGAGAATCAGTGGCCCTTTCAGAGAATGGGCAAAGAAATGGCAGATTGGAGAATAAAGGCGTGGACTATTGTCTAAATGGAGAAAATTCAAAAATCAGGAACGAAAGGGTTAATGTATGAGGTGTGTTTGATGGCTCTGGGCTTTGCTCAAGTTTAGAAGAATAGTGGGGGGGGGGGTAGAATCTCATTGAAACCTATCAATTATTGGAAGACCTAGAGAGAGTGGATATGGAGAGGATATTTCCAATAGTGGAGGTTCCTTCACCACTACCCCTCTGACCCACAACACACGTGCCCCCCAGGGCTGTGTCCTAAGCCTGTTCCTTTACTCTCTGTATACCCATGACTGTCACCACCCACAGCTCCAGTCTGCTATAATTATATTTGCCGATGACACTACATCAATTGACCTCATCTCAAATAATAATGAGGCAGCCTACAGAGAAGAACTCATCACCCAGACACAGTGGTGTCAAGAAAACAAACCCTCCCTCTTTGTCACTAAAACAAAGGAGCTGATTGTGGATGACAGGAGGAATGGAGACAGGCTAACCCCTATTGACATCAATGGATCTAGGGTTGAGAGGGGAAACAGCTTTAAGTTCCTTGGCATACACATTACCGAGGATCTCAAGTGGTCTGTGTGGTGAAAAAAGTACAACAGCAGCCCTTTCACCTCAGGCGGTTGAAGAAGTTTGGCACGTCCCCAAATCCTAAGAACTTTCTACAGCGGCACAATTGAGAGCATCTTGACTGGCTGATCACTGCCTGGTATGGGAACTGTACCTCCCTTAATCGCAGGACTCTGCAGAGAGTGGTGCGGACAGCCCAGCGCATCTGTAGATGTGAACTTCCCATGATTCAGGACACTTATAGAGACAGGTGTGTAAAAAGGGCCCGAAGGACCACAATCTATTTCAGCTGCTACCATCTGGGAAACGATACTGCACCATTAAAGCCAGGACCAAAAGGTTCTGGGACAGCTTCTTCTACCAGGCCATCAGACTGATTAATTCATGCTGGTACAATTGAATTTCCATGCTATACTGACCATCCCGTCCTCATGTATGTGAAGGATGTAAGAAATCAAGTCCTGGACCAGAGGGCACAGACTCAGCACGGAGGTGAGGAGGAACTACTTTAGCCAGAAGGTGGTGAATCTGTGGCCAAGTCACTGGCTGTATTTAAAGTGGTGTGCTACACGCAGCGCTGCAATAACGACATCGAGTCGGTGAGCTGCAGTTACAAAAGAGGTTTATTCAAACTTCGCGGCCTTGCTTTAAAGCCTTCCTGATCCCGCTCTCCCTGGGCGTATTCACGGTCCCGTCCCGCGCGCGGGCTTTTCCCCTCGCTGGTGAAGCAGGCTTGGCGCTCTCTTTGGGACCGGCCTCAATGCCGGCGCGCGCCGCTTTGTGAGCCGGTTTGAGTCGCCACCGGCTGATAGTTACAAGAAGGCAGAAGAAGAGGGCGAATAAATCAGCCATGTTGGAATGGCGGAGCAGACCATCTTCCCCCCAACAGCAGAAGGGTGAAGAGAAAATGTCCAGGCTGGGTGGGGTCTTTGATCACGCTGGCTGTTTTACTGAGTCAGTGGGGGGTGTAGACAGAGTCCATGGAGGGGAGGCTGGTCCGTGATGTGCTGAGCTGTGTCCACAACTCTCTGCGGTTTACTGCGGTCCCGGGCGGAGCAGTTGCCGTTCCGAGCTGTGATGCATCCGGATCAGATGCTTTCTGTGGGGCATCGGTGAGGGTCGATGGGGACGTGCTGAGGAAGTGGGGATGTTGGTGGGCTTTCCTGGCCGGGAAGTCAGTGATTGGACCAGGACCGGTTGTTGGAAACAGTCCACACTGAGGACCAGGACCGGTTGTTGGAGACGGTCCACACTGAGGACCAGGACACTGTGATTGGACCAGGACCGGCTGTTGGAGACGGTCCACACTGAGTACCAGGACACTGTGATTGGACCAGGACCGGCTGTTGGAGACGGTCCACACTGAGGACCAGGACCGGTTGTTGGAGAGGTCCACACTGAGGACCAGGACCGGTTGTTGGAGACAGTCCACACTGAGGACCAGGACCGGTTGTTGGAGAGATCCTCACTGAGGACCAGGACCGGTTGTTGGAGACGGTCCACACTGAGGACCAGGACCGGTTGTTGGAGACGGTCCACAATGAGGACCAGGACCGGCTGTTGGAGACGGTCCACACTGAGGACCAGGACCGGTTGTTGGAGACGGTCCACACTGAGGACCAGGACCGGTTGTTGGAGAGGTCCACACTGAGGACCAGGACCGGTTGTTGGAGAGGTCCACACTGAGGACCAGGACCGGTTGTTGGAGAGGTCCACACTGAGGACCAGGACACTGTGATTGGACCAGGACCGGTTGTTGGAGACGGTCCACACTGAGGACCAGGACCGGTTGTTGGAGAGGTCCACATTGAGGACCAGGACACGGTTGTTGGAGAGGTCCACACTGAGGACCAGGACCGGTTGTTGGAGAGGTCCACACTGAGGACCAGGACCGGTTGTTGGAGAGGTCCACACTGAGGACCAGGACCGGTTGTTGGAGAGGTCCACACTGAGGACCAGGACACTGTGATTGGACCAGGACCGGCTGTTGGAGAGGTCCACACTGAGTACCAGGACACTGTGATTGGACCAGGACCGGTTGTTGGAGACGGTCCACACTGAGGACCAGGTCCGGTTGTTGGAGACGGTCCACACTGAGTACCAGGACCGGTTGTTGGAGACGTCCACACTGAGGACCAGGACACTGTGATTGGACCAGGACCGGCTGTTGGAGAGGTCCACACTGAGTACCAGGACACTGTGATTGGACCAGGACCGGTTGTTGGAGACGGTCCACACTGAGGACCAGGACCGGTTGTTGGAGACGGTCCACACTGAGGACCAGGACCGGTTGTTGGAGAGGTCCACACTGAGGACCAGGACACTGTGATTGGACCAGGACCGGCTGTTGGAGAGGTCCACACTGAGGACCAGGACACTGTGATTGGACCAGGACCGGTTGTTGGAGACGGTCCACACTGAGGACCAGGACCGGTTGTTGGAGACGGTCCACACTGAGGACCAGGACACTGTGATTGGACCAGGACCGGTTGTTGGAGACTGTCCACACTGAGGACCAGGACCGGTTGTTGGAGACGGTCCACACTGAGGACCAGGACACTGTGATTGGACCAGGACCGGTTGTTGGAGACTGTCCACACTGAGGACCAGGACCGGTTGTTGGAGACGGTCCACACTGAGGACCAGGACAATGTGATTGGACCAGGACGGGTTGTAGAGATATCCACACTGAGGATCAGGACAATGTGATTGGACCAGGACCGGCTGTTGGAGACGGTCCACACTGAGGACCAGGACAATGTGATTGGACCAGGACCGGCTGTTGGAGACGATCCACACTGAGGACCAGGACACTGTGATTGGACCAGGACCGGCTGTTGGAGACGATCCACACTGAGGACAAGGACCGGTTGTTGGAGAGATCCACACTGAGGACCAGGACCGGTTGTTGGAGACGATCCACACTGAGGACCAGGACCGGTTGTTGGAGACGGTCCACACTGAGGATCAGGACAATGTGATTGGACCAGGACCGGCTGTTGGAGACGGTCCACACTGAGGACCAGGACACTGTGATTGGACCAGGACCGGCTGTTGGAGACGATCCACACTGAGGACAAGGACCGGTTGTTGGAGAGATCCACACTGAGGACCAGGACCGGTTGTTGGAGACGGTCCACACTGAGGACCAGGAACGGTTGTTGGTGATACTCACACCTGGGAACTGGGAAGCTAAAATCCAGGCCACAAGTTAGTTGGTGCCAGGAGGTGTATGTATTCAAGGAGATAAGACAGGCGACGAAGTGAGGGTCAAAGTGCCCTACGCATTTGTAATTCAACGTGTGGTAACTCTGCATTGATTGAATACGTCAAAGGCCTTTGCAAACAAACTCTGCTTTGCAAACAAATTATATGTGCAACACTCCACTATCACCTCTCCACCCCTACACTCCCTGTCCTCCTGTTCACCCCCTCCCTATCTCTGTAACGCCTACACTCCTCGTCCTCCTGTTCACCCCCTCCCTATCTCTGTAACGCCTACACTCCCCGTCCTCCTGTTCACCCCCTCCCTATCTCTGTAACCCCTACACTCCCCATCCTCCTGTTCAAACCCTCCCTATCTCTGTAACCCCTACACTCCCGTCCTCCTGTTCAAATCCCTCTCTCCCCTTCTCCCTATCTCTGTAACCCCTACACTCCCGTCCTCCTGTTCAAACCCCTCCCTATCTCTGTAACCCCTACACTCCCATCCTCCTGTTCAAACCCCTCTCTATCTCTGTAACCCCTACACGTCCTCCTGTTCAAACCCCTCTCTATCTCTGTAACCCCTACACTCCCCATCTTCCTGTTCAAACCCCTCCCTATCTCTGTAACCCCTACATTCCCATCCTCCTGTTCAAACCCCTCACTATCTCTGTAACCCCTACACTCCCATCCTCCTGTTCAAACCCATCTCCCCTTCTCCCTATCTCTGTAACTCCTACACTCCCATCCTCCTGTTCAAACCCCTCCCTATCTCTGTAACCCCTACACTCCCATCCTCCTGTTCCACCCCTCCCTATCTCTGTAACCCATAAACTCCCGTCCTCCTGTTCAAACCCCTCCCTATCTCTGTAACCCCTACACTCACCGTCCTCCTGTTCAAACCCATCCCTATCTCTGTAAACCCTACACTCCCCATCCTCCTGTTCAAACCCCTCCCTATCTCTGTAACCCATAAACTCCCATCCTCCTGTTCAAACCCCTCCCTATCTTTGTAACCCCTACACTCACCGTCCTCCTGTTCAAACCCATCCCTATCTCTGTAACCCCTACACTCCCCGTCCTCCTGTTCAAACCCCTCCCTATCTCTGTAACCCCTACACTCCCCGTCCTCCTGTTCAAACCCCTCCCTATCTCTGTAACCCCTACACTCCCCGTCCTCCTGTTCAAACCCCTCCCTATCTCTGTAAACCCTACACTCCCTGTCCTCCTGTTCAAACCCCTCCCTATCTCTGTAACCCCTACACTCCCCGTCCTCCTGTTCAATACCCTCCCACTCAGACCAGAGACCTTCTCAAACCTCATCCTGCTGATAAAGGTGGATGATTTGACCATCCAATCTCCCAGCACCTGCTGAGTGCAATTATTGGCAGTGGGCTGCCCTGAGGTGAGGTATTATCATCCTGAGCAACGCAGCCTGAGAATGACGCAGGCCGCCATGAAACGCCCGCTAACAAACCCACACAGGACAAAAGGTCAAACCAACAAAGCTATTGTATGACTCAGAGTCCTCTGTACCAAGGGAGAGAGAGGGATTGAAATGTACAGGCTCAGGGAGAGAGAGAGAGAGAGAGAGACTGAGGCACGTACAGGCTCATGGAAGATACTGAGAGAGAGAGAGAGAGAGAGACTGAGGCACGTACAGGCTCATAGAAGATACTGAGAGAGAGAGAGAGAGAGAGAGAGAGAGAGAGAGAGAGAAGAGAGAGGAGAGAGAGGAGAGGAGAGAAGAGAGAGAGAGAGAGAGAGAGAGAGAGAGACTGAGGCACATACAGGCTCTGGGAAGATACTGAGAGAGAGAGACTGAGGCACATACAGGCTCATGGAAGATACTGACAGAGAGAGACTGAGGCACATATAGGCTCATGGAAGATACTGACAGAGAGAGACTGAGGCACGTACAGCTCATGGAAGATACTGAGAGAGAGAGAGAGCGAGAGAGACTGAGGCACATACAGGCTCTGGGAAGATACTGAGAGAGAGAGAGAGACTGAGGCACGTACAGGCTCAGGGAAGAAACAGAGAGAGAGAGAGAGAGAGAGAGAGAGACTGAGGCACATACAGGCTCTGGGAAGATACTGAGAGAGAGACTGAGGCATATACAGCTCATGGAAGATACTGGGAGAGAGAGAGAGAGACTGAGGCACGTACAGGCTCATGGAAGATACTGAGAGAGAGAGAGACTGAGGCACGTACAGGCTCATGGAAGATACTGAGAGAGAGAGAGAGAGAGACTGAGGCACGTACAGGCTCAGGGAAGATACAGAGAGAGAGAGAGAGAGACTGATTGAGGCACGTACAGGCTCATGGAAGATACTGAGAGAGAGAGAGACTGAGGCACGTACAGGCTCATGGAAGATACAGAGAGAGAGAGAGACTGAGGCACGTACAGGATCAGGGAAGATACTGAGAGAGAGAGAGAGAGAGACTGACTGAGGCACGTACAGGCTCTGGAAGATACTGAGAGAGAGAGAGAGACTGAGGCACATACAGGCTCATGGAAGATACTGAGAGAGAGAGAGAGAGAGAGAGAGAGACTGAGGCACGTACAGGATCAGGGAAGATACTGAGAGAGAGAGAGAGAGAGAGAGACTGACTGAGGCACGTACAGGCTCTGGGAAGATACTGAGAGAGAGAGAGACTGAGGCACATACAGGCTCATGGAAGATACTGACAGAGAGAGACTGAGGCACGTACAGGCTCATGGAAGATACTGAGAGAGAGAGACTGAGGCACGTACAGGCTCATGGAAGATACTGAGAGAGAGAGAGTTAGAGAGAGAGAGAGAGAGAGCGAGAGAGACTGAGGCACGTACAGGCTCTGAGAAGATACTGAGAGAGAGAGAGACTGAGGCACGTACAGGCTCAGGGAAGAAACAGAGAGAGAGAGAGAGAGAGACTGAGGCACGTACAGGCTCATGGAAGATACTGAGAGAGAGAGAGAGAGACCGAGGCACGTACAGGCTCATGGAAGATACTGAGAGAGAGAGAGAGAGAGAGACTGAGGCACGTACAGGCTCATGGAAGATACTGAGAGAGAGAGAGAGACTGAGGCACGTACACGCTCATAGAAGATACAGAGAGAGAGAGAGAGAGAGAGAGAGAGAGAGAGAGAGAGAGAGAGAGAGAGAGAGAGAGAGAGACTGAGGCACGTACACGCTCATAGAAGATACTGAGAGAGAGAGAGAGAGACAGGCAAATACAGGCTCATGGAAGATACTGAGAGAGAGAGAGAGAGAGAGGAGAGAGAGAGAGAGAGAGAGAGAGACTGAGGCACGTACAGGCTCAGGGAAGATACTGAGAGAGAGAGAGAGAGAGAGACTGAGGCACGTACACGCTCATAGAAGATACTGAGAGAGAGAGAGAGAGACTGAGGCACATACAGGCTCATGGAAGATACTGGGAGAGAGAGAGAGAGAGAGAGACTGAGGCATATACAGGCTCATGGAAGATACTGAGAGAGAGAGAGAGAGACTGAGGCACGTACAGGCTCATGGAAGATACTGAGAGAGAGAGAGAGAGACTGAGGCACGTACAGGCTCAGGGAAGATACTGAGAGAGAGAGAGAGAGAGAGAGAGAGAGACTGAGGCATGTACAGGCTCATGGAAGATACTGAGAGAGAGAGAGAGAGAGAGAGAGAGAGAGACTGAGGCACGTACAGGCTCATGGAAGATACTGGGAGAGAGAGAGAGACTGAGGCATATACAGGCTCAGGGAAGATACTGAGAGAGAGAGAGAGAGAGAGAGAGAGACTGAGGAACGTACAGGCTCAGGGAAGATACTGAGAGAGAGAGAGAGAGAGAGAGAGAGAGAGAGAGATTGAGGCATGTACAGGCTCAGGGAAGATAGAGAGAGAGATTAAGACACGTACAGGCTCAGGGAAGTTCCGCGTTCACTAGCACAAGACACTACCAACTCGCCAGGGAACAGGCCAGAGTATAACATGCCAGCAAATCTATTCAACTATTCCCGTCAGTGCAGCACCAGGATTTTGCAAACCGGACCAACTCCACAGCCTCCCCCTATCTTTGTAACCCCTATAAAACATAGAAAACCTACAGCACAATAGAAGAAACTGAGGGGCAATTGTTTTCACCCAGAGAGTTGTTCACTTATGTAGTGAGCTGTCACAGGAGGCAGGTACACGGATAGGAAAGGTTTAGAGGGATCCGGGCTAAACTCGGTCAGTTGTCACTGGATTGGATGGGGACCTTGTTCAGCATGATTCTGATGGGCCGAAGGGCCTGTTTCTGAGCTGCAATGTCTATCTGGTCCTGCAGTTGGGAACAGGGTGGGAGCTGTCTCTCCGCAGAGAGTTGTAGTCAGTCGGCTCCCTCACAGACACAGCCCTCCCCACCATCGACAACTTCTTCAAGCAGCGATGCCTCCAGGAGGTGGGATCCATCATGAAGGACCCAGAGTCCCTTCGGCCCATCTAGTCCCTGTCCACCTTGTCCAGTTTGGCACATATCCGTCCCAAAGTCTCCATGTACCTGCCTCAACCACTTCCTCTGGCAGCTCATTCCATAGGTGAACAACCCTCTGGGTGAAAAAATTACATCTCTCTCCCCACCTTAAACCTGTGTCTTCTGGGTCTTGATTCCTCAGCCTTGGGGAAAGACTGTCACACTCACCCTATCTCCCTCCTGGTTTTATAACCTCTGTGAGGTCACCCCTCAAGTCTCCTACACTCCAAGGAGTAAAGTCCCAACCTGTCCAACCTCTCTCCATAACTCAGTCCCTCGAATCCCAGTAACATCCTCGTAAATCTCCTCTGCACCTTCCCAGCTCAATGGCATCTTTCCTACAGCAGGGCGACCAGAACTGAGCACAATACTCCGAGTGTGGCCTCACCAACGTCTTGTACAACAGCAACATAACGTCCCAGCCCCTGTACTCAGTTCCCTGACTGATGAAGGGCAGAGTGGCAAACGTCTTCTTCACTGCCCTGTCTACCTGTGACTCCACTTTCAGGAACCATGTCCCCGTATCCCTGGGTCCCTCTGTTCCACAACACTCCCCAGGGTCCCTGTCTACCTGTGACTCCACTTTCAGGAACCATGACCCCGTCCCCCAGGGTCCCTCTGTTCCACAACACTCCCCAGGGTCCCTGTCTACCTGTGACTCCACTTTCAGGGAACCATGTCCCCGTACCCCTGGGTCCCTCTGTTCCACAACACTCCCCAGGGTCCCTCTCTACCTGTGACTCCACTTTCAGGGAACCATGTCCCCGTACCCCTGGGTCCCTCTGTTCTACAACACTCCCCAGGGTCCCTGTCTACCTGTGACTCCATGGTCAGGAACCATGTCCCCATACCCCTGGGTCCCTCTGTTCTACAACACTCCCCAGGGTCCCTGTCTACCTGTGACTCCACTTTCAGGAACCATGTTCCCGTACCCCTGGGTCCCTCTGTTCTACAACACTCCCCAGGGTCCCTGTCTACCTGTGACTCCACTGTCAGGAACCATGTCTCCGTACCCCTGGGTCCCTCTGTTCCACAACACTCCCCAGGGTCCCTGTCTACCTGTGACTCCACTTTCAGGAACCATGTCCCCGTACCCCTGGGTCCCTCTGTTCCACAACACTCCCCAGGGTCCCTTCTACCTGTGACTCCACTTTCAGGAACCATGTCCCCGTACCCCTGGGTCCCTCTGTTCTACAACACTCCCCAGGGTCCCTGTCTACCTGAGACTCCACTTTCAGGGAAACAGTCCCTGTCCTCTGGGTCCCTCTGTTCTACAACACTCCCCAGGGTCCCTGTCTACCTGTGACTCCACTTTCAGGAACCATGTCCCCGTACCCCTGGGTCCCTCTGTTCCACAACACTCCCCAGGGTCCCTTCTACCTGTGACTCCACTTTCAGGAACCATGTCCCCGTACCCCTGGGTCCCTCTGTTCTACAACACTCCCCAGGGTCCCTGTCTACCTGAGACTCCACTTTCAGGGAAACAGTCCCTGTCCTCTGGGTCCCTCTGTTCTACAACACTCCCCAGGGTCCCTGTCTACCTGTGACTCCACTTTCAGGGAACCATGTCCCCGTACCCCTGGGTCCCTCTGTTCTACAGCACTCCCCAGGGTCCCTGCTGTTCGTCCTGAGGACCCTCTGAGTGAAGTATTTTCCCCTCATGTTCCCCTTGAACTTTTCACCTTTCATCTTTAACCTATGACCTCTAGTTATGGTCCCACCCAACTCTTGTGGAAAAAGCCTGCTTGCATTTACCCTGTCTATACCCCTCATAATTATTTATTCCTCTATCAAATCTACCCTTCTCCTACACTCCAGGGATTAAGGTCCTAGTCTTTTCAATCAAAACCATCCCCTCTGCAAATACAATCCTCCACAGAGAGAGTTGTGTACCAAGGTCCAGGGAGTTCATATCATGGATGACATCACCTGGTCCTTTAATATCACTTCACACAGCAGCACCTCCACTATCTAAGAAGACTGAGGCAAGCAAGGCTCCGTCTTAATGTGTTTTACAGGAGCACCAATGAGAGCATCCTGACAAGTTGCATCTCCATCTGGTATGGGTGCAATCGAGCTTGAGCGGAAGACACTTCAAAAGATTGTGAGAACAGCTGAGAGGATCGTAGGGGTCTCCCTACCATCCATCTGAGACATTTATCAGCAGTGCTGTGTATACAAGGCCCTCAGTATCATTAAGGATCCCATCCATCCATCCAGCATCCTTTTTTGACTTTCTACCATCAGGGCGGGAGAGTCCATAGCATAAAAACAAGGTCAGAATGAGAAACAGTTTCTTCCCCCAAGTCCTGAGGCTTCTGAACTTCCTGACGTATCATGTTCTAAGTGCCACTAGTTAATCTGTTCCGTACCTTGCAATATTTAATATTAATGCACATTAGGTTATTATTTATATGTGATACATCTGTAGGTTTTATCTTGCCTTCATAAGTCACCATGTGTTGTGTGCTTTACACCCTGGTTTGAAGAAATGTTGTCTTGTTTCTCTATACATTAGATATGTGTATATAGTTAAATAATAATACACTTGATTTGACTTTTCTTATAACTCCAGAACCAACAACATTCTTGTAAATTTTCTCTGTACTTGTTCAACCTTATTTACATCTTTCCTGTAGGTAGGTGACCCAAATGGCACACGATACTCCCAATTAGGCCTCACTCACTCCCCCTCCCCCCGTCTTATACAACGACAACATACAGAAACATCCCATCTCCTGTACTCAGTACTTTGATCTATGAAGGCCAAAGCTTTCTCTACAACCCTAGCAACCTGTGACGCCACTTTCAATGAATTATCAACCTGTATTCCCAGATCCCTTTGCTCTACCTCACTCCTCAGTGCCCTACCACTCACTGTGTAAGTCCTACGCTCACTGGTCCTACTGAAGTGCAAAACCTCGCGCCTGTCTGCATTGAATTCCATCTGCCATTTTTCTGCGCATTTTTCCAGCTGATCCAGATCCCTCTGCAAGCCATGATATCCTTCCTCACTGTCCACTACACCCACAATCTTGGTGTCATCTACAAATTTGCTGCTCCATTTAACCACATTATCCCTATTGTTGATAGAGATGACAAACAACGACGGACCCAGCACTGATCCCTGTGGCGCGTCACTGGTCACTGGCCTCCAGTCAGCGGGCAACCCTCTGCTACCACTCTCTGGCTTTTCCCAAAAAGCCAATGTCTAATCCAATTCACTACCTCATCCTGAATGCCGAGAAACTGAACCATCTTGACCAGCCTGCTATGTGGGACCTTGTCCAACGCCTTACTGAAGTCCATGTCGGCAACATCCATGGACTTGCTGTCATCCACTTTCCTGGTAACTTTTTTGGAAAAAACTAAGATCCTTTATCACTCTATGTCTAACCAAATACTTATAGATCTAGATTAGAATACCTTCCAATAACTTTCCCACAACTAATGTCAGTCTCACGGCCTATAATTTCCTGGTTTGGGTTTAGAGCCTTTCTTTAACAGTGGAACAACATTGTCTATCCTCCAATCCTCTGGTACCTCACCTGTTGCTAAGGATGATTTAAATATCTCTGCTAGGGGTCTGGCAATTTCTGCACTTGCCTCCCACAGGGTTCAAGGGAACACACGATCAGGCCCTGGGGACTTTTGCCCCAGGACAGCAAAATCTCTTCCTCTGTAATCTGTATAGGGTCCATAAATTTGATGGTACTTTGTCTCACTTCATAGCATCTGTGTCCGTCTCCTGAGTAAACAGAGATGCAAAAAATTAATTTAAGATCTCCTCCCTCTGTTGTGGCTCCACACATGGATCACCACTCTGATCTTCCAGAGGACCAATTTTGCCCCTCGCAATTCTTTTGCTGTTAACTCATCTGTAGAATCCCTTAGGATACTCCTTCACCTTGTCTGCCTGGGAACCTCTTGCCTTCTTTTTAGCCCTGATTTCTTTCTCTGCCATTTCTCATACTCCATACGTACCTCATCTGTCCCCACCTGCTACGCACCTTTTTTTTCCCCTCACCTAACCAAGGCCTCAAAATCTGCTGAAAACCATGGTTCCCTACAATTGTTATTTTTACCTTTTATTCTGACAGGCACACACAAGCTTTATACTTCTTAAGGCCTCCCACTAACCAAGTACGTTTTTGCCAATCCCAATCCCACTGCCAGGTACCATCAAAACTGGCCTTTCTCCAATTTAGAATCTCAACCCGCGGACCACAGCTATCTCTTTGCATATTTATTTGAAACTAATGGGATTGGGTCACTGGATGCAAAGTGATCCCCTACACAGACTTCTGTCACCTGCTCTGCCTCATTCCCGAGTCGCTGCTCCAGTATCACATGCACTCTCGTTGGGACTTCTGAACACATTTGACAAACTCTATCCCATCTTGTCCTTTTACAGTGTGGGATTCCCAGTCAATATGTGGAAAGTTCAAATCACCTACTATAACAACCTTATGTTTCTTGCAAAAGTCTCTGTTCCTCTAAATCCCTAGGTCTGTTGTGTGGTCTGAAATATAGGCCTATTAACATGGCCATACCCTTATTTCTCATAACACCTCACTAGACGAGTTCTCCAGTTGGTCCCGACTGAGCACTACTGTGACATTTTCGCCGACTAGTAATGCTACTCCTCTAATCCCTCCCACTCTGTCGTGTCTAAAGTAACGAAACCCTGGAACACTGAGCTGCCAGTCTTACTCCTCCTGCAACCAGGTCTCACTCCAGGTGCTGGTCCATGTCCTGAGCTCATCAACCTTTCTGCGTTGAAATACAGGCAGTTCAGGACACAAGTTGCACCATCTCAACCTTTTGATTCCTGACTTTGTCTGAGATCTTACCAACATCTGTCTCCACAACCTCCCCAATAACAGTTCTAGCACTCTAGTTACAACCCCCAGGTAGTCCTGACAAAGGGTCTCAGCCCAAAACGTCGACAGCGCTTCGCCCTATAGATGCTGCCTGGCCTGCTGTGTTCCACCAGCATTTTGTGTGTGTTGCTTGAATTTCCAGCATCTGTAGATTTCCTCGTGTTTGCCTTAAACCCCTACTGTGCAGCATTAACAAACTTTCTTGTTAGGATATTAGTCCCCTCCAGTTCAGGTGCATGTCCTACCTTCCCTGGAAGAGAATCCAATGATCCAAAAATCTTATGCACTCCCTCCAACACCAACTGTATAATCTTCCAAGTTCTGGGTTCATTAGCATATGGTATGGGTAGCAGTCCTGAGATCACAACCCTAGCCTTTAACTTAGCACCCAACTCCCTATGCAGAACTTTGTCCTTGCATTCTGCACCCCTCTGCACCTTTCCCAGCTCAATGGCAGGGCGACCAGAACTGAACACAATACTCCAAGTGCGGTCTCACCAACATCTTGTACAACTGCAATGTAACATCCCAACTCCTGTACTCAGTGCCCTGACTGATGAAGGGCAGTGTGGCAAACAGCTTCTTCCTCGTCCGGGTCTACCTGAGACTCCACTTTCTGGAAGCCATGTCCCTGGGTCCCTCTGTTCTACAACACTCCCCAAAGTCCCCGTCTACCTGTGACTCCACTTTCATGGAAACATGACCTTGTACCCCCGGGTCCCTCTGTTCTACAACACTCCCCAGGGTCCCTGTCTACCTGTGACTCCACTTTCATGGAAACATGACCTTGTACCCCCGGGTCCCTCTGTTCTACAACACTCCCCAAAGTCCCCGTCTACCTGTGACTCCACTTTCATGGAAACATGACCTTGTACCCCCGGGTCCCTCTGTTCTACAACACTCCCCAAAGTCCCCGTCTACCTGTGACTCCACTTTCATGGAAACATGACCTTGTACCCCCGGGTCCCTCTGTTCTACAACACTCCCCAAAGTCCCCGTCTACCTGTGACTCCACTTTCAGGGAAACATGACCTTGTACCCCCAGGTCCCTCTGTTCTACAACACTCCCCAAAGTCCCCGTCTACCTGTGACTCCACTTTCATGGAAACATGACCTTGTACCCCCAGGTCCCTCTGTTCTACAACACTCCCCAGGGTCCCCGTCTACCTGTGACTCCACTTTCATGGAAACATGACCTTGTACCCCCAGGTCCCTCTGTTCTACAACACTCCCCAGGGTCCCCGTCTACCTGTGACTCCACTTTCATGGAAACATGACCTTGTACCCCCGGGTCCCTCTGTTCTACAACACTCCCCAAAGTCCCCGTCTACCTGTGACTCCACTTTCATGGAAACATGACCTTGTACCCCCGGGTCCCTCTGTTCTACAACACTCCCCAAAGTCCCCGTCTACCTGTGACTCCACTTTCAGGGAAACATGACCTTGTACCCCTGGGTCCCTCTGTTCTACAACACTCCCCAGGGTCCCTGTCTACCTGTGACTCCACTTTCAGGGAAACATGACCTTGTACCCCCGGGTCCCTCTGTTCTACAACACTCCCCAAAGTCCCCGTCTACCTGTGACTCCACTTTCATGGAAACATGACCTTGTACCCCCGGGTCCCTCTGTTCTACAACACTCCCCAGGGTCCCCGTCTACCTGTGACTCCACTTTCAGGGAAACATGACCTTGTACCCCTGGGTCCCTCTGTTCTACAACACTCCCCAAAGTCCCCGTCTACCTGTGACTCCACTTTCATGGAAACATGACCTTGTACCCCCAGGTCCCTCTGTTCTACAACACTCCCCAGGGTCCCTGTCTACCTGTGACTCCACTTTCATGGAAACATGACCTTGTACCCCCAGGTCCCTCTGTTCTACAACACTCCCCAGGGTCCCTGTCTACCTGTGACTCCACTTTCATGGAAACATGACCTTGTACCCCCAGGTCCCTCTGTTCTACAACACTCCCCAAAGTCCCCGTCTACCTGTGACTCCACTTTCATGGAAACATGACCTTGTACCCCCGGGTCCCTCTGTTCTACAACACTCCCCAAAGTCCCCGTCTACCTGTGACACCACTTTCATGGAAACTTGACCTTGTACCCCCGGGTCCCTCTGTTCTACAACACTCCCCAGGGTCCCTGTCTACCTGTGACTCCACTTTCAGGGAAACATGACCTTGTACCCCTGGGTCCCTCTGTTCTACAACACTCCCCAAAGTCCCCGTCTACCTGTGACTCCACTTTCAGGAAAACATGACCTTGTACCCCCGGGTCCCTCTGTTCTACAACACTCCCCAGGGTCCCTGTCTACCTGTGACTCCACTTTCATGGAAACTTGACCTTGTACCCCCGGGTCCCTCTGTTCTACAACACTCCCCAGGGTCCCTGTCTACCTGTGACTCCACTTTCATGGAAACATGACCTTGTACCCCCGGGTCCCTCTGTTCTACAACACTCCCCAAAGTCCCCGTCTACCTGTGACTCCACTTTCATGGAAACATGACCTTGTACCCCCAGGTCCCTCTGTTCTACAACACTCCCCAAAGTCCCTGTCTACCTGTGACTCCACTTTCAGGAACCATGTCCCCGTACCCCTGGGTCCCTCTGTTCCACAACACTCCCCAGGGTCCCTGTCTACCTGTGACTCCACTTTCACGGAAACATGACCTTGTACCCCCAGGTCCCTCTGTTCTACAACACTCCCCAAAGTCCCCGTCTACCTGTGACTCCACTTTCACGGAAACATGTGCCTGGACTCACTTTGGAGCATCCGAGATGCTGAGAATGTTGCGGATAACACATTCACTGAGTTGGTCACACCGCAGTTTAAGGATCTAAGGAAAGATGGGGAAGGGTGACCAACAGGAAGAGTAGTAGCAAGAGGTAGTCCAGGAGTCTCCTGCGGTAATCTCCCTCCAAAACAGATGTACCGCTTTGGAGTCTGCTGGGCGAGGTGGCTCATCAGGTGAAGGCAGCAGCAGCCGAGTTCATGGCACCGTGGGTGGCTCTGCTGTGCAAGAGGGCAAGAAAAAGAGTGGCGGAGCTGTTGTGGTAGGGGATTCCATGGTGAGGGGAATAGAGAGGAGCTTCTGTGGCCGCAAACTGGACTCCCGTATGGTGTGTTGCCTCCCGGGTCAGAGGTGTCTGCAGGGCATTCTGAGAGGGGAGGGTGAGCAGCCAGCTGTCGTGGTGCATGCAGGTACTAATAGAAACACAGACAACCTACAGCATGATACAGGCCCTTCGGCCTACAAAGTTGTGCCGAACACGACCCTGCCCTAGAAATTATAAGGCTTACCTATAGCCCTCTATTTTACTAAGCTCCACGTACCTATCAAAAAGCCTCTTAAAAGACGCTATCGTATCCGTCTCCACCACCGTTGCCGGCAGCCCGTCCCACACACTCACCACTCTCTGAGTAAAAAACTTCTTACCCGACATCTCCTCTGTACCTACTCCCCAGCATCTTAAACTTGTGTCCTCTTATGGCAACCATTTCAGCCCTGGGAAAAAGCCTCTGACTATCCACACAATCAATGCCTCTAATCATCTTATACACCTCTATCAGGTCACCTCTCATCCTCCTTCACTCCAAGGAGAAAAGGCCGAGTTCATTCACCCTATTCTCATAAGGCATGCTCCCCAATCCAGGCAACATCCTTGTAAATCTCCTCTGCACCCTTTCTATGGTTTCCACATCCTTCCTGTAGTGAGGTGACCAGAACTAAGCACAGTACTCCAAGTGGGGTCTGACCAGGGTCCTATATAGCTGCAACATTACCTCTCGGCTCCTAAACTCAATCCCACGATTGATGAAGGCCAATACACCGTATACCTTCTTAACCACAGAGTCAACCTGCGCAGCTGCTTTGAGCATCCTATGGACTCGGTCCCCAAGATCCCTCTGATCCTCCACACTGCCAAGAGTCTTACCATTAATACTGTATTCTGCCATCATACTTCCTAAGAAGGTTGGCGTCATTCAATGTCTGTAGTGAGATGCTGAAGATGTTCTATAGGTCAGTTGTGGAGAGCGCCCTCTTCTTTGTGGTGGCGTGTTGGGGAGGAAGCATTAAGAAGAGGGACGCCTCACGTCTTAATAAGCTGGTAAGGAAGGCGGGCTCTGTCGTGGGCAAAGTACTGGAGAGTTTAACATCGGTAGCTGAGCGAAGGGCGCTGAGTAGGCTACGGTCAATTATGGATAACTCTGAACATCCTCTACATAGCACCATCCAGAGACAGAGAAGCAGTTTCAGCGACAGGTTACTATCGATGCAATGCTCCTCAGACAGGATGAAGAGGTCAATACTCCCCAATGCCATTAGGCTTTACAATTCTACCGCCAGGACTTAAGAACTTTTTAAAAGCTATTATTAATGCTTTTTGAGATAGTGATTTAGATGCATATCATTTTTTTTTTTACTGAGTTAAGTATTGTATGTAACAGTTTTGCTACAACAAGTGTATGGGACATTGGAAAAAAGTTGAATTTCCCCATGGGGATGAATAAATTATCTATCTATCTATCAAAGTGAACCACTTCACACTTATCTGGGTTGAACTCCATCTGCCACTTCTCAGCCCAGTTTTGCATCCTATCAATGTCCCGCTGTAACCTCTGACAGCCCTCCACACTATCCACAACACCCCCAACCTTTGTGTCATCAGCAAATTTACTAACCCATCCCTCCACTTCCTCATCCAGGTCATTTATAAAAATCACGAAGAGTAAGGGTCCCAGACCAACCTCCAGAATGTGACCCGTCTACAACCACTCTTTGCCTTCTGTGGGCAAGCCAGTTCTGGATCCATAAAGCAAGGTCCTCTTGGATCCCATGCCTCCTTACTTTCTCAATAAGCCTTGCATGGGGTACCTTATCAAATGCCTTGCTGAAATCCATATACACTACATCTACTGCTCTACCTTCATCAATGTGCTTAGTCACATCCTCAAGAAATTCAATCACGCTCGTAAGGAACGACCTGCCCTTGACAAAGCCATTCTGACTACTCCAAATCATATTATGCCTCTCCAAATGTTCATAAATCCTGCCTCTCAGGATCTTCTCCATCAACTTACCAACCACTGAGGTGAGACTCACTGGTCTATAATTTCCTGGGCTATCTCTTCTCACTTTCTTGAACAATGGAATAACATCTGCAACCCTCCAATCCTCCGGAACCTCTCCCGTCTCCATTGATGATACAAACATCATTGCCAGAGGCTCAGCAATCTCCTCCCTCACCTCCCACAGTAGCTGAGGTACATCTCATCTGGTCCCGGAGACTTATCCAACTTGATGCTTTCCAAAAGCTCCAGCACATCCTCTTCCTTAATATCTACATGCTCAAGCTTTTCAATCTGCTGCAAGTCATCACTACAATCACCAAGATCCTTTTCCATAGTGAATACTGAAGTAAAGTATTCATTAAGTACCTCTGCTATTTCCTCCGGTTCCATACACACTGTCACACTTGATAGGTCCTATTCTTTCATGTTCTCATTTATCCTCTTGCTCTTCACATACTTGTAGAATGCCTTCGGGTTTTCCTTAATCCTGCCCGACAAGGCCTTCTCATGGCCCCTTCTGGCTCTCCTAATTTCCTTCTTAAGCTCCTTCTACCCTACCACAGCTACCCTGTCTCATTGGAACGTACCTATACAGAACTCCACACAAATATCTCCAGAATATTTGCCACATTTCTTCCATACTTTTCCCTGAGAACATCTATTTCCAATTTAAGCCTCCAATTTCCTGCCTGATAGACTCATAATTTCCCCTTACTCCAGTTAAACGCTTTTCTAACTTGTCTGTTCCTATCTCTCTCCAATGCTATTGTAAAGGAGATAGAATTATGATCACTATCTCCAAAATGCTCTCCCACTGAGAGATCTGACACCTGACCAGGTTCATTTCCCAATACCAAATCAAGTACAGCCTCTCTTTTTGTAGGCTTATCTACATATTGTGTCAAGAAACCTTCCTGAACACACCTAACAAACTCCACCCCATCTAAAACCCTCGCTCTAGGGAGATGCCAATCGATATTTGGGAAATTAAAATCTCCCATTTCGCCAACTCTGTTATTATTACACCTTTCCAGGATCCGTTTCCCTATCTGCTCCTCGATATCCCTGTTACTATTGGCCAGCCTATAAAAAACACCCAGTAGAGTTATTGACCCCTTCCTGTTCCTAACCTCTACCCACAGAGACTTCGTAGACAATCCCTCCATGGTGTCCACCTTTTCTATAGCCGCGACACTATCTCTGATCAACAGTGCCATGCCCCACCTCTTTTGATATAGGGAGAAAGCAGGATGAGGTCCTACAAACTGAATTTAGGGAGCTAGGAGATAAATTAAAGAGTAGGTAATCTCAGGATTATTACTGGTGCCATGTGCCAGTGAGAGTTGGAATAGCAAGATAGCTATGTGGCTTGACTAGTGGTGCAGGAGGGAGGGTTTCAGATTCTTGGGGCATTGGAACTGCTTCTGGGGGAGGTGGGACCAGTACCATCCGGACAGTCTACATCTGGGCAGGGCTGGGATCAATGTCCTAGGGAGATTGTTTGCTAGTGATGTTGGGGAGGTTTTAAACTAATATGGCAGGGGGATGGGAACCCACACAGAAAAGAAGAGGGAAGCGATGCAGAGACCAAAGCTAGAGTTAGTGAAGAAAAATGTAAGAGTAGAGTGCATAAAAGTAAAAAGCAAAAATCACACAGGTCACTAGATTCTAAAAGGACAATGAGTATTAAGGGCACTTTATCTAAATGCCCGTAGTATTGGAAACAAGGTTGGTGAAGTTGTGGCACAGATCAGCACCAAGCCATATGATTCAGTGGCCATCACAGAAACCTGGTTGCAAGGTGGAGATGACTGGGAATTAAATATCCAAGGGGATCAGGTAATACAGAAAGATAGGCAGGAAGGCAGAGGCACTCTTGATTAAAGATGAGATCAGGGCGATTGTGAGAGACGATGTAAGATCTATGGAGCAGAATGTTGAGTCCATCTGGGTAGAGATTAAGAATACTGCAGTGATGGGGAAAAAAATCACTGGTGGGAGTTGTCTATAGGCCACCTAATAAAAATACTGCAGTGGCAGAGGCGATTAACCAAGAAATAACTGAGGCTTGTAAGAACGGAACGGCAGTTGTCATGGATTGGGTGAATCAGGTTGGTCAAGGAAGTCTTGAGGAGGACTTCATAGAATGCATCCGTGATGGCTTTCTTGAGCAGCGTGTCAGTGAACCTACAAGGGAAAATACTATCTTAGATCTAGTCCTGTGCAATGAGACAGGTAAGATTAACAATCTCGTAGTCAGGGATCCTCTTAGAAAGAGTGATCATAGTATGATTGAATTTCGCATTCAGATGGAGGATGAAATAGTTAGATCTAAAACTAGTGTATTATGCTTGAACAAGGGAGACTACAACGGGATGAGGGAGGGGTTGTCTAATGTGGATTGGTAGCACAGGCTACTTGGTAGGACAGTTGAGGAACAGTGGAATACTTTCAAAGAGATTTTTCACAGTGCTCAACAAAAGTATATTCCAGTCAAAAGTAAGGACAGTAAGTGTGGGGAGAGCCAGTCTTGGATAACTAAAGAAATAAAAGACAGTGTCAAACGAAAAGCTCACGCGTACAAAGTCACAAAGAGTAGTGGGAGACTGGAGGATTGGGAAAACTTTAAAAAGCAACAGAGAACAACTAAACAAGAAATAAGGAAAGGTAAGATAGAGTATGAAAGTAAATTACCACAATACAAAAACATAAAGCAAAAGTTCTCATGAATACTGTATATAAAGCAGAAGAGGGTGGCTAAAGTCAACGTAGGTCCCTTGGAAGACGAGAAGGGGAAATTAATATTGGGTGATATGGAAATGGCTGAGGCATTGAACGACTATTTTGTGTCGGTCTTCACGGTGGAGGACACGTCTAATATGCCAAAGAAGGATATTATGGACGAAATGGGAGGTGAGGACCTTGATAAAATCACTGTCACTAAAGAGATAGTGATGAGTAAACTAGAGGGCCTGAAGGTAGATAAGTCCTCTGGTCCTGATGGGATGCATCCCAGGGTGCTGAAGGAATTGGCGGAGGTTATAGTAGACGCGTTGGTAAACATTTATCAAAACTCTCTAGACTCTGGGCAGGTCCCGGCGGATTGGAAGACAGCAAATGTCACGCCACTTTTTAAAAAAGGATGTAGGCAAAAGACGGGCAACTATAGGCCAGTTAGCTTAACATCTGTAGTCGGGAAAATGCTTGAAGCTGTCATTAAGGAAGAAAAAGCAAAACATTTAGAAAGGAGTGGTTCCATTAGACAGACACAGCATAGATTTGAAAAGGGCAGGTCCTGTTTGACAAACTTACTGGAGTTCTTTGAGGACATAATGAGTGCGGTGGATAGAGGGGAATAGGTGGATGTCGTATACTTGGATTTCCAGAAGGCGATTGATAAGGTGCCGCACAAGAGACTTATAAATAAGATACGGATGCATGGAGTTGGAGAAAGTGTATTGGCATGGATAGTGGATTGGTTAACCAATAGAAGGCAGAGAGTTGGTATAAGTGGGTGTTTCTCCAGTTGACAGTCTGTGGTGAGTGGGGTGCCGCGGGGTCAGTGCTGGGCTCGCAGATGTTTACCATTTACATTGATGATTTGGAAGAGGGTCTGAGTGTAGCATAGCAAAATTTAGTGCTGATGACACTAAACTGAGTGGAAAACAAATTATACAGAGGATGTGGAGAGTCTGCAGAGGGATATAGATCGGTTAAGTGAGTGGGCCAGGGTCTGGCAGATGGAATACAATGTTGGTAAATGGGAGATCATCCACTTTGGAAGGAATAATAGAAGAGCAGATTATTATTTAAATGTGAAAGATTGCAGCATGCTGTTGTGCAGAGGGACTTGGGAGTCCTTGTGCATGAATCACAAAAAGATGGCCTGCAGGTGCAACAGGTTATTAAGAAGGCAAACGGAACGTGCCAGAGGGATTGAATTCAAGAGCAGGGAGGTAACGCCGCAACTATACAGGGTGCAGGTGAGGCCGCACCTGGAGTACTGTGTGCAGTTCTGGTCTCCATACTTGAGGAAGGATACACTGGCTTTGGATGCGGTGCAGAGGAGGTCCACCAGGTTGATTTCAGATATGAAGAGGTTAACTTATGAGGAGAGATTGAGTCACCTGGGACTATACTCTCTGGAGTTAAGAAGAATGAGAGGGGATCTTATAGAAACATACAAAATTTTGAAAGGGATAGATAAAATAGAAGTAGGAAAGTTGTTTCCATTGGTAGGAGAGACTAGAACTAGGGGACATTGCCTCAAGATTCAGGGGAGAAGATTTAGGACGGAGATGAGGAGAAACTGTTTTTCCCAGAGAGTGGTGAATCTGTGGAATTCTCTGCCCAGGGAAGCAGTTGAAGCTTCTTCACTAAATATGTTTAAGATACAGTTAGATTTTTACATAGTAAGGGTTATGGGGAAAAAGCAGGTAGGTGGAGCTGAGTTTACGGACAGATCAGCCATGATCTTATTGAATGGCGGGGCAGGCTCGATGGGCCGGATGGCCGACTCCTGCTCCTATTTCTTATGTTCTTTTGGACCGCTGGGTCCTTCTGTTCTCCAAAGTCCTTGTCTATTTGAGACTTTACTGTCATGGAACCATGTGCCTGGACCCCGTCCTGCTGTTCTACAACACTCCCCAGGGGGAGCTCACTGTGGAAGTCCATAACTCACTAGAGAATTTGCACAGAATTTGAAAAAATACCATGTTTATTAAATAGCAAATTTAATAGAAAATGTAAAAAATTTCTACCTTGTGATCTAGATAATGTGGTCTGCTCATGATAAGACTTAGGGAGCAGAATAGGTCATTCAGCTCTGCTCTGCCGTTTCATCACGGTCGATGCATTACCCCTCTCACCCCTCCTTTCTCCCTGTAACCTTTGATGCCCTGACTACTCCAGAACTTTGGCTTTAAATATACCCAATGCACTGGCCGCCACAGCCACCTGTGGCAAGAATTAGGCAGATTCAGCACCCGCTGACCTCACACCGTATCTGAATTAAACTGTATTTGCTGTTCCTCTGCCTCTTCCCCATGTGATCGAGATCTCTCTGTAAATTTTGATAAAGATCTTCACTGTCAACAACACTGCATTTGAGTGTTGTCCGTGAACCAGGTCACTGGCCAGGATCAGTATGTGTGCAATTTCCTCCCTGGGAAACGGTGCTATCAGGAATACAATATAACCATGAAATCACTGCTGTGGTTTAACTGTGGGGCTTGTGGTTTAACTTGCAGGTTGAGTCGGTGGTGAGGAAGGCAAATGTGACGTAAGCATTCAATTCAAGAAGACTAGAATACAAAAGCATGGATGTAATGCTGAGGCTTTGTAAAGCAATGGTCAGACCACACTTGGGAGTATTGTGAACAGTTTTGGGCCCCGTACCGAAGAAAGGATGTGCTTGGAAAGGGCTCAGAGAAGGCTCACGGGGATAATCTGGGAATGAAAGGCTTGTCGTATAAGCAGCGACCAATGGCTCCGGACCAGCACTCACTGGAATTTAGAAGAGTGGGGGGGGTTCTCATTAAAACTAACAAATTTTGAAAGACCTAGATAGAGTGGATGTTTCCTGTAGTGGGGGAGAACAGGACCAGAGGACACAGATAGAGTGGATGTGGAGAGGATGTTTCCTATAGTGAGGGAGTCTAGGACCAGAGGACACAGATAGAGTGGGTGTGGAGAGGATGTTTCCTGTAGTGGGGGAGAACAGGACCAGAGAACACAGATAGAGTGGGTGTGGAGAGGATGTTTCCTGTAGTGGGGGAGAACAGGACCAGAGGACACAGATAGAGTGGGTGTGGAGAGGATGTTTCCTGTAGTGGGGGAGAACAGGACCAGAGGACACAGATAGAGTGGATGTGGAGAGGATGTTTCCTATAGTGGGGGAGTCTAGGACCAGAGGACACAGATAGAGTGGGTGTGGAGAGGATGTTTCCTATAGTGGGGGAGTCTAGGACCAGAGGACACAGATAGAGTGGGTGTGGAGAGGATGTTTCCTATAGTGGGGGAGTCTAGGACCAGAGGACACAGATAGAGTGGGTGTGGAGAGGATGTTTCCTGTAGTGGGGGAGTCTAGGACCAGAGGACACAGATAGAGTGGATGTGGAGAGGATGTTTCCTATAGTGGGGGAGTCTAGGACCAGAGGACACAGATAGAGTGGGTGTGGAGAGGATGTTTCCTATAGTGGGGGAGTCTAGGACCAGAGGACACAGATAGAGTGGGTGTGGAGAGGATGTTTCCTGTAGTGGGGGAGAACAGGACCAGAGGACACAGATAGAGTGGGTGTGGAGAGGATGTTTCCTGTAGTGGGGGAGAACAGGACCAGAGGACACAGATAGAGTGGATGTGGAGAGGATGTTTCCTGTAGTGGGGGAGAACAGGACCAGAGGACACAGATAGAGTGGATGTGGAGAGGATGTTTCCTATAGTGGGGGAGAACAGGACCAGAGGACACAGATAAGAGTGGGTGCGGATAGGATGTTTCCTGTAGTGGGGGAGTCTAGGACCAGAGGACACAGATAGAGTGGGTGTGGAGAGGATGTTTCCTATAGTGGGGGAGAACAGGACCAGAGGACACAGATAGAGTGGATGTGCAGAGGATGTTTCCTGTAGTGGGGGAGAACAGGACCAGAGGACACAGATAGAGTGGATGTGGAGAGGATGCTTCCTATAGTGGGGGAGTCTAGGACCAGAGGACACAGATAGAGTGGATGTGGAGAGGATGTTTCCTATAGTGGGGGAGTCTAGGACCAGAGGACACAGATAGAGTGGGTGTGGAGAGGATGTTTCCTATAGTGGGGGAGAACAGGACCAGAGGACACAGATAGAGTGGATGTGGAGAGGATGTTTCCTATAGTGGGGGAGTCTAGGACCAGAGGACACAGATAGAGTGGATGTGGAGAGGATGTTTCCTGTAGTGGGGGAGAACAGGACCAGAGGACACAGATAGAGTGGATGTGGAGAGGATGCTTCCTATAGTGGGGGAGTCTAGGACCAGAGGACACAGATAGAGTGGATGTGGAGAGGATGTTTCCTATAGTGGGGGAGTCTAGGACCAGAGGACACAGATAGAGTGGGTGTGGAGAGGATGTTTCCTGTAGTGGGGGAGTCTAGGACCAGAGGACACAGATAGAGTGGATGAGGAGAGGATGTTTCCTGTAGTGGGGGAGTCTAGGACCAGAGGACACAGATAGAGTGGGTGTGGAGAGGATGTTTCCTATAGTGGGGGAGTCTAGGACCAGAGGTCACAGATAGAGTGGGTGTGGAGAGGGTGTTTCCTGTAGTGGGGGAGTCTAGGACCAGAGGACACAGATAGAGTGGGTGTGGAGAGGATGTTTCCTATAGTGGGGGAGTCTAGGACCAGAGGACACAGATAGAGTGGATGTGGAGAGGATGTTTCCTATAGTGGGGGAGCCTACGACCAGAGGACACAGCCTCAGAATGAACATTCGTTTAGAACAGAGATGAGTAGGAATTTCTTTAGCCAGAAGGTGGCAAATCTGTGGAATTAATTGCCACAAATGGCTGTGGGAGGCAAAGTATTTGGGTATATTTCACGTGGAGGTTGATTTATCAGGGCGTTGGAGGTTATGGAGAGAAGGCAGGAGAATGGAGTTGAGAGGGATAATAAATCAGCCATGGAGAGGAGTCAATGGATGGGCCGAAGGGAGTAATTCTGTTCCTATGTCCTCTGGTCACATGCAGAGAGAGGAAGTGAAACACTCTTGCTTGCCACCCACACAAATCCTTCAGCAGAACGTTGAGGGTCGACACACAGAACTGCTGGGGTTACAGAGAAACTGGAGTGCAGGTGAACAAAGTGCAAAAACCATGAGATAGATCATGAACACGAGGAAATCTACAGATGCTGGAAATTCAAGCAACACACACAAAATGCTGGTGGAACGCAGCAGGCCAGGCAGCATCTATAGGAAGAAGTAGAGTCGATGTTTCAGGCCGAGACCCTTCGTCAGGTTTATTTTTTAGTGTATGACAGGTTCATTCATGACAACAGCGGAGTAGAAGCTGTTTTATCGTACTGGGGGACCGTTCAATAGTCTGATAACAGTGGGGTAGAAGCTGTCTTATCGTACTGGGGGACCGTTCAATAGTCTGATAACAGCGGGGTAGAAGCTGTTTTATCGTACTGGGGGACCGTTCAATAGTCTGATAACAGCGGGGTAGAAGCTGTTTTATCGTACTGGGGGACCGTTCAATAGTCTGATAACAGCGGGGTAGAAGCTGTCTTATCGTACTGGGGGACTGTTCAATAGTCTGATAACAGCGGGGTAGAAGCTGTCTTATCGTACTGGGGACCGTTCAATAGTCTGATAACAGCGGGGTAGAAGCTGTCTTATCGTACTGGGGGACTGTTCAATGGTCCGATAACAGCGGGGTAGAAGCTGTCTTATCGTACTGGGGGACCGTTCAATAGTCTGATAACAGCGGGGTAGAAGCTGTTTTATCGTACTGGGGGACCGTTCAATAGTCTGATAACAGCGGGGTAGAAGCTGTCTTATCGTACTGGGGGACTGTTCAATAGTCTGATAACAGCGGGGTAGAAGCTGTCTTATCGTACTGGGGACCGTTCAATAGTCTGATAACAGCGGGGTAGAAGCTGTCTTATCGTACTGGGGGACTGTTCAATAGTCTGATAACAGCGGGGTAGAAGCTGTCTTATCGTACTGGGGACCGTTCAATAGTCTGATAACAGCGGGGTAGAAGCTGTCTTATCGTACTGGGGACCGTTCAATAGTCTGATAACAGCGGGGTAGAAGCTGTCTTATCGTACTGGGGACCGTTCAATAGTCTGATAACAGCGGGGTAGAAGCTGTCTTATCGTACTGGGGACCGTTCAATAGTCTGATAACAGCGGGGTAGAAGCTGTCTTGTCGTACTGGGGGACCGTTCAATAGTCCGATAACAGCGGGGTAGAAGCTGTCCTCGAGCCTGGTGGGACGTGCTTTCAAGCTTTTGTATCTTCTGCCCGGGGGGGGGGGGAGGTTAGAGAGAATGTCCGGTGTGGGTGGGGTATTTGATCACGCTGGCTGTTTTACTGAGTCAGTGGGAAGTGTAGACAGTGTCCATGGAGGGGAGACTGGTTTCTGTGCTGTGCTGAGCTGTGTCCACAACTCTCTGCGGTTTCCTGCGGTCCCGGGCGGACCAGTTGCCCTACCGAGCTGTGATGCATTCGGATCAGATGCTTTCTGTGGGACATTGGTGAGGGTCGATGGGGACGTGCTGAATTTGTTTCGCCTCCTGAGGAAGTGGGGAGTGCTCCCTCTTTTGTGAGATTCTCAAAATGGGGGGGGGGGGGAGAGAACAGCTTCTTTCCCTCTACCATCACATTTCTGAATGGATAATGAACCACCTCAGTATAGTTTATTATGTAATGAACTGTACTGTTATCACAAAACAACCCATTGCATGACATATGCTGGTGATATCAAACCAGATACTGATTATTTAACAAGAGAATGCTGGTGAGGGAAACTACAGGTGCTTACTCTCTCTCTCTTTCTGTGGGAGGAGATTCAATCTTTAGTGCAAATTTCCCTGATCAGCCCCTTCCTTCCAGTTTCAGCTTCTCCAACTCTGTGCCCCCCCCACCTTCCATCAGTGTCTCCTGTCCCTACCCTGTCCACTTCTCATCCTGTCGTTCCCACCACCTCCCAACTTCCCTTCACACTCACTCTCACTCCCTATCCCTCACTCTCATCTTCTCTCCCTCCCCTCCCTGATCTCACCCCTCACCCTTCCTCACTATCACCAGCCTGTCTGAGAAAGCACAGCCTCCACTTCCTGAGGGGATTGAGGCACCACAGGAGCACAAATGGCAGCATCCCAGCAAGCTGCATCTCCATCTGGTGTGGGAGCAGCCGAGCATCGGACCGGAAGCACCTACAAAGGACCGTGAGAACGGTGAGAGGATCAGAGATCTCCCTACCATCCATCAGGGACATTTATCAGCAGCGCTGTGTATACACGGCCCTCAGTATCATTAAGGATCCCACCCATCCATCCAGCATACTCTTTGACTTTCTACCATCAGGCAGGAGACTCTGAGGCATAAAGACAACAATGGACAGGTTCTTCCCTCAGGCCACCAAACTCCCTGCAGCACTGCATTCAAAGTGACACTAGATGGTTTATCCTGTACCCTACAATATTTCATTTATACACTTACTTTGATTATCTGAGTAATTTATTTGTAGAATTAATTACTTTCCTCAGTTCGTGCGTTATGTGTAACGCTGTGCTTTACACACTCATCCCAGCCTCTCTACCGCTTTCTCACTCAAATCCACGCACGCGTCATCCATCTCTCCCGCCCACACTCACTTTCCTTCACCAGCCTACTTCACTCCCCTATCGTCCTCACCTCTAATGCAGTTTACTTGAGCTGTGTTCCTGTGTGCTTGAATGCTAATTAATCCTGAACGTAACACCTTCTCACACACGTCTTGTCCCACACCCTCACCCAGCTCCCTCCGATCACCATCCTGTACCCTCCAACGCTGACACCACTCCCACCCACTTCACTCTGCTCCCCTCCGGCCCCTCACCTCGTCTCTCCTCAATCCGCCTCACTCATCCTCGGCATTGTAACACACCAACACTACATCCCCCCATCATCACCGTCACTGCCCCTCACTCACCTCCGGCAACGTAACTCAACCCTCCTTCCCCCACCCCTCTGGCACCTTCACCCTCACTCCCACACACATCACCTCTGACATCTTCAAACTCACATCCTCCATTACCCTCCTACATACCCTCACTCACTCAGCTTCCTCATCTCCCTCCCCCACCTATGAGATCTTCACACAAAACTCCCTCCTCCCTCATTACCACACCCTACACAACCCTCCGCCCTCCTACACCACCCTCATTCAGTGTCCTCCTCTCCTAACCTCCCCTCCTCACTCACTTCACTACCCCGCTCACCCACCTCCAGTAACTTCACTCACCCAATCCCTCCGGTCCCTCCGCCGATTTTCTCCCTCCGCCGCGACAAAATGGCGACGCTTCCGCTTCCGCTTATTAATATTCGTTCCCGGAGCAGCGGGGAGGGGCTTCTTTGAGGTCAGCGTGAACCGGGGCGGCGGCGGCGACGGAGCCCATCAGTGACGTGTGAGGGAGAGGCGGAGCCGCTACTTTGATTGACAAACACTAGCGGAAGTTTCGGCTGCAGGGATGGGGAGGGGAAACGGAACTGTTGATTGACAGCTGGGTGGGTGGAGTTTAATTAACAGCTGGGTGAGGAGTTTTATTGACAGCTGGGTGACGGGAATGATTGACAGCTGGGGAGGGGAATGATTGACAGCTGGGGGAGTGATTGACAGCTAAGGCAGGGGAATGATTGGCAATTGGGGTGGGAATTCACTGACAGCTAGGAGAGGGGAATGGATCAGGTTGGGGATTGATTGACAGCTAGTGGAGGAGTTTGACCGAGAGGGAGATTGGAAAATGTGTGTATGTTGCATTGATTTAGGGACATGTTAGTAGGCAGACAATTAAACAATACCAGAAAACGTTGGTATTGTTTCACATTTGCTCTTTCACAACTGCATTGACAATACTTTCTCAAAGTCATGTCCAGGGCAATACCGTCAGGGGGAATTACATCTGTCTCTCAGATCGGGTTATCATAAGACCATAAGAATTAAGCCATTCAGCCCATCGAGTCTGCTCCACCATTCCATCATGGCTAATCCTGGATCCCACACAACCCCATACACCTGTCTTCTCACCATACCCTTTGATATTCTGACCGATCAGGAAACAATCAACTTCTGCCTTAAATATACACACAGACGGTGGCACAGCTTTCCACAGCTTCACCACTCTCTGGCTAAAAATCTTCCTCCTTACCTCTGTTCTAAAAGGTCGCCCTCAATTTTGAGGCTGTGCCGTCTTGTTCTGGATACCCCCACCTTAGGAAGCATCCTCTCCACATCTACCTTTCAACATCCGGTAGGTTTCAATGAGATCCCCTCCTCATTCTTCTAAATTCCAGTGAGTACTGGCCCAAAGCTGACAAACGCTCCTCATATGTTAACCCCTTCATTTCCAGAATCATCCTCATGAACCTCCTCTGGACCCTCTCCAATGACAACACATCCTTTCTGAGACATGGGGCCCAAAACTGTTGACAATATTCTAAATGTGGCCTAGTGTCTTATCTCCTTGCTTTTATACTCTATTCACCTTGAAATAAATGCTAATATTGCCACAGGCTCAGCCTGTAAATTAACCTTCTGGGAGTCTTGCTTGAGGACTCCCAAGTCCCTCTGCACCTCTGATGCTGCAGTTTCCAGGCATCGCATTCTGAATTGTTATATGGTTATATGCTGGGGAGGTTTGTGCCCACGATGGTGCTGGCTGAGTTTACAACTTTCTGCAGCTTTTTCTGATCCTGTGCAGTGGCCCCTCCCTACCAGACATTGATGTAACCGGTCAGAATGCTCTCCACCGTACGTCTGTAGAAGTTTGCTAAAGTCTTTGGTAACGAGTCTCCTCAAATTCCTAACGAAGTAGTAGATATGCCCAGTACATCACAGGTACCCAGCACACGGACACAGAGCGCTGTCGTGGGGAGGCAGCATCCATTGAGGACCCTCGCCGTCCAGGCCAAGCTGACTGTTGCCATTAGGAAGGAGGTACCACACTACCAGGTACAACCCTGAGATTCATTTTCCTGTGGGTACACTCCGCAAACCGATAGAGTAGTAACTATAACAGGCTCAATGAAAGATCAACCAGAGTGCAGAAGACAACAAACTGTGCAAATTAAAATATAGCAAAGTACTGGCGCTTTTAAGAAATTTAAAAGTGGATAAATCTCCGGATCCTGACAGGATATTCCCCAGGACCTTGTGTAGAGATAGCAGGAGCTCTGACGGAGATCTTTCAGATGTCATTAGAAACGGGGATTGTGCCGGAGGATTGGCGTATTGCTCATGTGGTTCCATTGTTTAAAAAGGGTTCTAGAAGTAAGCCTGGCAATTATAGACCTGTCAGTTTGACATCAGTGGTGGGTAAATTAATGGAAAGTATTCTTAGAGATAGTATTTATAATTATCTGGATAGACAGGATCTGATTAGGAGTAGCCAGCATGGATTTGTGCGTGGAAGGTCATGTTTGACAAACCTTATTGAATTTTTTGAAGTAGTTACGAAGAATGTCGACGAGGGTACGGCAGTGGATGTAGTCTATATGGACTTCAGCAAGGCCTTTGACAAAGTTCCACATGGAAGGTTAGTTAAGAAGGTTCAGTCGTTAGGTATTAATGCTGGAGTAATAAAATGGATTCAACAGTGGCTAGATGGGAGATGCCAGAGAGTAGTGGTGGATAATTGTTTATCGGGATGGAGGCCGGTGACTAGCGGGGTGCCTCAGGGATCTGTTTTGGGCCCAATGTTGTTTGTAATATACATAAATGATCTGGATGATGGGGTGGTAAATTGGATTAGTAAGTATGCTGATGATACTAAGGTAGGAGGTGTTGTGGATAATGAGGTGGGTTTTCAAAGCTTGCAGGGAGATTTATGCCGGTTAGAAGAATGGGCTGAACGTTGGCAGATGGAGTTTAATGCTGAGAAGTGTGAGGTTCTACATTTTGGCAGGAATAATCCAAGTAGAACATATAGGGTAAATGGTAGGGCATTGAGGAATACAGTGGAACAGAGAGATCTAGGAATAACAGTGCATAGTTCCCTGAAGGTGGAGTCTCATGTAGATAGGGTGGTGAAGAAGGCTTTTGGAACGCTGGCCTTTATAAATCAGAGCATTGAGTACAGAAGTTGGGATGTAATGTTAAAATTGTACAAGGCATTGGTAAGGCCAAATTTGGAATATTGTGTACAGTTCTGGTCACCGAATTATAGGAAAGATATCAATAAATTAGAGAGAGTGCAGAGACGATTTACTAGGATGTTACCTGGCTTTCAGCACTTAAGTTACAGAGAAAGGTTGAACAAGTTAGGTCTCTATTCATTGGAGCGTAGAAGGTTGAGGGGGGATTTGATCGAGGTATTTAAAATTTTGAGAGGGATAGATAGAGTTGACGTGAATAGGCTGTTTCCATTGAGAGTAGGGGAGATTCAAACGAGAGGACATGATTTGAGAGTTGGGGGCAAAAGTTTAAGGGAAACATGAGGGGGTATTTCTTTACTCAGAGAGTGATAGCTGTGTGGAATGAGCTTCCTGTAGAAGTAGTAGAGGCCAGTTCAGTTGTGTAATTTAAGGTAAAATTGGATAGGTACATGGACAGGGAAGGAGTGGAGGGTTATAGGCTGAGTGCGGGTAGGTGGGACTAGGTGAGATTAAGAGTTCGGCACGGACTAGGAGGGCCGGAATGGCCTGTTTCCGTGCTGTGATTGTTATATGGTTATATATTTATTTCTACTACTAGAGTGCATGATCATGCATTTTCCAACATTGTATTTCATTTGCCACTTTCTTGCCCATTCTCCTAATCTGCCTAAGTCACTCTGCATCCTACCTGTCTCCTCAACACTACCTGCCCCTCCACCAATCTTCGTTTCATCCACAAACTTGGCAACAAAGCCATTTATTCCATCAATCAAATCATTTATATACAGCATAAAAAGGAGGTCCCAACACCGACCCCTGAGGAACACCACTAGCAGCTTTTATTCCCACTCGCTGCTCTAACCATGTTAGTAATTTTCCTGTAATTCCATGGGCTCTTAACTTGGTTAGCAGCCTCATGTGTGGCACCTTGTCAAAGGCCTTCTGAAAGTCCAAATATACAACATCCACTGCATCCCCTTTATCTATCCTACTTGTAATCTCCTCGAAGAATTCCAGCAGGGTTGTGAGGCAAGATTTTCCCTTAAGGAAACAATATGCTGACTTGTTCACAATGTTCACCAAACAATCTATAATGTTACCCTTATGAATAGACTCCAGCATCTTCCCAACCACTGAGGTCGGGCTAACTGGTCTAGAATTTCCTTTCTGCTACCTTCCTCCTTTCTTAGAGAGACATTTGCAATTTTCCAGTCGTCTGGCACTATGGCCAGAGTCCAATGAATTTTGAAATATCATTGCTAATGCTGCCACAATTTCCAATGCTACCTCCCTCAGAACCTTGGGGTGCAGTTCATCTGGTCCAGGTGACTTATGTATCCTTGGCTCTTTCAGCTATTTGAGCACCTTCTCCCCTGCAATAGTTACAGCACTCACATCTCATCCCTCACACCCTTCAACATCTGGCTCACTGTTAGTGTCTTCCACAGTGAAGACCGATGCAGAATATTCATTTAGTTCATCTGCATCTCCTTGTCCCACTATTATTACTCCTGCTTCATTTTCTAGTGGTCTCTCTTTTATTTACACACTTGAAAAAGCTTTTACTATCCACTTTGATATTGTTTGCTCGATTGCTTTCACATTTCATCTTTTCCTTCCATAGAACCATAGAACATTACAGCACAGAAACAGGCCTTTTGGCCCTTGGCTGTGCCGAACCATTTTTCTGCCTCGTCCCACTGATCTGCACCCAGCCCATATCCCTCCAAACCCCTCTCATCCATGTACCTGTCCAAGTTTTTCTTAAATGTTAAAAGTGAGCCCACATTCACCACTTCATCTGGCAGCTCATTCCACACTCCCACCACTCTCTGTGTGAAGAAGCCCCCCCCCCATGTTCCCTTTAAACTTTTCCCCCTTCACCCTTAACCCATGACCTCTGGGTTTTTTTCTCCCCTGGCCTCAGTGGAAAAAGCCTGCTTGCATTCACTCTATCTGTACCCATCAGAATTTTATACACCTCTAACAAATCACCCCTCATTCTCCTACGCTCCAGGGAATAAAGTCCTAACCTATTCAATCTTTCTCTGTAACTCAGTTTCTCAAGTCCCGGCAACATCCTTGTAAACCTTCTCTCCACTCTTTCAACCTTATTAATATCCTTCCTGTAAATCGGTGACCAAAACTGCAAACAATACTCCAAATTCGGCCTCACCAATACCTTATACAACCTCACCATAACATTCCAACTCTTATACTCAATACTTTGATTTATAAAGGCCAATGTACCTAAAGCTCACTACACCACCCTATCTACCTGTGACACCACTTTTAGGGAATTTTGTAACTGTATTCCCAGATCCCTCTGTTCTACTGTATTCCTCAGTGTCCTACCATTTACCTTGTATGTTCTACCTTGGTTTGACCTTCCGAAGTGCAATACCTCACACTTGTCCACATTAAACTCCATCTGCCATTTTTCAGCCCATTCCTCCAACTGGTCCAAGTCCCTCTGCAAGCTTTGAAAACCTTCCTCACTGTCCACTACACCTCCAATCTTTGTATCATCAGCAAATTTGCTGATCCAATTTGCCACATTATCATCTAGATCATTGATATAGATGACAAATAACAATGGAACCAGCACTGATCCCTGGGGCACACCACTAGTCACAGGCCTCCACTCAGAGTAGCAATCCTCCACTACCACTCTCTGGCTTCTCCCATTGAACCAATGTCTAATCCAATTTACTACCTCTCCATGTATACCTGGTGACTGAATCTTCCTAGCTAACCTCCCATGTGGGACCTTGTCAAAGGCCTTACTGAAGTCCATGTAGACAACATCATCTTCATCTGCCTTCCCTTCATCCACTTTCCTGGTAACTTCCTCGTAAAACTAGTCTCCTTCAAGGTCCGAGGGAATACCCTGTCAGGTCCTGGGGATTTATCTACTCTGATTTGCCTCAAGACAGCAAGCACCTCCTCCTCTTTAATCTGTATAAGTTCCATGACCTCCCTACTTGTTTGCCTTGTTTCCATAGACTCCATTCCAGTTTCCTTAGTAAATACAGATTCAAAAAACCTATTTAAGATCTCCCCCATTTCTTTTGGTTCCATACATAGCTGACCTCTCTGATCTTCAAGAGGACCAATTTTATCCCTTACTATCCTTTTGCTCTTAATATACCTGTAGAAGCTCTTAGGATTATCCTTCACCCTGACTGCCAAAGCTACCTCATGTCTCCTTTTAGCCCTCCTGATGATTCTTTCAGTTGCTTTCTGTAGGTTTTTAAAAGCTTCCCAAACCTCTGACTTCCCACTAATTTTTGCCTTGTTGTTATGCCCTCTCTTTTGCTTTTACACTGGTTTTGACTTCCCTTGGTCGCCCCAGTTGTACTATTTTACCATCTGAGTATGTCTTTGTTTTTGGAATACCTCTATCCTGCACCTTCCTCATTTTCCCCAGAAATTTGAGCTATTGTCGCTCAGCTGTCATCCAGGCCATCATCTCCTCTCCCTTACCACTGCAACTTCCCTTACTCCACTGAAATACTGCTACGTCAGACTTTACTTTCTTCCTATCAAGTTTCAAGTTGAACTCAATCATACTGTGATCACTGTCTCCTAGGGGTTCTCTTATCTTGCTCCCTTATCACCAGGGCTCAACTGGGTTTCAGCAAGAATAGGCAGCTGAGGTCATTATTTAACTCTTGAGAGAATAGGGGTTATGCCAGTGTTCTCGTTGACAGATGCGGGATTTCCAGGACATTTCCAGCCTCCCTGATGGCCACATCTGCACCCGGTGCAACGAGATGCAGCTCCTTAGAGACCGAGTTAGGGAACTGGAGCTGCAGCTCGATGACCTTCGGCTTGTCAGGGAAAGTGAACAGGAGCTACAGGCAGGTCGTCACCCCAAGGCTACAGGAGATAGATAAGTGGGTGAGTGTCAGGAGAGGGTCAGATAGTGGAGAGAACCCCTGTGGCTGTCCCCCTCGACAGTAAGCAGTTCAGTTTGAGTATCGTTGGGGGGGTGGGGAGCGACCTTCCTGTCTCTGGCACTGAGTCTGGCCCCGTGAAGGGAACTGAAGAGAGTGGCAGCAGTAATGGGGACTCTACAGACAGGTGATTCTGTGGACATGAAAGGGAAACATGGGTGGGAGTTTGCCTCCCAGGTGCCAGGGTTCGTGATGTTTCTGATCGCGTCCACGATATCCTGACAAGGGAGGGTGAGCAGCCAGAGGTCGTGGTGCATAGTGGTACCAATGACATAGGTAGAAAAATGGAGGGGGTCCTGAAAAAAGACCACGGGGAGTTAGGAAGGAAGCTGAGAGACAGGATCTCAAAGGTAGTATCTTGGGATTGCTACCTGTGCCACACGACAGTGAGGACAGGAATAGAGTGAGGTGGCAGAGAAATGCATGGCTGAAGAATTGGTGCAGGGGGCAGGGATTCAGATTTTTAGATAACTGGGACTGCTTTGGGGCAGGTGGGATCTGTACGAAACTTGCACTTGAATCTGAGGGCAACCAATAATCTTGTGGGCAGGTTTACTAGAGCTGTTGGCTGCGGTTTCAACTAACATGACAGTGGGATGGGAACAAACTGAGGGTGAGCCAACAGGTTTACAAATAATATGGGAGCTGAATGTCCACGGTCACACGTTGTATTGGAGGGAGAGGAAGGGAGGCATGGCTCTGCTGGTAAAGAATGGTATTAAATCGGTAGAAAGAGGTGACATAGGATTGGAAGATGTTGAATCCTTGTGGGTTGAGTTAAGAAACTGCAAGGGTAAAAGGACGTTGATGGCAGTTATATACAGTGTGATGGAGCTGAGGATGATCCAGCAGGTTTACAAGTGGATGATGGGTGTACGGAAGGACAAGCCAATGACTGGGTACAAATGCAGACAGAGAACGAGTTAAGTTGCACCACAGAGGCAAATTTCAAAGGGCAAAGGATGCAGGACTGAAGGAGCGTGTAGCATTCGGGAAAAAGTGGACGGACTCATGGCGCAATTAAGAGATCGGTCGGTACAACGTTGTGGGCATCACTGAGTCGTAGCTGAAAGAAGACCATAGTTGGGAATTTAACATCAAAGGATGTAGTTTGTATCCAAAGGACAGGCAGGAAGACACAGCACAGGCGGGGGTGTGGCTCTGTAGGTAAGAGATGGAATTACATCTTTGTAAAGAGGTGATATAGGGTCAGAGAATGTTGAATCTTTTGTGGGTGGAGTTAAGAAACTGTAAGGGTGAAAAAACATTATGGGAATCATATACAGGCTTCCAAATAGTAGCCAAGATTTGGGGTTGAGATTACAAAGGGAGTTGGAAAAGGCCTGTAGTAAGTGTTCTCACACAATTGTAATGGGGGACTTCAATATGGAAGGAGACTGAGAAAATCAGGTTGGTGTCAGATTGCAAGGGAGGGAACTTGTTGAATGTCTATGAGATGGCTTTGTAGAGCAGCCTGTGTTTGAGCCGACTCGGGGAAAAATGATCTTAGACCGGGTGTTGTGTAATAACCCAGATCTTATTAGGGAGCTTAATGTAAAGGAACCCTTAGGAGGCAGTGATCATAATATGAGTGAATACATACTGCAGTTTGAGAGGGAGGAAAATAACCCACATATATCTGTATCTCAGTGGAATAAAGGGAATTACAGAGGCATGAGAGAGGAGGGAGCTTGTCCGGCTGGACTGGAGGGGGATACTGGCGGAGATGATGGCAGAACAGAGATGGCTGATGTTTCTGGGAAAAGTTCACAAGGCACAGGATAGATATGTCCCACAGAAGTTCTCAAACTGCAGGGGTAGGCAATCGTGGCTGACAAGGGAAGTTAAGGACTGCATGAAAGCCAAGGAAGGGGCATATATGATAGCAAAAGTGAGTGGGAAGTTGGATGATTGGGAAGCTTTTAAAATCTAACAAAAGGCAACTAAAAATGCTATAAGAAGGGAAAAGATGAAATATGAGAACAAACTAGCTGATAATATAAAGCAGGATACTGAAAATTTTTCAGCTCTTTTGAAACACCCTGGTGAACTTGGCTGCAAAGACGCCAAACTCGTGAGATTGAAGTGCGCTCGATCCCACCCCAAACCCCGGTTTGTATGGGTGCTGTGTCATTTGCTACCCGGTTACAAATTAATGCCACGAAATAACAGACAGTACACTGCATACGATTGAAGGAGTTATATTTATGAACCTTAACTGAAGGGTTAGTAAAGAATAACAAAAAGGGTCCATTCTTCTCCACCGGATCAAATGTTGGAGCTCATTGTGACACTTCTCTGTCACTCACGCGCCGGGCCCTCGGTCAACGTGAAAACACACACCACCTTCCGAACGTCGCTCGCAATCCATCTCGAACAAACGGGTCTCCCACCGGATCGAATGTTGGAGCTCATTGTGACACTTCTCTGTCACTCACGCGCTGGGCCCTCGGTCAACGTGAAAACACACACCACCTTCCGAACGTCGCTCGCAATCCATCTCGAACAAACGGGTCTCCCACCGGATCGAATGTTGGAGCTCATTGTGACACTTCTCTGTCACTCACGCGCTGGGCCCTCGGTCAACGTGAAAACACACACCACCTTCCGAACGTCGCTCGCAATCCATCTCGAACAAACGGGTCTCCCACCGGATCGAATGTTGGAGCTCATTGTGACACTTCTCTGTCACTCACGCGCTGGGCCCTCGGTCAACGTGAAAACACACACCACCTTCCGAACGTCGCTCGCAATCCATCTCGAACAAACGGGTCTCCCACCGGATCGAATGTTGGAGCTCATTGTGACACTTCTCTGTCACTCACGCGCTGGGCCCTCGGTCAACGTGAAAACACACACCACCTTCCGAACGTCGCTCGCAATCCATCTCGAACAAACGGGTCTCCCACCGGATCAAATGCTACGACCAGTGTCTTCTCCCTTCATCTTCTCTCAAACAAAAGCCCCAAGGCCAACGTTAGTGCCCCTCACCAGAGAAACCTCCCCTTGATCCGACCATCCTAATGGGATGGCGCACATTTCTCCTCATCTCTTATCTTCAACATAATCTGAAAACAAACAGCTCACACAGAGCAAAATGAAATACATACAGCATAACAGTGAAAAATATGAACCAGGGCAATACACTATAAAGAATAAAAGGGAGGTGGGAGTTGATATTGGACCACTGGAAAGTGATGCTGGTGAGGTTGTAATGGGGGACAAAGAAATGGAAGATGAACTGAATAAGTACTTTGCAACTGTTTTCACTGAGGAAGACACTAGCAGTGTGCCAGAGGTCTGTGACTGTCAGGGAGCAGGAGTGAGTGTCATTGCTATTACAAAGGAAAAAGTGCTGGGCAAACTCAAAGATCTTAAGGAGGATAAGTCACCTGGGCCAGATGGACTACATCCCAGAGTCCTGAGAGAGGATGCATTGGTCATGATCTTTCAAGAATCATTTGAGTCTGGCTTGTCCCCAGAGGACTGGAAGATTGCAAATGTCACTCCACCCTTTACAAAGGGAGGAAGGGAAAAGAAAGGAAACTATAGGCCAGTTAGCCTAACCTCAGCAGTTGGGAAAGTGTTGGAGTCTATTATTAAGGATGTTTCAGGGTACTTGGAGACTAATGATAAAATAAGTCAACGTCAGCATGGTTTCTGTAAAGGGAAATCTTGTTTAACAAATCTATTAGAGTTCTTTAAGGAAGTAAGAAGCAGGGTGGACAGAGGAGAGGCAGTGGATGTCATTTTCCGAAGGCACGATAAGGTGCCACACAGTGGGCTGATTAACAAGAAAAGGTCCTATGGTTTACATGGATAGAGGAATACTGACAGGCAGGAGGCAGCAGGTGAGAATAAAGGGGTCTTTTCTGGTTGGAAAGAGTAAGGAGGAATTCTTTTAGCCAATGAGTGGTGAATGTGTGGAATGATCTGCCACAGAGTGCCGTGGTCAAGTCAATGGATACATTTCAAGTGGACGTTGATAGATTTCTGATCGGTCTAGGCATCAAAGGATATGGTGAGAAGACATAGAAACATAGACAACCTACAGCACAATACAGGCCCTTCAGCCCACAGAGTTGTGCCGAACACATCCCTGCCTTAGAAACTTACCTATAGCCCTCTATTTTACTAAGCTTCATGTACCTATCTAAAACTCTCTTAAAAGACCCTATCATATCCGCCTCCACCACCGTTGCCGGCAGCCCATCCCACGCACTCACCACTCTCTGAGTAAAAAACTTACCCCTGACTTCCCCTCTGTACCTACTCCCCAGCACCTTAAACCTGTGCCCTCTTGTGGCAACCATTTCAGCCCTGGGGAAAATCCCTGACTATCCACACGATCAATGCCTCTCATCATCTTATACACCTCTATCAGATCACCTCTCATCCTCCGTCGCTTCAAGGAGAAAAGGCCGAGTTCTCATTCTCATAAGGCATGCTCCCCAACCCAGGGAACATCCTTGTAAATCTCCTCTGTACCCTTTCTATGGCTTCCAGATCCTTCCTGTAGTGAGGCAACCAGAACTGAGCACAGTACTCCAAGTGGGGTCTGACCAGAGTCCTATATAGCTGCAACATTACCTCTTGGCTCCTAACTACAGAGTCAACCTACGCAGCAGCTTTGAGTGGCTTTTGGACTCAGACCCCAAGATCCCTCTGATCCTCCACACTGCCAAGAGTCTTACCATTAATACTATATTCTGCCATCATATTTGACCTACCAAAATGAACCACTTTACACTTATCTGGGTTAAACTCCATCTGCCACTTCTTAGCCCAGTTTTGCATCCTATCAATGTCCCATTGTAACCTCTGACAGCCCTCCACACTATCCACAACACCTCCAACATTTGTGTCATCAGCAAACTTACTAACACATCCCCCCACTTCCTCATCCAGGTCATTTATAAAAATCACCAAGAGTAAGGGTCCCAGAACAGATCCCTGAGGCACTCCACTGGTGACTGACCTCCATGCAGAATATGACCCGCCTACAACCACTCTTTGCCTTCTGTGGGCAAGCCAGTTCTGGATCCACAAAGCAATGTCCCCTTGGATCCCATACCTCCTTACTTTCTAAACGAGCCTTCCATGGGGTACCTTATCAAATGCCTTGCAAAAATCCATATACACTACATCCACTGCTCTTCCTTCATCAATGTGTTTAGTCACATCCTCAAAAACTTCAATCAGGCTCGTAAGGAACCACTTGCCCTTGACAAAGTCATGCTGACTATTCCTAATCATATTATACCTCTCCAAATGTTCATAAATCCTGCCTCTCAGGATCTTCTCCATCAACTTACCAACCACTGAGCTAAGACTCACTGGTCTATAATTTCCTGGGCTATCTCTACTCCCTTTCTTGATGAATGGAACAACATCTGCAACCCTCCAATCCTCTGGAACCTCTCCCGTCCCAAATGATGATGCAAAGATCATCACCAGAGCCTCAGCAATCTCCTCCCTCGCCAGCCACAGTAGCCTGGGGTACATCTCATCCGGTTCTGGTGACTTATCCAACTTGATGCTTACAAAAGCTCCAGCACTTCCTCTTTAACATCTACATGCTCAAGCTTTTCAGTCTGCTGTAAGTCATCACTACCATCACCAAGATCCTTTTCCATAGTGAATACTGAAGTAAAGTATTCATTAAGTACCTCTGCTATTTCCTCAGGTTCCATACACACTTTTCCACTGTCACACTTGATTGGTCCTATTCTTTCATGTCTTATCCTCTTGTAGAATGCCTTAGGGTTTTCCTTAATCCTGCCCGTCAAGGCCTTCTCATGGCCCCTTCTGGCTCTCCTAATTTCCTTCTTAAGCTCCTTCCTATTAGCCTTATAATCTTCTAGATCTCTAACATTATCTAGCTCTCTGAACCTTTTGTAAGTTTTTCTTTTTTTCTTAACTAGATTTATTACACCACGGTTCCTGTACCCTACCATAACTTCCCTGTCTCATTGGAACATACCTATATAGAACTTCACACAAAAATCCCCTGAATATTTGCCACATTTTTCCCGTACTTTTCCCTGAGAAATCTGTTTCCCATTTAAGCCTCCAATTTCCTGCCTGATAGACTCATAATTCCCCTTACTCCAGTTAAACGCTTTTCTAACTTGCCTGTTCCTATCTCTCTCCAATGCTATTGTAAAGGAGATAGAATTATGATCACTATCTCCAAAATGCTCTCCCACTGAGAGATCTGACACCTGAACAGGTTCATTTCCCAATACCAGATCAAGCACAGCCTCTCCTCTTGTAGGCTTATCTACATATTGTGTCAAGAAACCTTCCTGAACACACCTAACAAACTCCACCCCATCTAAAACCCTCGCTCTAGGGAGATGCCAATCGATATTTGGGAAATTAAAATCTCCCATTTCGCCAACTCTGTTATTATTACACCTTTCCAGGATCCGTTTCCCTATCTGCTCCTCGATATCCCTGTTACTATTGGCCAGCCTATAAAAAACACCCAGTAAAGTTACTGACCCCTTCCTGTTCCTAACCTCCACCCACAGAGACTCCGTAGACAATCCCTCCATGGCGTCCACCTTTTCTATAGCCGCGACACTATCTCTGATCAACAGTGCCACACCCCCACCTCTTTTGCCTCCCTCCCTGTCCTTTCTGAAACATCTAAAGCCTGGCACTCGAAGTAACCATTCCTGTTCCTGAGCCATCCAAGTCTCTGTAATGGCCACCACATCATAACTCCAAGTACTGATTCACACTCTAAGCTCATCCGCTTTGTTCACAACACTCCTTGCATTAAAATAAACACATCTCAAACCTTTGGTCTGAGCGCGTCCCTTCTCTATCACCTGCCTATTCCCCCCTCTCGCACTGTCTACAAGCTTTCTCTATTTGTGAGCCAATCTCCACTTTCCCAGTCTCTTCAGTTCAGTTCCCACTCCCCAACAATCTAGTTTAAACTCTCCGCAGTAGCCTTAGCAAACCTCCCTGCCAGGATATTGGTCCCCCTGGGATTCAAGTGCAACCCGTCCTTTTTGTACAGGTCACACCCAACCCAAAAGAGGTCCCAATGATCCAGAAATCTGAATCCCTGTCCCCTGCTCCAATCTCTCAGCCACGCATTTATCCTGCACCTCATTCTCTTCCTATTCTTACTGTCATGTGGCACAGGCAGTAATCCCGAGATTACTATCTTTGTGGTCCTGCTTTTCAACTTCCTTCCTAACTGCCTGTAGTCTTCTTTCAGTACCTCCTCCCTTTTCCTACCTATGTCATTGGTACCAATATGTACCACGACCTCTGGCTGTTCTCCCTCCCACCGCAGGATATCTTGGACGCAATCAGAAACAACCCGGACCCTGGCACCTGGGAGGCAAACTGCCATCCGAGTTTCTTTCCTGCGTCCACAGAATCGCCCGTCTGACCCTCTAACTATAGAGTCCCCTATCGCTACTGCCTTCCTCTTCCTTTCCCTACCCTTCTGAGCCACAGGGCCAGACCCTGTGCCAGAGGCACGGCCACTGTCGCTTCCCCCAGGTAGGCTGTCCCCCCCAACAGAACTCAAGCAGGAGTACTTATTGTCAAGGGGGACAGCCACAGGGGTACTCTCTAGTACCTGACTCTTCCCCTTCCCTCTCCTGACTGTGACCCATTTCTCTGTTCCCCGTAGCCCCGGAGTGACCACCTGTCTGTAACTCCTCTCTATCACCTCCTCACTCTCCCTGACCAGGCGAAGGTCATCGAGCTGCAGCTCCAGTTCCCTAACACGGTCCCTCAGGAGCTGCAGCTCGACACACCTGGTGCAGATGTGGCCGTCCGGGAGGCTGGGAAACTCCAGGTCCCTCCACATCTGACACCAAGCACAGAAATCTGGCCTCACACACATACTAACTCCTTTACCTTTAGTATGATTTTCCGTTCAAAGGCACTGGAGTTTGCACACCGGGCAGTGATGCTGCTGGTCAATATGCTCTCCACTACACACCTATTGAAATTGAAGTTTTAAGATATCATTCATATCTCTGCAAACTCCTAAGAAGAAGAGGCATTGTCGTGCTTTCTTCATAATTGCACCTGTGAGCAAGGCCCAGGACAGATCCTCTGAAATAAAAGCACCTAGGAGTTTAAATTTACTGATTTCCCTCTCCTGAAGTTTACCATCAGTTCTTGGACTTGCTGACACGGAGTGAGAGGTTGCTGTGACACCACTCTGCCAGATTATTAGTCTCCCTCCCGTATGCTGAAACATCAACCCCTTTGATACGGCCCATGTCAGCAAACTCAGATCTGGTGCTGGAGCTGTACCTTATCACTCTAATTTTGTATTCTTTTGCACATTGGTTGTCTGTCTTTGCAGTTTTTGATTGATTTTACTGCAAATGCCCACAAGAAAATGAATCTCAGGATTGTATATGGTGACATATACGTACTCTGATAATACATTTAATTTAAACTTTGATCTTGAATTAGAGACTCAGGAATACTGTCACACTCAGATGTAGAAAGATTCTTCGTTTCTGTTACGGTTTTGTTTGACCAGTCAGGGTTGTTAGCTCTGAGCTGATCCTGGAGGACCGGTGGGCCCCTCTGAGTCTGTCCTCTACCCTTTGACCTGCTTGACATGGGTGACCCTACCAAGAGCCAAAGCATACAACCCTGACGCCAGCCAGCAAAGCTCTCTGGGTCATTGAGGCACGCCAGCCTCCGAACCGCGACGAGGTGGTGGTCCTCTTGGAGGGTCATGGAGTCAACAGAGGTTGAAATTACATTTAGTAGTGTAGGGGGCATTCAGTAGTGTAGGGGGCATTTTCCAGCAGCAGCGAATCGATGCCTGTTAGGAGTTTGTACATTCTCTCCGATGACCACGTGGGTTTCCTCCGGGTGCTCTGGTTTCCTCCCACAGTCCAAAGATGTACAGTACGGGTCAGGATTAATAAGTGGCGGGCAGGCTGACACGTGCAGGCTGCCCCAGCCAATTGACAGAAGCAATGCATTTCATGGTGTCTTTCGATATTTTGATGTGCATGTGACAAACAAAGCTATTCTGTAGATTCAGGATTCAAAGCACATTTATTATCAAAGTACGTACATAGTTTACAACCGTCTTCCCCATAGACAGCCATGAAACAAGAAAACATGGAATCCTGGGACAGGATCTGGACAGCTGGAAAATGGCAGATGGAATTTACTGCAGACAAGTGTGAGGCGTGACCAGCCAGGGCAGGTCTTACACAGTGAACGGTAGGGCACAGAGGAGTGTGGTAGAACAAAGGGATCTGGGAATACAGGTTCGTAATTCAAGTGGCGTCATAGGTAGATGGGATCATTAAAAACAGCTTTTGGCACATTGGCCTTCATAAATTAAAGTATGAGTTCTGTACAGGAGATGGGATGTTTGGTTGAAGTTGCATGAGACATTGATGAGGCCTAATTTGGAGTATTCTGTGCAGTTTGGGTCACCTACCTACAGGAAAGATGTAAATAAGGTTGAAAGAGTGCAGAGAAAGTTTACAAGGATGTTGCCGGGTCTGGAGGACCTTGGAACATAGAAGATTATTATTCCTTGGAACATAGAAGATTATTAGTCCTTGGAACATAGAAGATTATTAGTCCTTGGAACATAGAAGATTGAAAGGAGATTTGACAGAGATTTACAAGATTTGGGGGTGAATTTGTTACAGGCCACTGTTGAGTGTATTTAAGGCAGAGATTGATAGGCTCTTGATTGGCCACGGCATCATGGGGAGAAGAAAAACATCAAACCCTCCCACACACACACGATAAAAAATAAATCACACAAATGGCAAGAAAATGAGCGAGAAGCAGAGACTGTAAAACACAAATTCAAAAGAGTCAGTTCACTTCCTGTCTGCAGGCTCCCTGGTCAAGGAGCAAGTAGAAACCAGACACATCAGAACTTGAACCACAGACTCCACTCCATAAACCACCTCGACCAAACCCACAACTCAAGCGTCAGGGATAAACCACCTCGACCAAACCCACAACTCAGGCGTCAGGGATAAACCACCTCGACCAAACCCACAACTCAGGCGTCAGGGATAAACCACCTCAACCAAACCCACAACTCAGGCGTCAGGGATAAACCACCTCGACCAAACCCACAACTCAAGCGTCAGGGATAAACCACCTCGACCAAACCCACAACTCAGGCGTCAGGGATAAACCACCTCGACCAAACCCACAACTCAAGCGTCAGGGATAAACCACCTCGACCAAACCCACAACTCAGGCGTCAGGGATAAACCACCTCGACCAAACCCACAACTCAAGCGTCAGGGATAAACCACCTCGACCAAACCCACAACTCAGGCGTCAGGGATAAACCAACTCGACCAAACCCACAACTCAGGCGTCAGGAATAAACCACCTCGACCAAACCCACAACTCAGGCGTCAGGGATAAACCACCTCGACCAAACCCACAACTCAGGCATCAGGGATAAACCACCTCGACCAAACCCACAACTCAGGCGTCAGGGATAAACCAACTCGACCAAACCCACAACTCAGGCGTCAGGAATAAACCACCTCAACCAAACCCACAACTCAGGCGTCAGGGATAAACCACCTCGACCAAACCCACAACTCAAGCGTCAGGGATAAACCACCTCGACCAAACCCACAACTCAGGCGTCAGGGATAAACCACCTCGACCAAACCCACAACTCAAGCGTCAGGGATAAACCACCTCGACCAAACCCACAACTCAGGCGTCAGGGATAAATCACCTCGACCAAACCCACAACTCAAGCGTCAGGGATAAACCACCTCGACAAAAACCCACAACTCAGGCGTCAGGGATAAACCACCTTGACCAAACCCACAACTCAGGCGTCAGGAATAAACCACCTCGACCAAACCCACAACTCAGGCGTCAGGGATAAACCACCTCGACCAAACCCACAACTCAGGCATCAGGGATAAACCACCTCGACCAAACCCACAACTCAGGCATCAGGGATAAACCAACTCGACCAAACCCACAACTCAGGCGTCAGGGATAAACCACCTCGACCAAACCCACAACTCAGGCATCAGGGATAAACCAACTCGACCAAACCCACAACTCAGGCGTCAGGGATAAACCACCTCGACCAAACCCACAACTCAGGCGTCAGGAATAAACCACCTCGACCAAACCTACAACTCAGGCATCAGGGAAAATTCATTGAAAAATTTCTCCAGGAAGTTCAGAGTCATTTATTATTGGTAACAAACGTCGTGAAATTGGCAGTTTTGAGGTTGCAGTACACTACGGTACAAAAAAGTGAGGACAATAAATAGTGTGAGGGACGTTACCGGGACCGGAGGGACTGAGAGACTGGACAAACTGGAATGTTACCGGGACCGGAGGGACTGAGAGACTGGACAGGCTGGAATGTTACCGGGACCGGAGGGACTGAGAGACTGGACAAACTGGAATGTTACCGGGACCGGAGGGACTGAGAGACTGGACAAACTGGAATGTTACCGGGACCGGAGGGACTGAGAGACTGGACAAACTGGAATGTTACCGGGACCGGAGGGACTGAGAGACTGGACAGGCTGGAATGTTACCGGGACCGGAGGGACTGAGAGACTGGACAGGCTGGAATGTTACCGGGACCGGAGGGACTGAGAGACAGGACAAACTGGAATGTTACCGGGACTGGAGGGACTGAGAGACTGGACAAACTGGAATGTTACCGGGACCGGAGGGACTGAGAGACTGGACAGGCTGGAATGTTACCGGGACCGGAGGGACTGAGAGACTGGACAGGCTGGAATGTTACCGGGACCGGAGGGACTGAGAGACTGGACAAACTGGAATGTTACCGGGACCGGAGGGACTGAGAGACTGGACAAACTGGAATGTTACCGGGACCGGAGGGACTGAGAGACTGGACAGGCTGGAATGTTACCGGGACCGGAGGGACTGAGAGACTGGACAGGCTGGAATGTTACCGGGACCGGAGGGACTGAGAGACTGGACAGGCTGGAATGTTACCGGGACCGGAGGGACTGAGAGACTGGACAGGCTGGAATGTTACCGGGACCGGAGGGACTGAGAGACTGGACAGGCTGGAATGTTACCGGGACCGGAGGGACTGAGAGACTGGACAAACTGGAATGTTACTGGGACTGGAGGGACTGAGAGACTGGACAGACTGGAATGTTACCGGGACCGGAGGGACTGAGAGACTGGACATACTGGAATGTTACCGGGACCGGAGGGACTGAGAGACTGGACAAACTGGAATGTTACCGGGACCGGAGGGACTGAGAGACTGGACAAACTGGAATGTTACCGGGACCGGAGGGACTGAGAGACTGGACAAACTGGAATGTTACCGGGACCGGAGGGACTGAGAGACTGGACAGACTGGAATGTTACCGGGACCGGAGGGACTGAGAGACTGGACAAACTGGAATGTTACCGGGACCGGAAGGACTGAGAGACTGGACAGACTGGAATGTTACCGGGACCGGAGGGACTGAGAGACTGGACAAACTGGAATGTTACCGGGACCGGAGGGACTGAGAGACTGGACAGGCTGGAATGTTACCGGGACCGGAGGGACTGAGAGACTGGACAGGCTGGAATGTTACCGGGACCGGAGGGACTGAGAGACTGGACAAACTGGAATGTTACCGGGACCGGAGGGACTGAGAGACTGGACAAACTGGAATGTTACCGGGACCGGAGGGACTGAGAGACTGGACAGGCTGGAATGTTACCGGGACCGGAGGGACTGAGAGACTGGACAGACTGGAATGTTACCGGGACCGGAGGGACTGAGAGACTGGACAGACTGGAATGTTACCGGGACCGGAGGGACTGAGAGACTGGACAAACTGGAATGTTACCGGGACCGGAGGGACTGAGAGACTGGACAGGCTGGAATGTTACCGGGACCGGAGGGACTGAGAGACTGGACAGACTGGAATGTTACCGGGACCGGAGGGACTGAGAGACTGGACAGACTGGAATGTTACCGGGACCGGAGGGACTGAGAGACTGGACAAACTGGAATGTTACCGGGACCGGAGGGACTGAGAGACTGGACAGACTGGAATGTTACCGGGACCGGAGGGACTGAGAGACTGGACAGGCTGGAATGTTACCGGGACCGGAGGGACTGAGAGACTGGACAAACTGGAATGTTACCGGGACCGGATGGACTGAGAGACTGGACAGGCTGGAATGTTACCGGGACCGGAGGGACTGAGAGACTGGACAAACTGGAATGTTACCGGGACCGGAGGGACTGAGAGACTGGACAGACTGGAATGTTACCGGGACCGGAGGGACTGAGAGACTGGACAAACTGGAATGTTACCGGGACCGGAGGGACTGAGAGACTGGACAAACTGGAATGTTACCGGGACCGGAGGGACTGAGAGACTGGATAAACTGGAATGTTACCGGGACCGGAGGGACTGAGAGACTGGACAGGCTGGAATGTTACCGGGACCGGAGGGACTGAGAGACTGGACAAACTGGAATGTTACCGGGACCGGAGGGACTGAGAGACTGGACAAACTGGAATGTTACCGGGACCGGAGGGACTGAGAGACTGGATAAACTGGAATGTTACCGGGACCGGAGGGACTGAGAGACTGGACAGGCTGGAATGTTACCGGGACCGGAGGGACTGAGAGACTGGACAGGCTGGAATGTTACCGGGACCGGAGGGACTGAGAGACTGGACAAACTGGAATGTTACCGGGACCGGAGGGACTGAGAGACTGGACAGGCTGGAATGTTACCGGGACCGGAGGGACTGAGAGACTGGACAGGCTGGAATGTTACCGGGACCGGAGGGACTGAGAGACTGGACAAACTGGAATGTTACCGGGACCGGAGGGACTGAGAGACTGGACAGGCTGGAATGTTACCGGGACCGGAGGGACTGAGAGACTGGACAAACTGGAATGTTACCGGGACCGGAGGGACTGAGAGACTGGATAAACTGGAATGTTACCGGGACCGGAGGGACTGAGAGACTGGACAAACTGGAATGTTACCGGGACCGGAGGGACTGAGAGACTGGATAAACTGGAATGTTACCGGGACCGGAGGGACTGAGAGACTGGACAGGCTGGAATGTTACCGGGACCGGAGGGACTGAGAGACTGGATAAACTGGAATGTTACCGGGACCGGAGGGACTGAGAGACTGGACAGGCTGGAATGTTACCGGGACCGGAGGGACTGAGAGTCTGGACAAACTGGAATGTTACCGGGACCGGAGGGACTGAGAGACTGGACAGGCTGGAATGTTACCGGGACCGGAGGGACTGAGAGACTGGACAGACTGGAATGTTACCGGGACCGGAGGGACTGAGAGACTGGACAGACTGGAATGTTACCGGGACCGGAGGGACTGAGAGACTGGACAAACTGGAATGTTACCGGAACCGGAGGGACTGAGAGACTGGACAAACTGGAATGTTACCGGGACCGGAGGGACTGAGAGACTGGACAGACTGGAATGTTACCGGAACCGGAGGGACTGAGAGACTGGACAAACTGGAATGTTACCGGGACCGGAGGGACTGAGAGACTGGACAGACTGGAATGTTACCGGGACCGGAGGGACTGAGAGACTGGACAGACTGGAATGTTACCGGGACCGGAGGGACTGAGAGACTGGACAGACTGGAATGTTACCGGGACCGGAGGGACTGAGAGACTGGACAGACTGGAATGTTACCGGGACCGGAGGGACTGAGAGACTGGACAAACTGGAATGTTACCGGGACCGGAGGGACTGAGAGACTGGACAGGCTGGAATGTTACCGGGACAGGAGGGACTGAGAGACTGGACAAACTGGAATGTTACCGGGACCGGAGGGACTGAGAGACTGGACAGGCTGGAATGTTACCGGGACAGGAGGGACTGAGAGACTGGACAAACTGGAATGTTACCGGGACCGGAGGGACTGAGAGACTGGACAGGCTGGAATGTTACCGGGACAGGAGGGACTGAGAGACTGGACAAACTGGAATGTTACCGGGACCGGAGGGACTGAGAGACTGGACAAACTGGAATGTTACCGGGACCGGAGGGACTGAGAGACTGGACAAACTGGAATGTTACCGGGACCGGAGGGACTGAGAGACTGGACAAACTGGAATGTTACCGGGACCGGAGGGACTGAGAGACTGGACAAACTGGAATGTTACCGGGACCGGAGGGACTGAGAGACTGGACAAACTGGAATGTTACCGGGACCGGAGGGACTGAGAGACTGGACAGGCTAGGATGTTACAGGACTGGAGGGTTAAAGCACACCAGGTTCCTCTCACAGTCCAAAGTTGTATTGATTAGTTGGTTAATTGTAAATCGTTCTATGATTAGGCGGGTGTTAAATTGCTGGATTGCACTAAGGATCTGTTCTGAGTCAATGAGACAGACAGTCACACTCTTCCACCCTCACCCCAGCAGGATAGGAATGTCTAAAATGAAAGGTTCAAGGGGAGAGATAGATTCTTCATCAGCCAGTGTGTTAAACCAGGAGCAGAATTCAGGAGCATCTGACACATTCAGTCTATTCCACCATTTCATCATGGCTGAACCATTTTCCCTCTCAGCACAAATCTCCGGCCTTCTCCCCATATCCCTTCATACCAAACACCAATCTATCAACCTCTGCCTTAAATATACATAAAGACTTGACCCCCTACCCCCCACCCCCACAGCTGCCTGTGGCAACAAATTCCACAGAGTCACCACCCTCTGGCTAAACAAATTCCTCATCTCCTTTCTAAGAAGGATGCCCCTCTAATCTGAGGCTGTGCCCTCTGGTCCTAGACTCCCCCATGGGGAGAAGATAGGAGAATGGGGTGGAGAATAATAACAAATCAGTTGTGAGGGAATGATAGAGCAAACTTGATGGACCAAATGGCCTAATTATGCTCCTGTGTCTTATGGTGTGTGGAAGTGACTGAGGCAGGTAAATGGACAGGAAAAGTTGAGAGCTTTCTTTTTCCCTAACATTTTTTGTGCCATGGAATAATACCATTAAGCAAGGGGTCTATGGACCCAGGCTGGAAGCCCCCTGGCTTAGAGGGCAAACGGGACTGGATTTGGAATTCAATAATATTCCCTTGTGGATCTCCTCAGGTTGCTGGAGCCTCAACTACCTAGGGAAGTGGGGAGTGTCCCCTCACACTTCTAACCTGTAGACAGAACAACGGTGTGGCGGATGCTGTCTGCATGGACTAACCCCACCGGTTAGTGGTGGTTGAGAGAGGTACATGTGGAAGGTGTCCATGGATAGGGAAGTTTCAGACGGATACAGGGGGCTGAAGGGTTCAGCTCTGGAAGAAACAGACCAGCTGGACCAAAGGGTGTGTTTCAGTCACGTTAGTGTAACCATGCGTCGTCACTCAACGTCCCCCACTACGATAAGACAGACTCTTGACCTCACGATCTACCTCGTCGTGACCCTTGCACCTTGTCGTCTGCCTGCACTGCCCTTTCTCTGTAACTGAAACACTTTATTCTGCATTCTGTTATTGATTTCCCTTGTTCTACCTCGATGTAATGAGACAAGATTTTCACTGTATTTCGCGTGACACTGACGTACATGTGACAATAACAAATCATTTCCAAATACAGAGGCACCTGTCCAATCTGTAACATTTCTCATTACCTAATATATTCAATAAGAGGGGCCGAGGGAGGGAGAATGGAGAGTGCAGGAGTGACAAAGATAGGGAGGGTTTGAACAGGGGAACGGGGTGTGTAGGTGTTACAGAGATAGGGAGGGGGTGAGGGAGGGGTTTGAACAGGGGAACGGGGTGTGTAGGTGTTACAGAGATAGGCAGGGGTTTAAACAGGAGGACAGGAGTGTAGGGGTTATAGAGATAGGGAGGGGTTTGAACAGGGGAACGGGGTGTGTAGGGGTTACAGAGTTAGGGAGGGGGTGAGGGAGGGGTTTGAACAGGAGGATGGGAATGTAGGGGTTACAGAGATAGGGAGGGGTTTGAACAGGAGGACAGGGAGTGTAGGGGTTACAGAGATAGGGAGGGGTTTGAACAGGAGGACAGGGAGTGTAGGGGTTACAGAGATAGGGAGGGAGTGAGGGAGGGGTTTGAACAGGGGAACGGGGTGTGTAGGTGTTACAGAGATAGGGAGGGGTTTGAACTGGAGGATGGGAGTGTAGGTGTTACAGAGATAGGGAGGGGTTTGAACTGGAGGACGGGGAGTGTAGGGTTTAGAGATAGGGAGGGGTTTGAACTGGAGGACGGGGAGTGTAGGGGTTACAGAGATAGGGAGGGGTTTGAACTGGAGGACGGGGAGTGTAGGGTTTACAGAGATAGGGAGGGGTTCGAATAGGAGGATGGTGAGTGTTGGGGTTAAGGGGGGAGATGAGCAGAGTGTAGGAGATGGGGGTGAGGAGGGAGGGAAGGGGGTCTTTGCCCCTGCCGGACCTCTCTCCTACCCGGTGGGATCCCGGGGCTGCTCCCCCTCCCGGTCTCGGTGAGTTTGCTGGTGCACGCGCAGCGTGGACGACTGGGCGAAGGCGCGGCCGCAGCGCGGGCACGGATACGGCCGCTCGCCCGTGTGCACGCGCAGGTGTCCGAGCAGCGCCGTGGAGTCGAGGAAGGCGCGCGGGCAGCGCGGGCACGCGAACGGCGGGGGCCGGCCGTCGGTGGCGCCGTGCTCGCGCAGCCGGTGGCGTGCCAGCGCGGCTCGTGTCAGGCAGCCGCGGCCGCAGTCGCCACAGCGGTGCGGCCGCTCGCCGCTGTGCAGCCGCCGGTGGTAGTTCCGCGACGAGCGGTGTGCATACGCCTTGCCCGGGCACAGCGGGCACCGGTACGGCCGCTGGCCCGTGTGCACCCTTAGGTGCGTCCTGAGGGTGCCCTGCAGGGCGAAGCGGGCGCCGCAGCGCTCGCACGGGTACGGCCGCTCGCCCGTGTGGGTGCGGGCGTGTTGTCGCAGGGCCGAGCGGCGGGCGAAGGTGCGCGGGCACTCTTGGCACCCATGGGTGCCGGGTGAGGCTGCATGTTCTGCTGCCGCCACGGTCTCCCCACTACGGGGGCGCTGCGGCTGGGTCCTGCCGCCATCAGAGCCACTGCTCCGGCCGGCGGTGGCGACCTCCGGTTTGCGGGGTCGCTGTGGCTTCCTCCTCCCGCGCTGCCCGTGCAGGCTCCGGCCGCCGTGACACCCGGCTCCCGGGCTGGGCGGCGGCGGCGGCTGGCTCCTCCGGCGCGTACTGCGCATGTTCCCCTCCGGCATCGCCTCGGCGGCCTCCACACAACGGCGGCGCTGCAGCTTAGTCCTCCCGTGGCTAACGCGCATGCTCCCCGCCGACGTTGTTGACGCTGCTGCACTGACGACCTCCGGCCGCCGGCAGCGCGGTGGAGCGACAATCAGGCGCCCACTGCGCAGGCGCCTAGGAGGCTCATCAGCGGAGTGGTCCATGGTGGTTTTGATTGTCGGCTCCTGTGCAGATGAAAAGGGAATTCTGAGATTATTCCGAGAGATTTTGGGGATCTCAAAGTGTTTCCAAATGCAAAGTTTAATTTTACTGTTACATGCAAGCACAAGTGCGATGAAAAATAAAATCGCACATGCTGAGATTCATCTTCTTGCGAGTAATCATCACAACATCACAATGAAATTTCGCACCCCAACAGGATGGACAAACAACCAATGCGCAAAAGAAACAAGAAGCTTGTGCAAATACAAAAAGAAAGAGAGAAAGGAAAGACCCGACAATAATAAAGAAATCAGCAAGCAAGCAAGTCTATTTAATATAGCACTTCAAACACAAGGCAGTTCAAAGTGCTTGACATGGAACAATATATAAAAATCAGGCATCAAATTTCAGCCAATATATAAGAATAAAATAAGAGAAAAATAGATATGATAAATAGAAGTTGCAGTGTAGGAAATTCTAATTAAAAGCTACAGTGAAAAGAAAAGGGTTTACGCTGCTGGGGATGGTAAGCGGATCTGCCCCAGATGACCTGAGGAGGGAGAGGAGGGAGAGGCCCTCAACCACTGAGTGCTTTATAAACCAGTCGTAGTATTTTAAACTCATTCCCTGGATGAACAGGAAGCCAATGTAGTGATCTGAGAACTGGAGTGATGTGTTCCACTTACCTGGTCTTAGCGAAGACTCAGCCAGCAGCGTTCTGAATGTGAGGGGTTTTCTACAGAGACTGTGAAAACGTCATTACAATCGTCAAGCCCAATAAATATCGAGAACATGAAATGAAGGGTCTTTGACAGCGAGTCCATTAATTCTTCATGAATAACACTTGTTTTCTGGTAAAATTTATGGTAAATGATCACTACAAACAATGGAGAGGCAGGCAGAGTGAAAGGTTGAAGTGAGTGGCTTTGAGGGCCTCACAGTTGGGGCGAGTGGTGGCCCTTCCACCCAAACTGAGAGTGAGGAAGGACGTGTGGTTCGATTGATCTCAGTGCCAGGCCAATCGGGAAAGGTCGAGCACATGGAAGTGTATCAGGGCTGGGTCCCACAGCACAACCGTCTGAACAACCTGATGTTCAGACGATTTAAACGCCAGGCCAGATTGAAAAGGCAGGGTGTTGGGGCCAGAGGCGAGGGTTGGGCTGGTTCTGTAACATTTAATCGGTCCTGGCGGAGGGAGTACCCTACTCCAGACTTCGTGTTTGGGGACTCACTTTCAACCTGAATGCCATTTGTTACTTTTTTGTTCTTTTTTCTCTCTTGCTATATTGTGAGTTTGATGGTTCTTTCACTAGACAATAGACAATAGATGCAGAAGTAGACCATTCGGCCCTTCGAGCCTGCACCGCCATTTTGAGATCATGGCTGATCATCTACTATCAATACCCGGTTCCTGCCTTGTCCCCATATCCCTTGATTCCCCTATCCATAAGATACCTATCTAGCTCCTTCTTGAAAGCATCCAGAGAATTGGCCTCCACTACCTTCTGAGGCAGTGCATTCCAGACCCCCACTCTCTGGGAGAAGAAGTTTTTCCTTAACTCTGTCCTAAATGACCTACCCCTTATTCTCAAACCATGCCCTCTGGTACTGGACTCACCCAGCATCTGGAACATATTTCCTGCCTCTATCTTGTCCAATCCCTTAATAATCTTATATGTTTCAATCAGATCCCCTCTCAATCTCCTTAATTCCAGCATGTACAAGCCCAGTCTCTCTAACCTCTCTGCGTAAGACAGTCCAGACATCCCAGGAATTAACCTCGTGAATCTACGCTGCACTTCCTCTACAGCCAGGATGTCCTTCCTTAACCCTGGAGACCAAAACTGTACACAGTACTCCAGGTGTGGTCTCACCAGGGCTCTGTACAAATGCAAGAGGATTTCCTTGCTCTTGTACTCAATTCCCTTTGTAATAAAGGCCAACATTCCATTAGCCTTCTTCACTGCCTGCTGCACTTGCTCATTCACCTTCAGTGACTGATGAACAAGGACTCCGAGATCTCTTTGTATTACTCCCTTACCCAACTCTATACCGTTCAGATAATAATCTGCCTTCCTGTTCTTACTCCCAAAGTGGATAACCTCACACTTATTCACATTAAATGCCATCTGCCAAGTATCTGCCCACTCACCCAGCCTATCCAAGTCACCCTGAATTCTCCTAACATCCTCATCACATGTCACACTGCCACACAGCTTAGTATCATCAGCAAATTTGCTGATGTTATTTTCTATGCCTTCATCTAAATCGTTAATGTAAATGGTAAACAGCTGTGGTCCCAATACCGAGCCCTGTGGCACCCCACTAGTCACCACCTGCCATTCCGAGAAACACCCATTCACCGCTACCCTTTGCTTTCTATCTGCCAACCAGTTTTCTATCCATGTCAATATCTTCCCCCCAATGCCCTGAGCTTTGATTTTACCCACCAATCTTCTATGTGGGACCTTATCAAATGCCTTCTGAAAATCAAGGTACACTACATCCACTGGATCTCCCCCATCTAACTTCCTGGTTACATCCTCGAAAAACTCCAACAGATTAGTCAAGCATGATTTACCCTTGGTAAATCCATGCTGGCTCGGCCCAATCCTATCACTGCTATCTAGATATGCCACTATTTCATCCTTAAGACTCTAGCATCTTTCCCACCACCGATGTCAGGCTGACAGGTCGATAGTTCTCTGTTTTCTCCCTCCCTCCTTTCTTAAAAAGTGGGATAACATTAGCCATTCTCCAATCCTCAGGAACTGATCCTGAATCTAAGGAACATTGGAAAATGATTACCAATGCATCCGCAATTTCCAGAGCCACCTCCTTTAGTACCCTAGGGTGCAGACCATCTGGACCTGGGGATTTGTCAGCCTTCAGTCCCATCAGTCTTCTCATCACCGTTTCTTTCCGAATGTCAATCTGTTTCATTTCCTCTGTTACCCTATGTCCTTGGCCCATCCATACATCTGGGAGATTGCTTGTGTCTTCCCTGGTGAAGACAGATCTAAAGTACTCATTAAATTCTTCTGCCATTTCTCTGTTTCCCATAACAATTTCACCCAATTCATTCTTCAAGGGCCCAACATTGTTCTTAACTATCTTCTTTCTCTTCACATAACTAAAAAAAGCTTTTGCTATCTTCCTTTATATTCCTGGCTAGTTTGTGTTCGTACCTCATTTTTTCTCCCCGTATTGTCTTTTTAGTTAAGTTCTGTTGTTCCTTAAAAACTTCCCAATCATCTGTCCTCCCACTCACCTTAGCTCTGTCATATTTCCTTTTTTTTAATGCGATGCAGTCTCTGACTTCCTTTGTCAACCACGGTGGCCCCTTTCCTCCCTTTGAATCCTTCCTTCTCGGGGGATGAACTGATTTTGCACCTTGTGCATTATTCCCAAGAATACCTGCCATTGCTGTTCCACTATCTTTTCTGCTAGGCTTTTCGGGATCCTTGTGGCTGCCTGTAAGGAGACGACTATTAAGGTTGTATAATGTACACATACTTTGATAATAAATATACTTTAAACTTTGAAGTGAATTTGAGTCCTCTCTGGTTCGGGAGCCTGATGATTGTTCCTGAAACTGGTGGTGTCAGTCCTGAGGTTCCTGTACCTCCTTCCTGATGAGAGGGAGTGTAGGTTTCCACAATAAAACAAAGTTTAACAAAGCCCCTAACACATTTTATCAAACTCCCAAACGTACAGAACAAAAACGCAGTAAAAACCTTTTATAGGATAACGTCATCACGTCAGTCAGTCAGACCAGTGAAACCCCAAAGTTGATGGTTGTGAATTGTGTACTTGTCTCCCGATTACGTTACCCTGGCCTTGATGATGGACACGACCTTCCTGCAACAACACTGTGTAGACATGTTTAGTAGTGGGGACGGCTTTACCCATGATAGACTGGGTCACATCCACTACTTTTTGCAAGACTTTTCATTCAAGGTCATGACGCAACCAGTCAATACCAGTCATCAGAGTACATCCTATAGAATTTCCCCTCTCCCATCGGGCAAAAGATACAAAACCCCGAAAGCACGTCCCACCAGGCTCGAGGACAGCTTCTACCCCGCTGTTATCAGACTATTGAACGGTCCGCCAGTACGATAAGACAGCTTCTACCCCGCTGTTATCCGACTATTGAACGGTCCCGCAGTACGATAAGACAGCTTCTACCCCGCTGTTATCAGACTATTGAACGGTCCCCCAGTACGATAAGACAGCTTCTACCCCTCTGTTATCAGACTATTGAACGGTTCCCCAGTACGATAAGACAGCTTCTACCCCGCTGTTATCAGACTATTGAACGGTGGCCCAGCACGATAAGACAGCTTCTACCCCGCTGTTATCAGACTATTGAACGGTCCCCAGTACGATAAGACAGCTTCTACCCCGCTGTTATGAGACTATTGAACGGTCCCCAGTACGATAAGACAGCTTCTACCCCTCTGTTATCAGACTATTGAACGGTCCCCCAGTACGATAAGACAGCTTCTACCCCGCTGTTATCAGACTATTGAACGGTCCCCCAGTACGATAAGACAGCTTCTACCCCGCTGTAATCAGACTATTGAACGGTCCCCAGTACGATAAGACAGCTTCTACCCCGCTGTTATCAGACTATTGAACGGTCGCCCAGCACGATAAGACAGCTTCTACCCCGTGTTATCAGACCATTGAACGGTCCCCCAGTACGATAAGACAGCTTCTACCCCGCTGTTATCAGACTATTGAACGGTCACCAGTACGATAAGACAGCTTCTACCCCGCTGTTATCAGACTATTGAACGGTCCCCCAGTACGATAAGACAGCTTCTACCCCGCTGTTATCAGACTATTGAACTGTCCCCAGTACGATAAGACAGCTTCTACCCCGCTGTTATCAGACTATTGAACGGTCCCCCAGTACGATAAGACAGCTTCTACCCCGCTGTTATCAGACTATTGAACGGTCCCCAGTACGATAAGACAGCTTCTACCCCGCTGTTATCAGACTATTGAACGGTCCCCCAGTACGATAAGACAGCTTCTACCCCTCTGGTATCAGACTATTGAATGGACCCCAGTACGATAAGACAGCTTCTACCCCTCTGTTATCAGACTATTGAACTGTCCCCAGTACGATAAGACAGCTTCTACCCCGCTGTTATCAGACTATTGAACGGTCCCCCAGTACGATAAGACAGCTTCTACCCCGCTGTTATCAGACTATTGAACGGTCCCCCAGTACGATAAGACAGCTTCTACCCCGCTGTTATCAGACTATTGAAAGGTCCCCCAGTACGATAAGACAGCTTCTACCCCGCTGTTATCAGACTATTGAACTGTCCCCAGTACGATAAAACAGCTTCTACCCCGCTGTTATCAGACTATTGAACAGTCCCCCAGTACGATAAGACAGCTTCTACCCCGCTGTAATCAGACTATTGAACGGTCCCCCAGTACGATAAGACAGCTTCTACCCCGCTGTAATCAGACTATTGAACGGTCCCCCAGTACGATAAGACAGCTTCTACCCCGCTGTAATCAGACTATTGAACGGTCCCCCAGTACGATAAGATAGCTTCTACCCCGCTGTTATCAGACTGTTGAACGGTCCCCAGTACGATAAGACAGCTTCTACCCCGTTGTTAACAGACTATTGAACGGTCCCCAGTACGATAAGACAGCTTCTACCCCGCTGTTATCAGACTATTGAATGGTCGCCCAGCACGATAAGACAGCTTCTACCCTGTGTTATCAGACCATTGAACGGTCCCCCAGTACGATAAGACAGCTTCTACCCCGCTGTTATCAGACTATTGAACAGTCCCCAGTACGATAAGACAGCTTCTACCCCGCTGTTATCAGACTATTGAACGGTCCCCAGTACGATAAGACAGCTTCTACCCCGCGGTTATCAGACTATTGAACGGTCCCCAGTACGATAAGACAGCTTCTACCCCGCTGTTATCAGACTATTGAACGGTCCCCAGTACGATAAGACAGCTTCTACCCCGCTGTTATCAGACTATTGAACGGTCCCCAGTACGATAAGACAGCTTCTACCCCGCTGTTATCAGACTATTGAACGGTCCCCAGTACGATAAGACAGCTTCTACCCCGCTGTTATCAGACTATTGAACGGTCCCCCAGTACGATAAGACAGCTTCTACCCCGCTGTAATCAGACTATTGAACGGTCCCCCAGTACGATAAGATAGCTTCTACCCCGCTGTTATCAGACTATTGAACGATCCCCAGTACGATAAGACAGCTTCTACCCCGCTGCTATCAGACTATTGAACGGTCCCCAGTACGATAAGACAGCTTCTACCCCGCTGTTATCAGACTATTGAACGGTCCCCAGTACGATAAGACAGCTTCTACCCCGCTGTTATCAGACTATTGAACGGTCCCCCAGTACGATAAGACAGCTTCTACCCCGCTGTAATCAGACTATTGAACGGTCCCCCAGTACGATAAGATAGCTTCTACCCCGCTGTTATCAGACTGTTGAACGGTCCCCCAGTACGATAAGACAGCTTCTACCCGGCTGCTATCAGATAATTGAACGGTCCCCCAGTACGATAAGACAGCTTCTACCCCGCGGTTATCAGACTATTGAACGGTACCCCAGTACGATAAGACAGCTTCTACCCCGCTGTAATCAGACTATTGAACGGTCCCCAGTATGATAAGACAGCTTCTACCCCGCTGTTATCAGACTATTGAACGGTCCCCCAGTACGATAAGACAGCTTCTACCCCGTTGTTATCAGATTATAGAACGGACCCCCACTACGATAAGACAGCTCTACCCCGCTTTCATCAGACAATTGAACGGTCCCCCAGTACGATAAGACAGTTTCTACCCCGCTGTTATCAGACTATTGAACGGCCCCCCAGTACGATAAGACAGCTTCTACCCCGCTGTTATCAGACTATTGAACGGCCCCCCAGTACGATAAGACAGCTTCTACCCCGCTGTTATCAGACTATTGAACGGCCCCCCCAGTACGATAAGACAGCTTCTACCCCGCTGTTATCAGACTATTGAACGGACCCCCATTACGATAAGACAGCCTCTACCCCGCAGTTATCAGACTATTGAACGGTCCCAGAGTACGATAAGACAGCTTCTACCCCGCTGATATCAGATTATTGAACGGACCCCCACTACGATAAGACAGCTTCTACCCCGCTGTTATCAGATTATTGAACGGTCCCCAGTACGATAAGACAGCTTCTACCCCGCTGTTATCGGACTATTGAACGGTTCCCCAGTACGATAAGACAGCTTCTACCCCGCTGTTATCAGACTATTGAACGGTACCCCAGTACGATAAGACAGCTTCTACCCCGCTGTTATCAGACTATTGAACGGTCCCGCAGTACGATAAGACAGCTTCTACCCCGCTGTTATCAGACTATTGAACGGTCCCCCAGTACGATAAGACAGCTTCTACCCCGCTGTTATCAGACTATTGAACGGTCCCCCAGTACGATAAGACAGCTTCTACCCCGCTGTTATCAGACTATTGAACGGTCCCCCAGTACGATAAGACAGCTTCTACCCCGCTGTTATCAGACTATTGAACGGTCCCCCAGTATGATAAGACAGCTTCTACCCCGCTGTTATCAGACTATTGAACCGTCCCCAGTACGATAAGACAGCTTCTACCCCGCTGTTATCAGACTATTGAACGGTCCCCCAGTACGATAAGACAGCTTCTACCCCGCTGTTATCAGACTATTGAACGGTCCCCCAGTACGATAAGACAGCTTCTACCCCGCTGTTATCAGACTATTGAACAGTTCCCCAGTACGATAAGACAGCTTCTACCCCGCTGTTATCAGACAATTGAACGGTACCCCAGTATGATAAGACAGCTTCTACCCCGCTGTTATCAGACTATTGAACGGTCCCCCAGTACGATAAGACAGCTTCTACCCCGTTGTTATCAGATTATAGAACGGACCCCCACTACGATAAGACAGCTCTACCCCGCTTTCATCAGACAATTGAACGGTCCCCCAGTACGATAAGACAGTTTCTACCCCGCTGTTATCAGACTATTGAACGGCCCCCCAGTACGATAAGACAGCTTCTACCCCGCTGTTATCAGACTATTGAACGGCCCCCCAGTACGATAAGACAGCCTCTACCCCGCTGTTATCAGACTATTGAACGGACCCCCAGTACGATAAGACAGCCTCTACCCCGCAGTTATCAGACTATTGAACGGTCCCAGAGTACGATAAGACAGCTTCTACCCCGCTGTTATCAGACTATTGAACAGTCCCCCACTACGATAAGACAACTTCTACCCCGCTGTTATCAAACTATTGAACGGTCCCCCAGTACGATAAGACAGCTTCTACCCCGCTTTCATCAGACAATTGAACGGTCCCCCAGTACGATAAGACAGCTTCTACCCCGCTGTTATCAGACTATAGAACGGCCCCCCAGTACGATAAGACAGCTTCTACCCCGCTGTTATCAGACTATTGAACGGCCCCCCAGTACGATAAGACAGCTTCTACCCCGCTGTTATCAGACTATTGAACGGTCCCCCAGTACGATAAGACAGCTTCTACCCCGCTGTTATCAGATTATTGAACGGACCCCCACTACGATAAGACAGCTTCTACCCCACTGTTATCAGATTATAGAACGGACCCCCACTACGATAAGACAGCTTCTACCCCGCTTTCATCAGACAATTGAACGGTCCCCCAGTACGATAAGACAGCTTCTACCCCGCTGTTATCAGACTATTGAACGGCCCCCCAGTACGATAAAACAGGTTCTACCCCGCTGTTATCAGACTATTGAACGGCCCCCCAGTACGATAAGACAGCTTCTACCCCGCTGTTATCAGACTATTGAACGGTCCCCCAGTACGATAAGACAGCTTCTACCCCGCTGATATCAGATTATTGAACGGACCCCCACTACGATAAGACAGCTTCTACCCCGCTGTTATCAGATTATTGAACGGACCCCCACTACGATAAGACAGCTTCTACCCCGCTGTTATCAGACTATTGAACCGTCCCCCAGCACGATAAGACAGCTTCTACCCCGTGTTATCAGACCATTGAACGGTCCCCCAGTACGATAAGACAGCTTCTACCCCGCTGTTATCAGATTATTGAACGGTCCCCCAGTACGATAAGACATCTTCTACCCCGCGGTTATCAGACTATTGAACGGTACCCCAGTACGATAAGACAGCTTCTACCCCGCTGTTATCAGACTATTGAACGGCCCCCCAGTACGATAAGACAGCCTCTACCCCGCTGTAATCAGACTATTGAACGGACCCCCAGTACGATAAGACAGCCTCTACCCCGCAGTTATCAGACTATTGAACGGTCCCAGAGTACGATAAGACAGCTTCTACCCCGCTGTTATCAGACTATTGAACAGTCCCCCACTACGATAAGACAACTTCTACCCCGCTGTTATCAAACTATTGAACGGTCCCCCAGTACGATAAGACAGCTTCTACCCCGCTTTCATCAGACAATTGAACGGTCCCCCAGTACGATATAGACAGCTTCTACCCCGCTGTTATCAGACTATAGAACGGCCCCCCAGTACGATAAGACAGCTTCTACCCCGCTGTTATCAGACTATTGAACGGCCCCCCAGTACGATAAGACAGCTTCTACCCCGCTGTTATCAGACTATTGAACGGTCCCCCAGTACGATAAGACAGCTTCTACCCCGCTGTTATCAGATTATTGAACGGACCCCCACTACGATAAGACAGCTTCTACCCCACTGTTATCAGATTATAGAACGGACCCCCACTACGATAAGACAGCTTCTACCCCGCTTTCATCAGACAATTGAACGGTCCCCCAGTACGATAAGACAGCTTCTACCCCGCTGTTATCAGACTATTGAACGGCCCCCCAGTACGATAAAACAGGTTCTACCCCGCTGTTATCAGACTATTGAACGGCCCCCCAGTACGATAAGACAGCTTCTACCCCGCTGTTATCAGACTATTGAACGGTCCCCCAGTACGATAAGACAGCTTCTACCCCGCTGATATCAGATTATTGAACGGACCCCCACTACGATAAGACAGCTTCTACCCCGCTGTTATCAGATTATTGAACGGACCCCCACTACGATAAGACAGCTTCTACCCCGCTGTTATCAGACTATTGAACCGTCCCCCAGTACGATAAGACAGCTTCTACCCCGCTGTTATCAGACTATTGAACGGTACCCCAGTACGATAAGACAGCTTCTACCCCGCTGTTATCAGACTATTGAACGGTCCCGCAGTACGATAAGACAGCTTCTACCCCGCTGTTATCAGACTATTGAACGGTCCCGCAGTACGATAAGACAGCTTCTACCCCGCTGTTATCAGACTATTGAACGGTCCCCCAGTACGATAAGACAGCTTCTACCCCGCTGTTATCAGACTATTGAACGGTCCCCCAGTACGATAAGACAGCTTCTACCCCGCTGTTATCAGGCTATTGAATGGTCCCCCAGTACGATAAGACAGCTTCTACCCCGCTGTTATCAGATTATTGAACGGACCCCCACTACGATAAGACAGCTTCTACCCCGCTGTTATCAGATTATTGTACGGTCCCCCAGTACGATAAGACAGCTTCTACCCCGATGTTATAGGACTATTGAATGGTCCCCCACTACGATAAGACATCTTCTACCCCGCTGTTATCAGACTATTGAACGGTCCCCAGTACGATAAGACAGCTTCTACCACGATGTTATCAGACTATTGAACGGTCCCCCATTACGATAAGACAGCTTCTACCCGGCTGCTATCAGATTATTGAACGGTCCCCCAGTACGATAAGACATCTTCTACCCCGCGGTTATCAGACTATTGAACGGTACCCCAGTACGATAAGACAGCTTCTACCCCGCTGTTATCAGACTATTGAACGGCCCCCCAGTACGATAAGACAGCCTCTACCCCGCTTTTATCAGACTATTGAACGGACCCCCAGTACGATAAGACAGCCTCTACCCCGCAGTTATCAGACTATTAAACGGTCCCAGAGTACGATAAGACAGCTTCTACCCCGCTTTTATCACACTATTGAACAGTCCCCCAGTACGATAAGACAGCTTCTACCCCGCTGTTATCAGACTATTGAACGGCCCCCCAGTACGATAAAACAGGTTCTACCCCGCTGTTATCAGACTATTGAACGGCCCCCCAGTACGATAAGACAGCTTCTACCCCGCTGTTATCAGACTATTGAACGGTCCCCCAGTACGATAAGACAGCTTCTACCCCGCTGATATCAGATTATTGAACGGACCCCCACTACGATAAGACAGCTTCTACCCCGCTGTTATCAGATTATTGAACGGACCCCCACTACGATAAGACAGCTTCTACCCCGCTGTTATCAGACTATTGAACCGTCCCCCAGTACGATAAGACAGCTTCTACCCCGCTGTTATCAGACTATTGAACGGTACCCCAGTACGATAAGACAGCTTCTACCCCGCTGTTATCAGACTATTGAACGGTCCCGCAGTACGATAAGACAGCTTCTACCCCGCTGTTATCAGACTATTGAACGGTCCCGCAGTACGATAAGACAGCTTCTACCCCGCTGTTATCAGACTATTGAACGGTCCCCCAGTACGATAAGACAGCTTCTACCCCGCTGTTATCAGACTATTGAACGGTCCCCCAGTACGATAAGACAGCTTCTACCCCGCTGTTATCAGGCTATTGAACGGTCCCCCAGTACGATAAGACAGCTTCTACCCCGCTGTTATCAGATTATTGAACGGACCCCCACTACGATAAGACAGCTTCTACCCCGCTGTTATCAGATTATTGTACGGTCCCCCAGTACGATAAGACAGCTTCTACCCCGATGTTATAGGACTATTGAATGGTCCCCCACTACGATAAGACAGCTTCTACCCCGCTGTTATCAGACTATTGAACGGTCCCCCGGTACGATAAGACAGCTTCTACCCCGCTGTTATCAGACTATTGAACGGTCCCCAGTACGATAAGACAGCTTCTACCCTGCTGTTATCAGACTATTGAACGGTCCCCCACTACGATAAGACAGCTTCTACCCTGCTGTTATCAGACTATTGAAAGGTCCCCAGTACGATAAGACAGCTTCTACCCTGCTGTTATCAGACTATTGAACGGTCCCCCACTACGATAAGACAGCTTCTACCCCGCTGTTATCAGATTATTGAACGGTCCCCCGGTACGATAAGACAGCTTCTACCCCGCTGTTATCAGACTATTGAACGGCCCCCCAGTACGATAAGACAGCTTCTACCCTGCTGTTATCAGACTATTGAACGGTCCCCCACTACGATAAGACAGCTTCTACCCTGCTGTTATCAGACTATTGAACGGTCCCCAGTACGATAAGACAGCTTCTACCCTGCTGTTATCAGACTATTGAACGGTCCCCCACTACGATAAGACAGCTTCTACCCTGCTGTTATCAGACTATTGAACAGTTCCCCAGTACGATAAGACAGCTTCTACCCGGCTGCTATCAGATTATTGAACGGTCCCCCAGTACGATAAGACATCTTCTACCCCGCGGTTATCAGACTATTGAACGGTACCCCAGTACGATAAGACAGCTTCTACCCCGCTGTTATCAGACTATTGAACGGTCCCCAGTATGATAAGACAGCTTCTACCCCGTTGTTATCAGATTATAGAACGGACCCCCACTACGATAAGACAGCTCTACCCCGCTTTCATCAGACAATTGAACGGTCCCCCAGTACGATAAGACAGTTTCTACCCCGCTGTTATCAGACTATTGAACGGCCCCCCAGTACGATAAGACAGCTACTACCCCGCTGTTATCAGACTATTGAACGGCCCCCCAGTACGATAAGACAGCTTCTACCCCGTTGTTATCAGATTATAGAACGGACCCCCACTACGATAAGACAGCTCTACCCCGCTTTCATCAGACAATTGAACGGTCCCCCAGTACGATAAGACAGTTTCTACCCCGCTGTTATCAGACTATTGAACGGCCCCCCAGTACGATAAGACAGCTTCTACCCCGCTGTTATCAGACTATTGAACGGCCCCCCAGTACGATAAGACAGCCTCTACCCCGCTGTTATCAGACTATTGAACGGACCCCCAGTACGATAAGACAGCCTCTACCCCGCAGTTATCAGACTATTGAACGGTCCCAGAGTACGATAAGACAGCTTCTACCCCGCTGTTATCAGACTATTGAACAGTCCCCCACTACGATAAGACAACTTCTACCCCGCTGTTATCAAACTATTGAACGTACCCCCAGTACGATAAGACAGCTTCTACCCCGCTTTCATCAGACAATTGAACGGTCCCCCAGTACGATAAGACAGCTTCTACCCCGCTGTTATCAGACTATAGAACGGCCCCCCAGTACGATAAGACAGCTTCTACCCCGCTGTTATCAGACTATTGAACGGCCCCCCAGTGCGATAAGACAGCTTCTACCCCGCTGTTATCAGACTATTGAACGGTCCCCCAGTACGATAAGACAGCTTCTACCCCGCTGTTATCAGATTATTGAACGGACCCCCACTACGATAAGACAGCTTCTACCCCACTGTTATCAGATTATAGAACGGACCCCCACTACGATAAGACAGCTTCTACCCCGCTTTCATCAGACAATTGAACGGTCCCCCAGTACGATAAGACAGCTTCTACCCCGCTGTTATCAGACTATTGAACGGCCCCCCAGTACGATAAAACAGGTTCTACCCCGCTGTTATCAGACTATTGAACGGCCCCCCAGTACGATAAGACAGCTTCTACCCCGCTGTTATCAGACTATTGAACGGTCCCCCAGTACGATAAGACAGCTTCTACCCCGCTGATATCAGATTATTGAACGGACCCCCACTACGATAAGACAGCTTCTACCCCGCTGTTATCAGATTATTGAACGGACCCCCACTACGATAAGACAGCTTCTACCCCGCTGTTATCAGACTATTGAACCGTCCCCCAGTACGATAAGACAGCCTCTACCCCGCAGTTATCAGACTATTGAACGGTCCCAGAGTACGATAAGACAGCTTCTACCCCGCTGTTATCAGACTATTGAACAGTCCCCCACTACGATAAGACAACTTCTACCCCGCTGTTATCAAACTATTGAACGGTCCCCCAGTACGATAAGACAGCTTCTACCCCGCTTTCATCAGACAATTGAACGGTCCCCCAGTACGATAAGACAGCTTCTACCCCGCTGTTATCAGACTATAGAACGGCCCCCCAGTACGATAAGACAGCTTCTACCCCGCTGTTATCAGACTATTGAACGGCCCCCCAGTACGATAAGACAGCTTCTACCCCGCTGTTATCAGACTATTGAACGGTCCCCCAGTACGATAAGACAGCTTCTACCCCGCTGTTATCAGATTATTGAACGGACCCCCACTACGATAAGACAGCTTCTACCCCACTGTTATCAGATTATAGAACGGACCCCCACTACGATAAGACAGCTTCTACCCCGCTTTCATCAGACAATTGAACGGTCCCCCAGTACGATAAGACAGCTTCTACCCCGCTGTTATCAGACTATTGAACGGCCCCCCAGTACGATAAAACAGGTTCTACCCCGCTGTTATCAGACTATTGAACGGCCCCCCAGTACGATAAGACAGCTTCTACCCCGCTGTTATCAGACTATTGAACGGTCCCCCAGTACGATAAGACAGCTTCTACCCCGCTGATATCAGATTATTGAACGGACCCCCACTACGATAAGACAGCTTCTACCCCGCTGTTATCAGATTATTGAACGGACCCCCACTACGATAAGACAGCTTCTACCCCGCTGTTATCAGACTATTGAACCGTCCCCCAGCACGATAAGACAGCTTCTACCCCGTGTTATCAGACCATTGAACGGTCCCCCAGTACGATAAGACAGCTTCTACCCCGCTGTTATCAGATTATTGAACGGTCCCCCAGTACGATAAGACATCTTCTACCCCGCGGTTATCAGACTATTGAACGGTACCCCAGTACGATAAGACAGCTTCTACCCCGCTGTTATCAGACTATTGAACGGCCCCCCAGTACGATAAGACAGCCTCTACCCCGCAGTTATCAGACTATTGAACGGACCCCCAGTACGATAAGACAGCCTCTACCCCGCAGTTATCAGACTATTGAACGGTCCCAGAGTACGATAAGACAGCTTCTACCCCGCTGTTATCAGACTATTGAACAGTCCCCCACTACGATAAGACAACTTCTACCCCGCTGTTATCAAACTATTGAACGGTCCCCCAGTACGATAAGACAGCTTCTACCCCGCTTTCATCAGACAATTGAACGGTCCCCCAGTACGATAAGACAGCTTCTACCCCGCTGTTATCAGACTATAGAACGGCCCCCCAGTACGATAAGACAGCTTCTACCCCGCTGTTATCAGACTATTGAACGGCCCCCCCAGTACGATAAGACAGCTTCTACCCCGCTGTTATCAGACTATTGAACGGTCCCCCAGTACGATAAGACAGCTTCTACCCCGCTGTTATCAGATTATTGAACGGACCCCCACTACGATAAGACAGCTTCTACCCCACTGTTATCAGATTATAGAACGGACCCCCACTACGATAAGACAGCTTCTACCCCGCTTTCATCAGACAATTGAACGGTCCCCCAGTACGATAAGACAGCTTCTACCCCGCTGTTATCAGACTATTGAACGGTACCCCAGTACGATAAGACAGCTTCTACCCCGCTGTTATCAGACTATTGAACGGTCCCGCAGTACGATAAGACAGCTTCTACCCCGCTGTTATCAGACTATTGAACGGTCCCGCAGTACGATAAGACAGCTTCTACCCCGCTGTTATCAGACTATTGAACGGTCCCCCAGTACGATAAGACAGCTTCTACCCCGCTGTTATCAGACTATTGAACGGTCCCCCAGTACGATAAGACAGCTTCTACCCCGCTGTTATCAGGCTATTGAATGGTCCCCCAGTACGATAAGACAGCTTCTACCCCGCTGTTATCAGATTATTGAACGGACCCCCACTACGATAAGACAGCTTCTACCCCGCTGTTATCAGATTATTGTACGGTCCCCCAGTACGATAAGACAGCTTCTACCCCGATGTTATAGGACTATTGAATGGTCCCCCACTACGATAAGACATCTTCTACCCCGCTGTTATCAGACTATTGAACGGTCCCCAGTACGATAAGACAGCTTCTACCACGATGTTATCAGACTATTGAACGGTCCCCCATTACGATAAGACAGCTTCTACCCGGCTGCTATCAGATTATTGAACGGTCCCCCAGTACGATAAGACATCTTCTACCCCGCGGTTATCAGACTATTGAACGGTACCCCAGTACGATAAGACAGCTTCTACCCCGCTGTTATCAGACTATTGAACGGCCCCCCAGTACGATAAGACAGCCTCTACCCCGCTTTTATCAGACTATTGAACGGACCCCCAGTACGATAAGACAGCCTCTACCCCGCAGTTATCAGACTATTAAACGGTCCCAGAGTACGATAAGACAGCTTCTACCCCGCTTTTATCACACTATTGAACAGTCCCCCAGTACGATAAGACAGCTTCTACCCCGCTGTTATCAGACTATTGAACGGCCCCCCAGTACGATAAAACAGGTTCTACCCCGCTGTTATCAGACTATTGAACGGCCCCCCAGTACGATAAGACAGCTTCTACCCCGCTGTTATCAGACTATTGAACGGTCCCCCAGTACGATAAGACAGCTACTACCCCGCTGATATCAGATTATTGAACGGACCCCCACTACGATAAGACAGCTTCTACCCCGCTGTTATCAGATTATTGAATGGACCCCCACTACGATAAGACAGCTTCTACCCCGCTGTTATCAGACTATTGAACCGTCCCCCAGTACGATAAGACAGCTTCTACCCCGCTGTTATCAGACTATTGAACGGTACCCCAGTACGATAAGACAGCTTCTACCCCGCTGTTATCAGACTATTGAACGGTCCCGCAGTACGATAAGACAGCTTCTACCCCGCTGTTATCAGACTATTGAACGGTCCCGCAGTACGATAAGACAGCTTCTACCCCGCTGTTATCAGACTATTGAACGGTCCCCCAGTACGATAAGACAGCTTCTACCCCGCTGTTATCAGACTATTGAACGGTCCCCCAGTACGATAAGACAGCTTCTACCCCGCTGTTATCAGGCTATTGAACGGTCCCCCAGTACGATAAGACAGCTTCTACCCCGCTGTTATCAGATTATTGAACGGACCCCCACTACGATAAGACAGCTTCTACCCCGCTGTTATCAGATTATTGTACGGTCCCCCAGTACGATAAGACAGCTTCTACCCCGATGTTATAGGACTATTGAATGGTCCCCCACTACGATAAGACAGCTTCTACCCCGCTGTTATCAGACTATTGAACGGTCCCCCGGTACGATAAGACAGCTTCTACCCCGCTGTTATCAGACTATTGAACGGTCCCCAGTACGATAAGACAGCTTCTACCCTGCTGTTATCAGACTATTGAACGGTCCCCCACTACGATAAGACAGCTTCTACCCTGCTGTTATCAGACTATTGAACGGTCCCCAGTACGATAAGACAGCTTCTACCCTGCTGTTATCAGACTATTGAACGGTCCCCCACTACGATAAGACAGCTTCTACCCCGCTGTTATCAGATTATTGAACGGTCCCCCGGTACGATAAGACAGCTTCTACCCCGCTGTTATCAGACTATTGAACGGCCCCCCAGTACGATAAGACAGCTTCTACCCTGCTGTTATCAGACTATTGAACGGTCCCCCACTACGATAAGACAGCTTCTACCCTGCTGTTATCAGACTATTGAACGGACCCCCAGTACGATAAGACAGCCTCTACCCCGCAGTTATCAGACTATTGAACGGTCCCAGAGTACGATAAGACAGCTTCTACCCCGCTGTTATCAGACTATTGAACAGTCCCCCACTACGATAAGACAACTTCTACCCCGCTGTTATCAAACTATTGAACGGTCCCCCAGTACGATAAGACAGCTTCTACCCCGCTTTCATCAGACAATTGAACGGTCCCCCAGTACGATAAGACAGCTTCTACCCCGCTGTTATCAGACTATAGAACGGCCCCCCAGTACGATAAGACAGCTTCTACCCCGCTGTTATCAGACTATTGAACGGCCCCCCAGTACGATAAGACAGCTTCTACCCCGCTGTTATCAGACTATTGAACGGTCCCCCAGTACGATAAGACAGCTTCTACCCCGCTGTTATCAGATTATTGAACGGACCCCCACTACGATAAGACAGCTTCTACCCCACTGTTATCAGATTATAGAACGGACCCCCACTACGATAAGACAGCTTCTACCCCGCTTTCATCAGACAATTGAACGGCCCCCCAGTACGATAAGACAGCTTCTACCCCGCTGTTATCAGACTATTGAACGGTACCCCAGTACGATAAGACAGCTTCTACCCCGCTGTTATCAGACTATTGAACGGTCCCGCAGTACGATAAGACAGCTTCTACCCCGCTGTTATCAGACTATTGAACGGTCCCGCAGTACGATAAGACAGCTTCTACCCCGCTGTTATCAGACTATTGAACGGTCCCCCAGTACGATAAGACAGCTTCTACCCCGCTGTTATCAGACTATTGAACGGTCCCCCAGTACGATAAGACAGCTTCTACCCCGCTGTTATCAGGCTATTGAATGGTCCCCCAGTACGATAAGACAGCTTCTACCCCGCTGTTATCAGATTATTGAACGGACCCCCACTACGATAAGACAGCTTCTACCCCGCTGTTATCAGATTATTGTACGGTCCCCCAGTACGATAAGACAGCTTCTACCCCGATGTTATAGGACTATTGAATGGTCCCCCACTACGGTAAGACATCTTCTACCCCGCTGTTATCAGACTATTGAACGGTCCCCAGTACGATAAGACAGCTTCTACCACGATGTTATCAGACTATTGAACGGTCCCCCATTACGATAAGACAGCTTCTACCCGGCTGCTATCAGATTATTGAACGGTCCCCCAGTACGATAAGACATCTTCTACCCCGCGGTTATCAGACTATTGAACGGTACCCCAGTACGATAAGACAGCTTCTACCCCGCTGTTATCAGACTATTGAACGGCCCCCCAGTACGATAAGACAGCCTCTACCCCGCTTTTATCAGACTATTGAACGGACCCCCAGTACGATAAGACAGCCTCTACCCCGCAGTTATCAGACTATTAAACGGTCCCAGAGTACGATAAGACAGCTTCTACCCCGCTTTTATCACACTATTGAACAGTCCCCCAGTACGATAAGACAGCTTCTACCCCGCTGTTATCAGACTATTGAACGGCCCCCCAGTACGATAAAACAGGTTCTACCCCGCTGTTATCAGACTATTGAACGGTCCCCCGGTACGATAAGACAGCTTCTACCCCGCTGTTATCAGACTATTGAACGGTCCCCAGTACGATAAGACAGCTTCTACCCTGCTGTTATCAGACTATTGAACGGTCCCCCACTACGATAAGACAGCTTCTACCCTGCTGTTATCAGACTATTGAACGGTCCCCAGTACGATAAGACAGCTTCTACCCTGCTGTTATCAGACTATTGAACGGTCCCCCACTACGATAAGACAGCTTCTACCCCGCTGTTATCAGATTATTGAACGGTCCCCCGGTACGATAAGACAGCTTCTACCCCGCTGTTATCAGACTATTGAACGGCCCCCCAGTACGATAAGACAGCTTCTACCCTGCTGTTATCAGACTATTGAACGGTCCCCCACTACGATAAGACAGCTTCTACCCTGCTGTTATCAGACTATTGAACGGTCCCCAGTACGATAAGACAGCTTCTACCCTGCTGTTATCAGACTATTGAACGGTCCCCCACTACGATAAGACAGCTTCTACCCTGCTGTTATCAGACTATTGAACAGTTCCCCAGTACGATAAGACAGCTTCTACCCGGCTGCTATCAGATTATTGAACGGTCCCCCAGTACGATAAGACATCTTCTACCCCGCGGTTATCAGACTATTGAACGGTACCCCAGTACGATAAGACAGCTTCTACCCCGCTGTTATCAGACTATTGAACGGTCCCCAGTATGATAAGACAGCTTCTACCCCGCTGTTATCAGACTATTGAACGGTCCCCCAGTACGATAAGACAGCTTCTACCCCGCTGTTATCAGATTATTGAACGGACCCCCACTACGATAAGACAGCTTCTACCCCACTGTTATCAGATTATAGAACGGACCCCCACTACGATAAGACAGCTTCTACCCCGCTTTCATCAGACAATTGAACGGTCCCCCAGTACGATAAGACAGCTTCTACCCCGCTGTTATCAGACTATTGAACGGCCCCCCAGTACGATAAAACAGGTTCTACCCCGCTGTTATCAGACTATTGAACGGCCCCCCAGTACGATAAGACAGCTTCTACCCCGCTGTTATCAGACTATTGAACGGTCCCCCAGTACGATAAGACAGCTTCTACCCCGCTGATATCAGATTATTGAACGGACCCCCACTACGATAAGACAGCTTCTACCCCGCTGTTATCAGATTATTGAACGGACCCCCACTACGATAAGACAGCTTCTACCCCGCTGTTATCAGACTATTGAACCGTCCCCCAGTACGATAAGACAGCCTCTACCCCGCAGTTATCAGACTATTGAACGGTCCCAGAGTACGATAAGACAGCTTCTACCCCGCTGTTATCAGACTATTGAACAGTCCCCCACTACGATAAGACAACTTCTACCCCGCTGTTATCAAACTATTGAACGGTCCCCCAGTACGATAAGACAGCTTCTACCCCGCTTTCATCAGACAATTGAACGGTCCCCCAGTACGATAAGACAGCTTCTACCCCGCTGTTATCAGACTATAGAACGGCCCCCCAGTACGATAAGACAGCTTCTACCCCGCTGTTATCAGACTATTGAACGGCCCCCCAGTACGATAAGACAGCTTCTACCCCGCTGTTATCAGACTATTGAACGGTCCCCCAGTACGATAAGACAGCTTCTACCCCGCTGTTATCAGATTATTGAACGGACCCCCACTACGATAAGACAGCTTCTACCCCACCGTTATCAGATTATAGAACGGACCCCCACTACGATAAGACAGCTTCTACCCCGCTTTCATCAGACAATTGAACGGTCCCCCAGTACGATAAGACAGCTTCTACCCCGCTGTTATCAGACTATTGAACGGCCCCCCAGTACGATAAAACAGGTTCTACCCCGCTGTTATCAGACTATTGAACGGTCCCGCAGTACGATAAGACAGCTTCTACCCCGCTGTTATCAGACTATTGAACGGTCCCCCAGTACGATAAGACAGCTTCTACCCCGCTGTTATCAGACTATTGAACGGTCTCCCAGTACGATAAGACAGCTTCTACCCCGCTGTTATCAGGCTATTGAATGGTCCCCCAGTACGATAAGACAGCTTCTACCCCGCTGTTATCAGATTATTGAACGGACCCCCACTACGATAAGACAGCTTCTACCCCGCTGTTATCAGATTATTGTACGGTCCCCCAGTACGATAAGACAGCTTCTACCCCGATGTTATAGGACTATTGAATGGTCCCCCACTACGATAAGACATCTTCTACCCCGCTGTTATCAGACTATTGAACGGTCCCCAGTACGATAAGACAGCTTCTACCACGATGTTATCAGACTATTGAACGGTCCCCCATTACGATAAGACAGCTTCTACCCGGCTGCTATCAGATTATTGAACGGTCCCCCAGTACGATAAGACATCTTCTACCCCGCGGTTATCAGACTATTGAACGGTACCCCAGTACGATAAGACAGCTTCTACCCCGCTGTTATCAGACTATTGAACGGCCCCCCAGTACGATAAGACAGCCTCTACCCCGCTTTTATCAGACTATTGAACGGACCCCCAGTACGATAAGACAGCCTCTACCCCGCAGTTATCAGACTATTAAACGGTCCCAGAGTACGATAAAACAGCTTCTACCCCGCTTTTATCACACTATTGAACAGTCCCCCAGTACGATAAGACAGCTTCTACCCCGCTGTTATCAGACTATTGAACGGCCCCCCAGTACGATAAAACAGGTTCTACCCCGCTGTTATCAGACTATTGAACGGCCCCCCAGTACGATAAGACAGCTTCTACCCCGCTGTTATCAGACTATTGAACGGTCCCCCAGTACGATAAGACAGCTTCTACCCCGCTGATATCAGATTATTGAACGGACCCCCACTACGATAAGACAGCTTCTACCCCGCTGTTATCAGATTATTGAATGGACCCCCACTACGATAAGACAGCTTCTACCCCGCTGTTATCAGACTATTGAACCGTCCCCCAGTACGATAAGACAGCTTCTACCCCGCTGTTATCAGACTATTGAACGGTACCCCAGTACGATAAGACAGCTTCTACCCCGCTGTTATCAGACTATTGAACGGTCCCGCAGTACGATAAGACAGCTTCTACCCCGCTGTTATCAGACTATTGAACGGTCCCGCAGTACGATAAGACAGCTTCTACCCCGCTGTTATCAGACTATTGAACGGTCCCCCAGTACGATAAGACAGCTTCTACCCCGCTGTTATCAGACTATTGAACGGTCCCCCAGTACGATAAGACAGCTTCTACCCCGCTGTTATCAGACTATTGAACGGCCCCCCAGTACGATAAGACAGCTTCTACCCCGCTGTTATCAGACTATTGAACGGTCCCCCAGTACGATAAGACAGCTTCTACCCCGCTGTTATCAGATTATTGAACGGACCCCCACTACGATAAGACAGCTTCTACCCCACTGTTATCAGATTATAGAACGGACCCCCACTACGATAAGACAGCTTCTACCCCGCTTTCATCAGACAATTGAACGGCCCCCCAGTACGATAAGACAGCTTCTACCCCGCTGTTATCAGACTATTGAACGGTACCCCAGTACGATAAGACAGCTTCTACCCCGCTGTTATCAGACTATTGAACGGTCCCGCAGTACGATAAGACAGCTTCTACCCCGCTGTTATCAGACTATTGAACGGTCCCGCAGTACGATAAGACAGCTTCTACCCCGCTGTTATCAGACTATTGAACGGTCCCCCAGTACGATAAGACAGCTTCTACCCCGCTGTTATCAGACTATTGAACGGTCCCCCAGTACGATAAGACAGCTTCTACCCCGCTGTTATCAGGCTATTGAATGGTCCCCCAGTACGATAAGACAGCTTCTACCCCGCTGTTATCAGATTATTGAACGGACCCCCACTACGATAAGACAGCTTCTACCCCGCTGTTATCAGATTATTGTACGGTCCCCCAGTACGATAAGACAGCTTCTACCCCGATGTTATAGGACTATTGAATGGTCCCCCACTACGGTAAGACATCTTCTACCCCGCTGTTATCAGACTATTGAACGGTCCCCAGTACGATAAGACAGCTTCTACCACGATGTTATCAGACTATTGAACGGTCCCCCATTACGATAAGACAGCTTCTACCCGGCTGCTATCAGATTATTGAACGGTCCCCCAGTACGATAAGACATCTTCTACCCCGCGGTTATCAGACTATTGAACGGTACCCCAGTACGATAAGACAGCTTCTACCCCGCTGTTATCAGACTATTGAACGGCCCCCCAGTACGATAAGACAGCCTCTACCCCGCTTTTATCAGACTATTGAACGGACCCCCAGTACGATAAGACAGCCTCTACCCCGCAGTTATCAGACTATTAAACGGTCCCAGAGTACGATAAGACAGCTTCTACCCCGCTTTTATCACACTATTGAACAGTCCCCCAGTACGATAAGACAGCTTCTACCCCGCTGTTATCAGACTATTGAACGGCCCCCCAGTACGATAAAACAGGTTCTACCCCGCTGTTATCAGACTATTGAACGGTCCCCCGGTACGATAAGACAGCTTCTACCCCGCTGTTATCAGACTATTGAACGGTCCCCAGTACGATAAGACAGCTTCTACCCTGCTGTTATCAGACTATTGAACGGTCCCCCACTACGATAAGACAGCTTCTACCCTGCTGTTATCAGACTATTGAACGGTCCCCAGTACGATAAGACAGCTTCTACCCTGCTGTTATCAGACTATTGAACGGTCCCCCACTACGATAAGACAGCTTCTACCCCGCTGTTATCAGATTATTGAACGGTCCCCCGGTACGATAAGACAGCTTCTACCCCGCTGTTATCAGACTATTGAACGGCCCCCCAGTACGATAAGACAGCTTCTACCCTGCTGTTATCAGACTATTGAACGGTCCCCCACTACGATAAGACAGCTTCTACCCTGCTGTTATCAGACTATTGAACGGTCCCCAGTACGATAAGACAGCTTCTACCCTGCTGTTATCAGACTATTGAACGGTCCCCCACTACGATAAGACAGCTTCTACCCTGCTGTTATCAGACTATTGAACAGTTCCCCAGTACGATAAGACAGCTTCTACCCGGCTGCTATCAGATTATTGAACGGTCCCCCAGTACGATAAGACATCTTCTACCCCGCGGTTATCAGACTATTGAACGGTACCCCAGTACGATAAGACAGCTTCTACCCCGCTGTTATCAGACTATTGAACGGTCCCCAGTATGATAAGACAGCTTCTACCCCGCTGTTATCAGACTATTGAACGGTCCCCCAGTACGATAAGACAGCTTCTACCCCGCTGTTATCAGATTATTGAACGGACCCCCACTACGATAAGACAGCTTCTACCCCACTGTTATCAGATTATAGAACGGACCCCCACTACGATAAGACAGCTTCTACCCCGCTTTCATCAGACAATTGAACGGTCCCCCAGTACGATAAGACAGCTTCTACCCCGCTGTTATCAGACTATTGAACGGCCCCCCAGTACGATAAAACAGGTTCTACCCCGCTGTTATCAGACTATTGAACGGCCCCCCAGTACGATAAGACAGCTTCTACCCCGCTGTTATCAGACTATTGAACGGTCCCCCAGTACGATAAGACAGCTTCTACCCCGCTGATATCAGATTATTGAACGGACCCCCACTACGATAAGACAGCTTCTACCCCGCTGTTATCAGATTATTGAACGGACCCCCACTACGATAAGACAGCTTCTACCCCGCTGTTATCAGACTATTGAACCGTCCCCCAGTACGATAAGACAGCCTCTACCCCGCAGTTATCAGACTATTGAACGGTCCCAGAGTACGATAAGACAGCTTCTACCCCGCTGTTATCAGACTATTGAACAGTCCCCCACTACGATAAGACAACTTCTACCCCGCTGTTATCAAACTATTGAACGGTCCCCCAGTACGATAAGACAGCTTCTACCCCGCTTTCATCAGACAATTGAACGGTCCCCCAGTACGATAAGACAGCTTCTACCCCGCTGTTATCAGACTATAGAACGGCCCCCCAGTACGATAAGACAGCTTCTACCCCGCTGTTATCAGACTATTGAACGGCCCCCCAGTACGATAAGACAGCTTCTACCCCGCTGTTATCAGACTATTGAACGGTCCCCCAGTACGATAAGACAGCTTCTACCCCGCTGTTATCAGATTATTGAACGGACCCCCACTACGATAAGACAGCTTCTACCCCACCGTTATCAGATTATAGAACGGACCCCCACTACGATAAGACAGCTTCTACCCCGCTTTCATCAGACAATTGAACGGTCCCCCAGTACGATAAGACAGCTTCTACCCCGCTGTTATCAGACTATTGAACGGCCCCCCAGTACGATAAAACAGGTTCTACCCCGCTGTTATCAGACTATTGAACGGTCCCGCAGTACGATAAGACAGCTTCTACCCCGCTGTTATCAGACTATTGAACGGTCCCCCAGTACGATAAGACAGCTTCTACCCCGCTGTTATCAGACTATTGAACGGTCTCCCAGTACGATAAGACAGCTTCTACCCCGCTGTTATCAGGCTATTGAATGGTCCCCCAGTACGATAAGACAGCTTCTACCCCGCTGTTATCAGATTATTGAACGGACCCCCACTACGATAAGACAGCTTCTACCCCGCTGTTATCAGATTATTGTACGGTCCCCCAGTACGATAAGACAGCTTCTACCCCGATGTTATAGGACTATTGAATGGTCCCCCACTACGATAAGACATCTTCTACCCCGCTGTTATCAGACTATTGAACGGTCCCCAGTACGATAAGACAGCTTCTACCACGATGTTATCAGACTATTGAACGGTCCCCCATTACGATAAGACAGCTTCTACCCGGCTGCTATCAGATTATTGAACGGTCCCCCAGTACGATAAGACATCTTCTACCCCGCGGTTATCAGACTATTGAACGGTACCCCAGTACGATAAGACAGCTTCTACCCCGCTGTTATCAGACTATTGAACGGCCCCCCAGTACGATAAGACAGCCTCTACCCCGCTTTTATCAGACTATTGAACGGACCCCCAGTACGATAAGACAGCCTCTACCCCGCAGTTATCAGACTATTAAACGGTCCCAGAGTACGATAAAACAGCTTCTACCCCGCTTTTATCACACTATTGAACAGTCCCCCAGTACGATAAGACAGCTTCTACCCCGCTGTTATCAGACTATTGAACGGCCCCCCAGTACGATAAAACAGGTTCTACCCCGCTGTTATCAGACTATTGAACGGCCCCCCAGTACGATAAGACAGCTTCTACCCCGCTGTTATCAGACTATTGAACGGTCCCCCAGTACGATAAGACAGCTTCTACCCCGCTGATATCAGATTATTGAACGGACCCCCACTACGATAAGACAGCTTCTACCCCGCTGTTATCAGATTATTGAATGGACCCCCACTACGATAAGACAGCTTCTACCCCGCTGTTATCAGACTATTGAACCGTCCCCCAGTACGATAAGACAGCTTCTACCCCGCTGTTATCAGACTATTGAACGGTACCCCAGTACGATAAGACAGCTTCTACCCCGCTGTTATCAGACTATTGAACGGTCCCGCAGTACGATAAGACAGCTTCTACCCCGCTGTTATCAGACTATTGAACGGTCCCGCAGTACGATAAGACAGCTTCTACCCCGCTGTTATCAGACTATTGAACGGTCCCCCAGTACGATAAGACAGCTTCTACCCCGCTGTTATCAGACTATTGAACGGTCCCCCAGTACGATAAGACAGCTTCTACCCCGCTGTTATCAGGCTATTGAACGGTCCCCCAGTACGATAAGACAGCTTCTACCCCGCTGTTATCAGATTATTGAACGGACCCCCACTACGATAAGACAGCTTCTACCCCGCTGTTATCAGATTATTGTACGGTCCCCCAGTACGATAAGACAGCTTCTACCCCGATGTTATAGGACTATTGAATGGTCCCCCACTACGATAAGACAGCTTCTACCCGCTGTTATCAGACTATTGAACGGTCCCCCGGTACGATAAGACAGCTTCTACCCCGCTGTTATCAGACTATTGAACGGTCCCCAGTACGATAAGACAGCTTCTACCCTGCTGTTATCAGACTATTGAACGGTCCCCCACTACGATAAGACAGCTTCTACCCTGCTGTTATCAGACTATTGAACGGTCCCCAGTACGATAAGACAGCTTCTACCCTGCTGTTATCAGACTATTGAACGGTCCCCCACTACGATAAGACAGCTTCTACCCCGCTGTTATCAGATTATTGAACGGTCCCCCGGTACGATAAGACAGCTTCTACCCCGCTGTTATCAGACTATTGAACGGCCCCCCAGTACGATAAGACAGCTTCTACCCTGCTGTTATCAGACTATTGAACGGTCCCCCACTACGATAAGACAGCTTCTACCCTGCTGTTATCAGACTATTGAACGGTCCCCAGTACGATAAGACAGCTTCTACCCTGCTGTTATCAGACTATTGAACGGTCCCCCACTACGATAAGACAGCTTCTACCCTGCTGTTATCAGACTATTGAACAGTTCCCCAGTACGATAAGACAGCTTCTACCCGGCTGCTATCAGATTATTGAACGGTCCCCCAGTACGATAAGACATCTTCTACCCCGCGGTTATCAGACTATTGAACGGTACCCCAGTACGATAAGACAGCTTCTACCCCGCTGTTATCAGACTATTGAACGGTCCCCAGTATGATAAGACAGCTTCTACCCCGCTGTTATCAGACTATTGAACGGTCCCCCAGTACGATAAGACAGCTTCTACCCCGCTGTTATCAGATTATTGAACGGACCCCCACTACGATAAGACAGCTTCTACCCCACTGTTATCAGATTATAGAACGGACCCCCACTACGATAAGACAGCTTCTACCCCGCTTTCATCAGACAATTGAACGGTCCCCCAGTACGATAAGACAGCTTCTACCCCGCTGTTATCAGACTATTGAACGGCCCCCCAGTACGATAAAACAGGTTCTACCCCGCTGTTATCAGACTATTGAACGGCCCCCCAGTACGATAAGACAGCTTCTACCCCGCTGTTATCAGACTATTGAACGGTCCCCCAGTACGATAAGACAGCTTCTACCCCGCTGATATCAGATTATTGAACGGACCCCCACTACGATAAGACAGCTTCTACCCCGCTGTTATCAGATTATTGAACGGACCCCCACTACGATAAGACAGCTTCTACCCCGCTGTTATCAGACTATTGAACCGTCCCCCAGTACGATAAGACAGCCTCTACCCCGCAGTTATCAGACTATTGAACGGTCCCAGAGTACGATAAGACAGCTTCTACCCCGCTGTTATCAGACTATTGAACAGTCCCCCACTACGATAAGACAACTTCTACCCCGCTGTTATCAAACTATTGAACTGTCCCCCAGTACGATAAGACAGCTTCTACCCCGCTTTCATCAGACAATTGAACGGTCCCCCAGTACGATAAGACAGCTTCTACCCCGCTGTTATCAGACTATAGAACGGCCCCCCAGTACGATAAGACAGCTTCTACCCCGCTGTTATCAGACTATTGAACGGCCCCCCAGTACGATAAGACAGCTTCTACCCCGCTGTTATCAGACTATTGAACGGTCCCCCAGTACGATAAGACAGCTTCTACCCCGCTGTTATCAGATTATTGAACGGACCCCCACTACGATAAGACAGCTTCTACCCCACTGTTATCAGATTATAGAACGGACCCCCACTACGATAAGACAGCTTCTACCCCGCTTTCATCAGACAATTGAACGGTCCCCCAGTACGATAAGACAGCTTCTACCCCGCTGTTATCAGACTATTGAACGGCCCCCCAGTACGATAAAACAGGTTCTACCCCGCTGTTATCAGACTATTGAACGGCCCCCCCAGTACGATAAGACAGCTTCTACCCCGCTGTTATCAGACTATTGAACGGTCCCCCAGTACGATAAGACAGCTTCTACCCCGCTGATATCAGATTATTGAACGGACCCCCACTACGATAAGACAGCTTCTACCCCGCTGTTATCAGATTATTGAACGGACCCCCACTACGATAAGACAGCTTCTACCCCGCTGTTATCAGACTATTGAACCGTCCCCCAGCACGATAAGACAGCTTCTACCCCGTGTTATCAGACCATTGAACGGTCCCCCAGTACGATAAGACAGCTTCTACCCCGCTGTTATCAGATTATTGAACGGTCCCCCAGTACGATAAGACATCTTCTACCCCGCGGTTATCAGACTATTGAACGGTACCCCAGTACGATAAGACAGCTTCTACCCCGCTGTTATCAGACTATTGAACGGCCCCCCAGTACGATAAGACAGCCTCTACCCCGCAGTTATCAGACTATTGAACGGACCCCCAGTACGATAAGACAGCTTCTACCCCGCTGTTATCAGACTATTGAACAGTCCCCCACTACGATAAGACAACTTCTACCCCGCTGTTATCAAACTATTGAACGGTCCCCCAGTACGATAAGACAGCTTCTACCCCGCTTTCATCAGACAATTGAACGGTCCCCCAGTACGATAAGACAGCTTCTACCCCGCTGTTATCAGACTATAGAACGGCCCCCCAGTACGATAAGACAGCTTCTACCCCGCTGTTATCAGACTATTGAACGGCCCCCCAGTACGATAAGACAGCTTCTACCCCGCTGTTATCAGACTATTGAACGGTCCCCCAGTACGATAAGACAGCTTCTACCCCGCTGTTATCAGATTATTGAACGGACCCCCACTACGATAAGACAGCTTCTACCCCACTGTTATCAGATTATAGAACGGACCCCCACTACGATAAGAGAGCTTCTACCCCGCTTTCATCAGACAATTGAACGGTCCCCCAGTACGATAAGACAGCTTCTACCCCGCTGTTATCAGACTATTGAACGGTACCCCAGTACGATAAGACAGCTTCTACCCCGCTGTTATCAGACTATTGAACGGTCCCGCAGTACGATAAGACAGCTTCTACCCCGCTGTTATCAGACTATTGAACGGTCCCGCAGTACGATAAGACAGCTTCTACCCCGCTGTTATCAGACTATTGAACGGTCCCCCACTACGATAAGACAGCTTCTACCCCGCTGTTATCAGATTATTGTACGGTCCCCCAGTACGATAAGACAGCTTCTACCCCGATGTTATAGGACTATTGAATGGTCCCCCACTACGATAAGACATCTTCTACCCCGCTGTTATCAGACTATTGAACGGTCCCCAGTACGATAAGACAGCTTCTACCACGATGTTATCAGACTATTGAACGGTCCCCCATTACGATAAGACAGCTTCTACCCGGCTGCTATCAGATTATTGAACGGTCCCCCAGTACGATAAGACATCTTCTACCCCGCGGTTATCAGACTATTGAACGGTACCCCAGTACGATAAGACAGCTTCTACCCCGCTGTTATCAGACTATTGAACGGCCCCCCAGTACGATAAGACAGCCTCTACCCCGCTTTTATCAGACTATTGAACGGACCCCCAGTACGATAAGACAGCCTCTACCCCGCAGTTATCAGACTATTAAACGGTCCCAGAGTACGATAAGACAGCTTCTACCCCGCTTTTATCACACTATTGAACAGTCCCCCAGTACGATAAGACAGCTTCTACCCCGCTGTTATCAGACTATTGAACGGCCCCCCAGTACGATAAAACAGGTTCTACCCCGCTGTTATCAGACTATTGAACGGCCCCCCAGTACGATAAGACAGCTTCTACCCCGCTGTTATCAGACTATTGAACGGTCCCCCAGTACGATAAGACAGCTTCTACCCCGCTGATATCAGATTATTGAACGGACCCCCACTACGATAAGACAGCTTCTACCCCGCTGTTATCAGATTATTGAATGGACCCCCACTACGATAAGACAGCTTCTACCCCGCTGTTATCAGACTATTGAACCGTCCCCCAGTACGATAAGACAGCTTCTACCCCGCTGTTATCAGACTATTGAACGGTACCCCAGTACGATAAGACAGCTTCTACCCCGCTGTTATCAGACTATTGAACGGTCCCGCAGTACGATAAGACAGCTTCTACCCCGCTGTTATCAGACTATTGAACGGTCCCGCAGTACGATAAGACAGCTTCTACCCCGCTGTTATCAGACTATTGAACGGTCCCCCAGTACGATAAGACAGCTTCTACCCCGCTGTTATCAGACTATTGAACGGTCCCCCAGTACGATAAGACAGCTTCTACCCCGCTGTTATCAGGCTATTGAACGGTCCCCCAGTACGATAAGACAGCTTCTACCCCGCTGTTATCAGATTATTGAACGGACCCCCACTACGATAAGACAGCTTCTACCCCGCTGTTATCAGATTATTGTACGGTCCCCCAGTACGATAAGACAGCTTCTACCCCGATGTTATAGGACTATTGAATGGTCCCCCACTACGATAAGACAGCTTCTACCCCGCTGTTATCAGACTATTGAACGGTCCCCCGGTACGATAAGACAGCTTCTACCCCGCTGTTATCAGACTATTGAACGGTCCCCAGTACGATAAGACAGCTTCTACCCTGCTGTTATCAGACTATTGAACGGTCCCCCACTACGATAAGACAGCTTCTACCCTGCTGTTATCAGACTATTGAACGGTCCCCAGTACGATAAGACAGCTTCTACCCTGCTGTTATCAGACTATTGAACGGTCCCCCACTACGATAAGACAGCTTCTACCCCGCTGTTATCAGATTATTGAACGGTCCCCCGGTACGATAAGACAGCTTCTACCCCGCTGTTATCAGACTATTGAACGGCCCCCCAGTACGATAAGACAGCTTCTACCCTGCTGTTATCAGACTATTGAACGGTCCCCCACTACGATAAGACAGCTTCTACCCTGCTGTTATCAGACTATTGAACGGTCCCCAGTACGATAAGACAGCTTCTACCCTGCTGTTATCAGACTATTGAACGGTCCCCCACTACGATAAGACAGCTTCTACCCTGCTGTTATCAGAGTATTGAACAGTTCCCCAGTACGATAAGACAGCTTCTACCCGGCTGCTATCAGATTATTGAACGGTCCCCCAGTACGATAAGACATCTTCTACCCCGCGGTTATCAGACTATTGAACGGTACCCCAGTACGATAAGACAGCTTCTACCCCGCTGTTATCAGACTATTGAACGGTCCCCAGTATGATAAGACAGCTTCTACCCCGTTGTTATCAGATTATAGAACGGACCCACACTACGATAAGACAGCTCTACCCCGCTTTCATCAGACAATTGAACGGTCCCCCAGTACGATAAGACAGTTTCTACCCCGCTGTTATCAGACTATTGAACGGCCCCCCAGTACGATAAGACAGCTACTACCCCGCTGTTATCAGACTATTGAACGGCCCCCCAGTACGATAAGACAGCCTCTACCCCGCTTTTATCAGACTATTGAACGGACCCCCAGTACGATAAGACAGCCTCTACCCCGCAGTTATCAGACTATTAAACGGTCCCAGAGTACGATAAGACAGCTTCTACCCCGCTTTTATCACACTATTGAACAGTCCCCCAGTACGATAAGACAGCTTCTACCCCGCTGTTATCAGACTATTGAACGGCCCCCCAGTACGATAAAACAGGTTCTACCCCGCTGTTATCAGACTATTGAACGGCCCCCCAGTACGATAAGACAGCTTCTACCCCGCTGTTATCAGACTATTGAACGGTCCCCCAGTACGATAAGACAGCTTCTACCCCGCTGATATCAGATTATTGAACGGACCCCCACTACGATAAGACAGCTTCTACCCCGCTGTTATCAGATTATTGAATGGACCCCCACTACGATAAGACAGCTTCTACCCCGCTGTTATCAGACTATTGAACCGTCCCCCAGTACGATAAGACAGCTTCTACCCCGCTGTTATCAGACTATTGAACGGTACCCCAGTACGATAAGACAGCTTCTACCCCGCTGTTATCAGACTATTGAACGGTCCCGCAGTACGATAAGACAGCTTCTACCCCGCTGTTATCAGACTATTGAACGGTCCCGCAGTACGATAAGACAGCTTCTACCCCGCTGTTATCAGACTATTGAACGGTCCCCCAGTACGATAAGACAGCTTCTACCCCGCTGTTATCAGACTATTGAACGGTCCCCCAGTACGATAAGACAGCTTCTACCCCGCTGTTATCAGGCTATTGAACGGTCCCCCAGTACGATAAGACAGCTTCTACCCCGCTGTTATCAGATTATTGAACGGACCCCCACTACGATAAGACAGCTTCTACCCCGCTGTTATCAGATTATTGTACGGTCCCCCAGTACGATAAGACAGCTTCTACCCCGATGTTATAGGACTATTGAATGGTCCCCCACTACGATAAGACAGCTTCTACCCCGCTGTTATCAGACTATTGAACGGTCCCCCGGTACGATAAGACAGCTTCTACCCCGCTGTTATCAGACTATTGAACGGTCCCCAGTACGATAAGACAGCTTCTACCCTGCTGTTATCAGACTATTGAACGGTCCCCCACTACGATAAGACAGCTTCTACCCTGCTGTTATCAGACTATTGAACGGTCCCCAGTACGATAAGACAGCTTCTACCCTGCTGTTATCAGACTATTGAACGGTCCCCCACTACGATAAGACAGCTTCTACCCCGCTGTTATCAGATTATTGAACGGTCCCCCGGTACGATAAGACAGCTTCTACCCCGCTGTTATCAGACTATTGAACGGCCCCCCAGTACGATAAGACAGCTTCTACCCTGCTGTTATCAGACTATTGAACGGTCCCCCACTACGATAAGACAGCTTCTACCCTGCTGTTATCAGACTATTGAACGGTCCCCAGTACGATAAGACAGCTTCTACCCTGCTGTTATCAGACTATTGAACGGTCCCCCACTACGATAAGACAGCTTCTACCCTGCTGTTATCAGACTATTGAACAGTTCCCCAGTACGATAAGACAGCTTCTACCCGGCTGCTATCAGATTATTGAACGGTCCCCCAGTACGATAAGACATCTTCTACCCCGCGGTTATCAGACTATTGAACGGTACCCCAGTACGATAAGACAGCTTCTACCCCGCTGTTATCAGACTATTGAACGGTCCCCCAGTACGATAAGACAGCTTCTACCCCGCTGTTATCAGATTATTGAACGGACCCCCACTACGATAAGACAGCTTCTACCCCACTGTTATCAGATTATAGAACGGACCCCCACTACGATAAGAGAGCTTCTACCCCGCTTTCATCAGACAATTGAACGGTCCCCCAGTACGATAAGACAGCTTCTACCCCGCTGTTATCAGACTATTGAACGGTACCCCAGTACGATAAGACAGCTTCTACCCCGCTGTTATCAGACTATTGAACGGTCCCGCAGTACGATAAGACAGCTTCTACCCCGCTGTTATCAGACTATTGAACGGTCCCGCAGTACGATAAGACAGCTTCTACCCCGCTGTTATCAGACTATTGAACGGTCCCCCACTACGATAAGACAGCTTCTACCCCGCTGTTATCAGATTATTGTACGGTCCCCCAGTACGATAAGACAGCTTCTACCCCGATGTTATAGGACTATTGAATGGTCCCCCACTACGATAAGACATCTTCTACCCCGCTGTTATCAGACTATTGAACGGTCCCCAGTACGATAAGACAGCTTCTACCACGATGTTATCAGACTATTGAACGGTCCCCCATTACGATAAGACAGCTTCTACCCGGCTGCTATCAGATTATTGAACGGTCCCCCAGTACGATAAGACATCTTCTACCCCGCGGTTATCAGACTATTGAACGGTACCCCAGTACGATAAGACAGCTTCTACCCCGCTGTTATCAGACTATTGAACGGCCCCCCAGTACGATAAGACAGCCTCTACCCCGCTTTTATCAGACTATTGAACGGACCCCCAGTACGATAAGACAGCCTCTACCCCGCAGTTATCAGACTATTAAACGGTCCCAGAGTACGATAAGACAGCTTCTACCCCGCTTTTATCACACTATTGAACAGTCCCCCAGTACGATAAGACAGCTTCTACCCCGCTGTTATCAGACTATTGAACGGCCCCCCAGTACGATAAAACAGGTTCTACCCCGCTGTTATCAGACTATTGAACGGCCCCCCAGTACGATAAGACAGCTTCTACCCCGCTGTTATCAGACTATTGAACGGTCCCCCAGTACGATAAGACAGCTTCTACCCCGCTGATATCAGATTATTGAACGGACCCCCACTACGATAAGACAGCTTCTACCCCGCTGTTATCAGATTATTGAATGGACCCCCACTACGATAAGACAGCTTCTACCCCGCTGTTATCAGACTATTGAACCGTCCCCCAGTACGATAAGACAGCTTCTACCCCGCTGTTATCAGACTATTGAACGGTACCCCAGTACGATAAGACAGCTTCTACCCCGCTGTTATCAGACTATTGAACGGTCCCGCAGTACGATAAGACAGCTTCTACCCCGCTGTTATCAGACTATTGAACGGTCCCGCAGTACGATAAGACAGCTTCTACCCCGCTGTTATCAGACTATTGAACGGTCCCCCAGTACGATAAGACAGCTTCTACCCCGCTGTTATCAGACTATTGAACGGTCCCCCAGTACGATAAGACAGCTTCTACCCCGCTGTTATCAGGCTATTGAACGGTCCCCCAGTACGATAAGACAGCTTCTACCCCGCTGTTATCAGATTATTGAACGGACCCCCACTACGATAAGACAGCTTCTACCCCGCTGTTATCAGATTATTGTACGGTCCCCCAGTACGATAAGACAGCTTCTACCCCGATGTTATAGGACTATTGAATGGTCCCCCACTACGATAAGACAGCTTCTACCCCGCTGTTATCAGACTATTGAACGGTCCCCCGGTACGATAAGACAGCTTCTACCCCGCTGTTATCAGACTATTGAACGGTCCCCAGTACGATAAGACAGCTTCTACCCTGCTGTTATCAGACTATTGAACGGTCCCCCACTACGATAAGACAGCTTCTACCCTGCTGTTATCAGACTATTGAACGGTCCCCAGTACGATAAGACAGCTTCTACCCTGCTGTTATCAGACTATTGAACGGTCCCCCACTACGATAAGACAGCTTCTACCCCGCTGTTATCAGATTATTGAACGGTCCCCCGGTACGATAAGACAGCTTCTACCCCGCTGTTATCAGACTATTGAACGGCCCCCCAGTACGATAAGACAGCTTCTACCCTGCTGTTATCAGACTATTGAACGGTCCCCCACTACGATAAGACAGCTTCTACCCTGCTGTTATCAGACTATTGAACGGTCCCCAGTACGATAAGACAGCTTCTACCCTGCTGTTATCAGACTATTGAACGGTCCCCCACTACGATAAGACAGCTTCTACCCTGCTGTTATCAGAGTATTGAACAGTTCCCCAGTACGATAAGACAGCTTCTACCCGGCTGCTATCAGATTATTGAACGGTCCCCCAGTACGATAAGACATCTTCTACCCCGCGGTTATCAGACTATTGAACGGTACCCCAGTACGATAAGACAGCTTCTACCCCGCTGTTATCAGACTATTGAACGGTCCCCAGTATGATAAGACAGCTTCTACCCCGTTGTTATCAGATTATAGAACGGACCCACACTACGATAAGACAGCTCTACCCCGCTTTCATCAGACAATTGAACGGTCCCCCAGTACGATAAGACAGTTTCTACCCCGCTGTTATCAGACTATTGAACGGCCCCCCAGTACGATAAGACAGCTACTACCCCGCTGTTATCAGACTATTGAACGGCCCCCCAGTACGATAAGACAGCCTCTACCCCGCTTTTATCAGACTATTGAACGGACCCCCAGTACGATAAGACAGCCTCTACCCCGCAGTTATCAGACTATTAAACGGTCCCAGAGTACGATAAGACAGCTTCTACCCCGCTTTTATCACACTATTGAACAGTCCCCCAGTACGATAAGACAGCTTCTACCCCGCTGTTATCAGACTATTGAACGGCCCCCCAGTACGATAAAACAGGTTCTACCCCGCTGTTATCAGACTATTGAACGGCCCCCCAGTACGATAAGACAGCTTCTACCCCGCTGTTATCAGACTATTGAACGGTCCCCCAGTACGATAAGACAGCTTCTACCCCGCTGATATCAGATTATTGAACGGACCCCCACTACGATAAGACAGCTTCTACCCCGCTGTTATCAGATTATTGAATGGACCCCCACTACGATAAGACAGCTTCTACCCCGCTGTTATCAGACTATTGAACCGTCCCCCAGTACGATAAGACAGCTTCTACCCCGCTGTTATCAGACTATTGAACGGTACCCCAGTACGATAAGACAGCTTCTACCCCGCTGTTATCAGACTATTGAACGGTCCCGCAGTACGATAAGACAGCTTCTACCCCGCTGTTATCAGACTATTGAACGGTCCCGCAGTACGATAAGACAGCTTCTACCCCGCTGTTATCAGACTATTGAACGGTCCCCCAGTACGATAAGACAGCTTCTACCCCGCTGTTATCAGACTATTGAACGGTCCCCCAGTACGATAAGACAGCTTCTACCCCGCTGTTATCAGGCTATTGAACGGTCCCCCAGTACGATAAGACAGCTTCTACCCCGCTGTTATCAGATTATTGAACGGACCCCCACTACGATAAGACAGCTTCTACCCCGCTGTTATCAGATTATTGTACGGTCCCCCAGTACGATAAGACAGCTTCTACCCCGATGTTATAGGACTATTGAATGGTCCCCCACTACGATAAGACAGCTTCTACCCCGCTGTTATCAGACTATTGAACGGTCCCCCGGTACGATAAGACAGCTTCTACCCCGCTGTTATCAGACTATTGAACGGTCCCCAGTACGATAAGACAGCTTCTACCCTGCTGTTATCAGACTATTGAACGGTCCCCCACTACGATAAGACAGCTTCTACCCTGCTGTTATCAGACTATTGAACGGTCCCCAGTACGATAAGACAGCTTCTACCCTGCTGTTATCAGACTATTGAACGGTCCCCCACTACGATAAGACAGCTTCTACCCCGCTGTTATCAGATTATTGAACGGTCCCCCGGTACGATAAGACAGCTTCTACCCCGCTGTTATCAGACTATTGAACGGCCCCCCAGTACGATAAGACAGCTTCTACCCTGCTGTTATCAGACTATTGAACGGTCCCCCACTACGATAAGACAGCTTCTACCCTGCTGTTATCAGACTATTGAACGGTCCCCAGTACGATAAGACAGCTTCTACCCTGCTGTTATCAGACTATTGAACGGTCCCCCACTACGATAAGACAGCTTCTACCCTGCTGTTATCAGACTATTGAACAGTTCCCCAGTACGATAAGACAGCTTCTACCCGGCTGCTATCAGATTATTGAACGGTCCCCCAGTACGATAAGACATCTTCTACCCCGCGGTTATCAGACTATTGAACGGTACCCCAGTACGATAAGACAGCTTCTACCCCGCTGTTATCAGACTATTGAACGGTCCCCAGTATGATAAGACAGCTTCTACCCCGTTGTGATCAGATTATAGAACGGACCCCCACTACGATAAGACAGCTCTACCCCGCTTTCATCAGACAATTGAACGGTCCCCCAGTACGATAAGACAGTTTCTACCCCGCTGTTATCAGACTATTGAACGGCCCCCCAGTACGATAAGACAGCTACTACCCCGCTGTTATCAGACTATTGAACGGCCCCCCAGTACGATAAGACAGCTTCTACCCCGTTGTTATCAGATTATAGAACGGACCCCCACTACGATAAGACAGCTCTACCCCGCTTTCATCAGACAATTGAACGGTCCCCCAGTACGATAAGACAGTTTCTACCCCGCTGTTATCAGACTATTGAACGGCCCCCCAGTACGATAAGACAGCTTCTACCCCGCTGTTATCAGACTATTGAACGGCCCCCCAGTACGATAAGACAGCCTCTACCCCGCTGTTATCAGACTATTGAACGGACCCCCAGTACGATAAGACAGCCTCTACCCCGCAGTTATCAGACTATTGAACGGTCCCAGAGTACGATAAGACAGCTTCTACCCCGCTGTTATCAGACTATTGAACAGTCCCCCACTACGATAAGACAACTTCTACCCCGCTGTTATCAAACTATTGAACGGTCCCCCAGTACGATAAGACAGCTTCTACCCCGCTTTCATCAGACAATTGAACGGTCCCCCAGTACGATAAGACAGCTTCTACCCCGCTGTTATCAGACTATAGAACGGCCCCCCAGTACGATAAGACAGCTTCTACCCCGCTGTTATCAGACTATTGAACGGCCCCCCAGTGCGATAAGACAGCTTCTACCCCGCTGTTATCAGACTATTGAACGGTCCCCCAGTACGATAAGACAGCTTCTACCCCGCTGTTATCAGATTATTGAACGGACCCCCACTACGATAAGACAGCTTCTACCCCACTGTTATCAGATTATAGAACGGACCCCCACTACGATAAGACAGCTTCTACCCCGCTTTCATCAGACAATTGAACGGTCCCCCAGTACGATAAGACAGCTTCTACCCCGCTGTTATCAGACTATTGAACGGCCCCCCAGTACGATAAAACAGGTTCTACCCCGCTGTTAGCAGACTATTGAACGGCCCCCCAGTACGATAAGACAGCTTCTACCCCGCTGTTATCAGACTATTGAACGGTCCCCCAGTACGATAAGACAGCTTCTACCCCGCTGATATCAGATTATTGAACGGACCCCCACTACGATAAGACAGCTTCTACCCCGCTGTTATCAGATTATTGAACGGACCCCCACTACGATAAGACAGCTTCTACCCCGCTGTTATCAGACTATTGAACCGTCCCCCAGTACGATAAGACAGCCTCTACCCCGCAGTTATCAGACTATTGAACGGTCCCAGAGTACGATAAGACAGCTTCTACCCCGCTGTTATCAGACTATTGAACAGTCCCCCACTACGATAAGACAACTTCTACCCCGCTGTTATCAAACTATTGAACGGTCCCCCAGTACGATAAGACAGCTTCTACCCCGCTTTCATCAGACAATTGAACGGTCCCCCAGTACGATAAGACAGCTTCTACCCCGCTGTTATCAGACTATAGAACGGCCCCCCAGTACGATAAGACAGCTTCTACCCCGCTGTTATCAGACTATTGAACGGCCCCCCAGTACGATAAGACAGCTTCTACCCCGCTGTTATCAGACTATTGAACGGTCCCCCAGTACGATAAGACAGCTTCTACCCCGCTGTTATCAGATTATTGAACGGACCCCCACTACGATAAGACAGCTTCTACCCCACTGTTATCAGATTATAGAACGGACCCCCACTACGATAAGACAGCTTCTACCCCGCTTTCATCAGACAATTGAACGGTCCCCCAGTACGATAAGACAGCTTCTACCCCGCTGTTATCAGACTATTGAACGGCCCCCCAGTACGATAAAACAGGTTCTACCCCGCTGTTATCAGACTATTGAACGGCCCCCCAGTACGATAAGACAGCTTCTACCCCGCTGATATCAGATTATTGAACGGACCCCCACTACGATAAGACAGCTTCTACCCCGCTGTTATCAGATTATTGAACGGACCCCCACTACGATAAGACAGCTTCTACCCCGCTGTTATCAGACTATTGAACCGTCCCCCAGCACGATAAGACAGCTTCTACCCCGTGTTATCAGACCATTGAACGGTCCCCCAGTACGATAAGACAGCTTCTACCCCGCTGTTATCAGATTATTGAACGGTCCCCCAGTACGATAAGACATCTTCTACCCCGCGGTTATCAGACTATTGAACGGTACCCCAGTACGATAAGACAGCTTCTACCCCGCTGTTATCAGACTATTGAACGGTACCCCAGTACGATAAGACAGCTTCTACCCCGCTGTTATCAGACTATTGAACGGCCCCCCAGTACGATAAGACAGCCTCTACCCCGCAGTTATCAGACTATTGAACGGACCCCCAGTACGATAAGACAGCCTCTACCCCGCAGTTATCAGACTATTGAACGGTCCCAGAGTACGATAAGACAGCTTCTACCCCGCTGTTATCAGACTATTGAACAGTCCCCCACTACGATAAGACAACTTCTACCCCGCTGTTATCAAACTATTGAACGGTCCCCCAGTACGATAAGACAGCTTCTACCCCGCTTTCATCAGACAATTGAACGGTCCCACAGTACGATAAGACAGCTTCTACCCCGCTGTTATCAGATTATTGAACGGACCCCCACTACGATAAGACAGCTTCTACCCCACTGTTATCAGATTATAGAACGGACACCCACTACGATAAGACAGCTTCTACCCCGCTTTCATCAGACAATTGAACGGTCCCCCAGTACGATAAGACAGCTTCTACCCCGCTGTTATCAGACTATTGAACGGTCCCCAGTACGATAAGACAGCTTCTACCCTGCTGTTATCAGACTATTGAACGGTCCCCCACTACGATAAGACAGCTTCTACCCTGCTGTTATCAGACTATTGAACGGTCCCCAGTACGATAAGACAGCTTCTACCCTGCTGTTATCAGACTATTGAACGGTCCCCCACTACGATAAGACAGCTTCTACCCCGCTGTTATCAGATTATTGAACGGTCCCCCGGTACGATAAGACAGCTTCTACCCCGCTGTTATCAGACTATTGAACGGTCCCCCAGTACGATAAAACAGTTTCTACCCCGCTGTTATCAGACTATTGAACGGCCCCCCAGTACGATAAGACAGCTACTACCCCGCTGTTATCAGACTATTGAACGGCCCCCCAGTACGATAAGACAGCTTCTACCCCGTTGTTATCAGATTATAGAACGGACCCCCACTACGATAAGACAGCTCTACCCCGCTTTCATCAGACAATTGAACGGTCCCCCAGTACGATAAGACAGTTTCTACCCCGCTGTTATCAGACTATTGAACGGCCCCCCAGTACGATAAGACAGCTTCTACCCCGCTGTTATCAGACTATTGAACGGCCCCCCAGTACGATAAGACAGCCTCTACCCCGCTGTTATCAGACTATTGAACGGACCCCCAGTACGATAAGACAGCCTCTACCCCGCAGTTATCAGACTATTGAACGGTCCCAGAGTACGATAAGACAGCTTCTACCCCGCTGTTATCAGACTATTGAACAGTCCCCCACTACGATAAGACAACTTCTACCCCGCTGTTATCAAACTATTGAACGGTCCCCCAGTACGATAAGACAGCTTCTACCCCGCTTTCATCAGACAATTGAACGGTCCCCCAGTACGATAAGACAGCTTCTACCCCGCTGTTATCAGACTATAGAACGGCCCCCCAGTACGATAAGACAGCTTCTACCCCGCTGTTATCAGACTATTGAACGGCCCCCCAGTGCGATAAGACAGCTTCTACCCCGCTGTTATCAGACTATTGAACGGTCCCCCAGTACGATAAGACAGCTTCTACCCCGCTGTTATCAGATTATTGAACGGACCCCCACTACGATAAGACAGCTTCTACCCCACTGTTATCAGATTATAGAACGGACCCCCACTACGATAAGACAGCTTCTACCCCGCTTTCATCAGACAATTGAACGGTCCCCCAGTACGATAAGACAGCTTCTACCCCGCTGTTATCAGACTATTGAACGGCCCCCCAGTACGATAAAACAGGTTCTACCCCGCTGTTAGCAGACTATTGAACGGCCCCCCAGTACGATAAGACAGCTTCTACCCCGCTGTTATCAGACTATTGAACGGTCCCCCAGTACGATAAGACAGCTTCTACCCCGCTGATATCAGATTATTGAACGGACCCCCACTACGATAAGACAGCTTCTACCCCGCTGTTATCAGATTATTGAACGGACCCCCACTACGATAAGACAGCTTCTACCCCGCTGTTATCAGACTATTGAACCGTCCCCCAGTACGATAAGACAGCCTCTACCCCGCAGTTATCAGACTATTGAACGGTCCCAGAGTACGATAAGACAGCTTCTACCCCGCTGTTATCAGACTATTGAACAGTCCCCCACTACGATAAGACAACTTCTACCCCGCTGTTATCAAACTATTGAACGGTCCCCCAGTACGATAAGACAGCTTCTACCCCGCTTTCATCAGACAATTGAACGGTCCCCCAGTACGATAAGACAGCTTCTACCCCGCTGTTATCAGACTATAGAACGGCCCCCCAGTACGATAAGACAGCTTCTACCCCGCTGTTATCAGACTATTGAACGGCCCCCCAGTACGATAAGACAGCTTCTACCCCGCTGTTATCAGACTATTGAACGGTCCCCCAGTACGATAAGACAGCTTCTACCCCGCTGTTATCAGATTATTGAACGGACCCCCACTACGATAAGACAGCTTCTACCCCACTGTTATCAGATTATAGAACGGACCCCCACTACGATAAGACAGCTTCTACCCCGCTTTCATCAGACAATTGAACGGTCCCCCAGTACGATAAGACAGCTTCTACCCCGCTGTTATCAGACTATTGAACGGCCCCCCAGTACGATAAAACAGGTTCTACCCCGCTGTTATCAGACTATTGAACGGCCCCCCAGTACGATAAGACAGCTTCTACCCCGCTGTTATCAGACTATTGAACGGTCCCCCAGTACGATAAGACAGCTTCTACCCCGCTGATATCAGATTATTGAACGGACCCCCACTACGATAAGACAGCTTCTACCCCGCTGTTATCAGATTATTGAACGGACCCCCACTACGATAAGACAGCTTCTACCCCGCTGTTATCAGACTATTGAACCGTCCCCCAGCACGATAAGACAGCTTCTACCCCGTGTTATCAGACCATTGAACGGTCCCCCAGTACGATAAGACAGCTTCTACCCCGCTGTTATCAGATTATTGAACGGTCCCCCAGTACGATAAGACATCTTCTACCCCGCGGTTATCAGACTATTGAACGGTACCCCAGTACGATAAGACAGCTTCTACCCCGCTGTTATCAGACTATTGAACGGTACCCCAGTACGATAAGACAGCTTCTACCCCGCTGTTATCAGACTATTGAACGGCCCCCCAGTACGATAAGACAGCCTCTACCCCGCAGTTATCAGACTATTGAACGGACCCCCAGTACGATAAGACAGCCTCTACCCCGCAGTTATCAGACTATTGAACGGTCCCAGAGTACGATAAGACAGCTTCTACCCCGCTGTTATCAGACTATTGAACAGTCCCCCACTACGATAAGACAACTTCTACCCCGCTGTTATCAAACTATTGAACGGTCCCCCAGTACGATAAGACAGCTTCTACCCCGCTTTCATCAGACAATTGAACGGTCCCCCAGTACGATAAGACAGCTTCTACCCCGCTGTTATCAGACTATAGAACGGCCCCCCAGTACGATAAGACAGCTTCTACCCCGCTGTTATCAGACTATTGAACGGCCCCCCAGTACGATAAGACAGCTTCTACCCCGCTGTTATCAGACTATTGAACGGTCCCACAGTACGATAAGACAGCTTCTACCCCGCTGTTATCAGATTATTGAACGGACCCCCACTACGATAAGACAGCTTCTACCCCACTGTTATCAGATTATAGAACGGACACCCACTACGATAAGACAGCTTCTACCCCGCTTTCATCAGACAATTGAACGGTCCCCCAGTACGATAAGACAGCTTCTACCCCGCTGTTATCAGACTATTGAACGGCCCCCCAGTACGATAAAACAGGTTCTACCCCGCTGTTATCAGACTATTGAACGGCCCCCCAGTACGATAAGACAGCTTCTACCCCGCTGTTATCAGACTATTGAACGGTCCCCCAGTACGATAAGACAGCTTCTACCCCGCTGATATCAGATTATTGAACGGACCCCCACTACGATAAGACAGCTTCTACCCCGCTGTTATCAGATTATTGAACGGACCCCCACTACGATAAGACAGCTTCTACCCCGCTGTTATCAGACTATTGAACCGTCCCCCAGTACGATAAGACAGCTTCTACCCCGCTGTTATCAGACTATTGAACGGTACCCCAGTACGATAAGACAGCTTCTACCCCGCTGTTATCAGACTATTGAACGGTCCCGCAGTACGATAAGACAGCTTCTACCCCGCTGTTATCAGACTATTGAACGGTCCCGCAGTACGATAAGACAGCTTCTACCCCGCTGTTATCAGACTATTGAACGGTCCCCCAGTACGATAAGACAGCTTCTACCCCGCTGTTATCAGACTATTGAACGGTCCCCCAGTACGATAAGACAGCTTCTACCCCGCTGTTATCAGGCTATTGAATGGTCCCCCAGTACGCTAAGACAGCTTCTACCCCGCTGTTATCAGATTATTGAACGGACCCCCAATACGATAAGACAGCTTCTACCCCGCTGTTATCAGATTATTGTACGGTCACCCAGTACGATAAAACAGCTTCTACCCCGATGTTATAGGACTATTGAATGGTCCCCCACTACGATAAGACAGCTTCTACCCCGCTGTTATCAGACTATTGAACGGTCCCCAGTACGATAAGACAGCTTCTACCCCGCTGTTATCAGACTATTGAACGGTCCCCCAGTACGATAAGACAGCTTCTACCCCGCTGATATCAGATTATTGAACGGACCCCCACTACGATAAGACAGCTTCTACCCCGCTGTTATCAGATTATTGAACGGACCCCCACTACGATAAGACAGCTTCTACCCCGCTGTTATCAGACTATTGAACCGTCCCCCAGTACGATAAGACAGCTTCTACCCCGCTGTTATCAGACTATTGAACGGTACCCCAGTAAGATAAGACAGCTTCTACCCCGCTGTTATCAGACTATTGAACGGTCCCGCAGTACGATAAGACAGATTCTACCCCGCTGTTATCAGACTATTGAACGGTCCCGCAGTACGATAAGACAGCTTCTACCCCGCTGTTATCAGACTATTGAACGGTCCCCCAGTACGATAAGACAGCTTCTACCCCGCTGTTATCAGACTATTGAACGGTCCCCCAGTACGATAAGACAGCTTCTACCCCGCTGTTATCAGGCTATTGAACGGTCCCCCAGTACGATAAGACAGCTTCTACCCCGCTGTTATCAGATTATTGAACGGACCCCCACTACGATAAGACAGCTTCTACCCCGCTGTTATCAGATTATTGTACGGTCCACAAGTACGATAAGACAGCTTCTACCCCGATGTTATAGGACTATTGAATGGTCCCCCACTACGATAAGACAGCTTCTACCCCGCTGTTATCAGACTATTGAACGGTCCCCCGGTACGATAAGACAGCTTCTACCCCGCTGTTATCAGACTATTGAACGGTCCCCAGTACGATAAGACAGCTTCTACCCTGCTGTTATCAGACTATTGAACGGTCCTCCACTACGATAAGACAGCTTCTACCCTGCTGTTATCAGACTATTGAACGGTCCCCAGTACGATAAGACAGCTTCTACCCTGCTGTTATCAGACTATTGAACGGTCCCCCACTACGATAAGACAGCTTCTACCCCGCTGTTATCAGACTATTGAACGGTCCCCCGGTACGATAAGACAGCTTCTACCCCGCTGTTATCAGACTATTGAACGGCCCCCCAGTACGATAAGACAGCTTCTACCCTGCTGTTATCAGACTATTGAACGGTCCCCCACTACGATAAGACAGCTTCTACCCTGCTGTTATCAGACTATTGAACGGTCCCCAGTACGATAAGACAGCTTCTACCCTGCTGTTATCAGACTATTGAACGGTCCCCCACTACGATAAGACAGCTTCTACCCTGCTGTTATCAGACTATTGAACAGTTCCCCAGTACGATAAGACAGCTTCTACCCGGCTGCTATCAGATTATTGAACGGTCCCCCAGTACGATAAGACATCTTCTACCCCGCGGTTATCAGACTATTGAACGGTACCCCAGTACGATAAGACAGCTTCTACCCCGCTGTTATCAGACTATTGAACGGTCCCCAGTCTGATAAGACAGCTTCTACCCCGTTGTTATCAGATTATAGAACGGACCCCCACTACGATAAGACAGCTCTACCCCGCTTTCATCAGACAATTGAACGGTCCCCCAGTACGATAAGACAGTTTCTACCCCGCTGTTATCAGACTATTGAACGGCCCCCCAGTACGATAAGACAGCTACTACCCCGCTGTTATCAGACTATTGAACGGCCCCCCAGTACGATAAGACAGCTTCTACCCCGCTGTTATCAGACTATTGAATGGCCCCCCAGTACGATAAGACAGCTTCTACCCCGCTGTTATCAGACTATTGAACGGACCCCCAGTACGATAAGACAGCCTCTACCCCGCAGTTATCAGACTATTGAACGGTCCCAGAGTACGATAAGACAGCTTCTACCCCGCTGATATCAGATTATTGAACGGACCCCCACTACGATAAGACAGCTTCTACCCCGCTGTTATCAGATTATTGAACGGACCCCCACTACGATAAGACAGCTTCTACCCCGCTGTTATCAGACTATTGAACAGTCCCCCAGTACGATAAGACAGCTTCTACCCCGCTGTTATCAGACTATTGAACGGTACCCCAGTACGATAAGACAGCTTCTACCCCGCTGTTATCAGACTATTGAACGGTCCCGCAGTACGATAAGACAGCTTCTACCCCGCTGTTATCAGACTATTGAACGGTCCCGCAGTACGATAAGACAGCTTCTACCCCGCTGTTATCAGACTATTGAACGGCCCCCCAGTACGATAAGACAGCCTCTACCCCGCTGTTATCAGACTATTGAACGGACCCCCAGTACGATAAGACAGCCTCTACCCCGCAGTTATCAGACCATTGAACGGTCCCAGAGTACGATAAGACAGCTTCTACCCCGCTGTTATCAGACTATTGAACAGTCCCCCACTACGATAAGACAACTTCTACCCCGCTGTTATCAAACTATTGAACGGTCCCCCAGTACGATAAGACAGCTTCTACCCCGCTTTCATCAGACAATTGAACGGTCCCCCAGCACGATAAGGCAGCTTCTACCCCGCTGTTATCAGACTATAGAACGGCCCCCCAGTACGATAAGACAGCTTCTACCCCGCTGTTATCAGACTATTGAACGGCCCCCCAGTACGATAAGACAGCTTCTACCCCGCTGTTATCAGACTATTGAACGGTCCCCCAGTACGATAAGACAGCTTCTACCCCGCTGTTATCAGATTATTGAACGGACCCCCACTACGATAAGACAGCTTCTACCCCACTGTTATCAGATTATAGAACGGACCCCCACTACGATAAGACAGCTTCTACCCCACTTTCATCAGACAATTGAACGGTCCCCCAGTACGATAAGACAGCTTCTACCCCGCTGTTATCAGACTATTGAACGGCCCCCCAGTACGATAAAACAGGTTCTACCCCGCTGTTATCAGACTATTGAACGGCCCCCCAGTACGATAAGACAGCTTCTACCCCGCTGTTATCAGACTATTGAACGGTCCCCCAGTACGATAAGACAGCTTCTACCCCGCTGATATCAGATTATTGAACGGACCCCCACTACGATAAGACAGCTTCTACCCCGCTGTTATCAGATTATTGAACGGACCCCCACTACGATAAAACATCTTCTACCCCGCTGTTATCAGACTATTGAACCGTCCCCCAGTACGATAAGACAGCTTCTACCCCGCTGTTATCAGACTATTGAACGGTACCCCAGTACGATAAGACAGCTTCTACCCCGCTGTTATCAGACTATTGAACGGTCCCGCAGTACGATAAGACAGCTTCTACCCCGCTGTTATCAGACTATTGAACGGTCCCGCAGTACGATAAGACAGCTTCTACCCCGCTGTTATCAGACTATTGAACGGTCCCCCAGTACGATAAGACAGCTTCTACCCCGCTGTTATCAGACTATTGAACGGTCCCCCAGTACGATAAGACAGCTTCTACCCCGCTGTTATCAGACTATTGAACGGTCCCGCAGTACGATAAGACAGCTTCTACCCCGCTGTTATCAGACTATTGAACGGTCCCGCAGTACGATAAGACAGCTTCTACCCCGCTGTTATCAGACTATTGAACGGTCCCCCAGTACGATAAGACAGCTTCTACCCCGCTGTTATCAGACTATTGAACGGTCCCCCAGTACGATAAGACAGCTTCTACCCCGCTGTTATCAGACTATTGAACGGTCCCGCAGTACGATAAGACAGCTTCTACCCCGCTGTTATCAGACTATTGAATGGTCGCCCAGCACGATAAGACAGCTTCTACCCCGTGTTATCAGACCATTGAACGGTCCCCCAGTACGATAAGACAGCTTCTACCCCGCTGTTATCAGACTATTGAACGGTCCCCAGTACGATAAGACAGCTTCTACCCCGCTGTTATCAGACTATTGAACGGTCCCCAGTACGATAAGACAGCTTCTACCCCGCGGTTATCAGACTATTGAACGGTCCCAAGTACGATAAGACAGCTTCTACCCCGCTGTTATCAGACTATTGAACGGTCTCCAGTACGATAAGACAGCTTCTACCCCGCTGTTATCAGACTATTGAACGGTCCCCAGTACGATAAGACAGCTTCTACCCCGCTGTTATCAGACTATTGAACGGTCCCCAGTACGATAAGACAGCTTCTACCCCGCTGTTATCAGACTATTGAACGGTCCCCCAGTACGATAAGACAGCTTCTACCCCGCTGTAATCAGACTATTGAACGGTCCCCCAGTACGATAAGATAGCTTCTACCCCGCTGTTATCAGACTATTGAACGGTCCCCAGTACGATAAGACAGCTTCTACCCCGCTGTTATCAGACTATTGAACGGTCCCCCAGTACGATAAGACAGCTTATACCCCGCTGTTATCAGACTATTGAACGGTCCCCAGTACGATAAGACAGCTTCTACCCCGCTGTTATCAGACTATTGAACGGTCCCCCAGTACGATAAGACAGCTTCTACCCCGCTGTAATCAGACTATTGAACGGTCCCCCACTACGATAAGACAGCTTCTACCCGGCTGCTATCAGATTATTGAACGGTCCCCCAGTACGATAAGACAGCTTCTACCCCGCGGTTATCAGACTATTGAACGGTACCCCAGTACGATAAGACAGTTTCTACCCCGCTGTAATCAGACTATTGAACGGTCCCCAGTATGATAAGACAGCTTCTACCCCGCTGTTATCAGACTATTGAACGGTCCCCCAGTACGATAAGACAGCTTCTACCCCGTTGTTATCAGATTATAGAACGGACCCCCACTACGATAAGACAGCTCTACCCCGCTTTCATCAGACAATTGAACGGTCCCCCAGTACGATAAGACAGTTTCTACCCCGCTGTTATCAGACTATTGAACGGCCCCCCAGTACGATAAGACAGCTTCTACCCCGCTGTTATCAGACTATTGAACGGCCCCCCAGTACGATAAGACAGCTTCTACCCCGCTGTTATCAGACTATTGAACGGCCCCCCAGTACGATAAGACAGCTTCTACCCCGCTGTTATCAGACTATTGAACGGACCCCCATTACGATAAGACAGCCTCTACCCCGCAGTTATCAGACTATTGAACGGTCCCAGAGTACGATAAGACAGCTTCTACCCCGCTGATATCAGATTATTGAACGGACCCCCACTACGATAAGACAGCTTCTACCCCGCTGTTATCAGATTATTGAACGGTCCCCAGTACGATAAGACAGCTTCTACCCCGCTGTTATCGGACTATTGAACGGTTCCCCAGTACGATAAGACAGCTTCTACCCCGCTGTTATCAGACTATTGAACGGTACCCCAGTACGATAAGACAGCTTCTACCCCGCTGTTATCAGACTATTGAACGGTCCCGCAGTACGATAAGACAGCTTCTACCCCGCTGTTACCAGACTATTGAACGGTCCCCCAGTACGATAAGACAGCTTCTACCCCGCTGTTATCAGACTATTGAACGGTCCCCCAGTACGATAAGACAGCTTCTACCCCGCTGTTATCAGACTATTGAACGGTCCCCCAGTACGATAAGACAGCTTCTACCCCGCTGTTATCAGACTATTGAACGGTCCCCCAGTACGATAAGACAGCTTCTACCCCGCTGTTATCAGACTATTGAACGGTCCCCAGTACGATAAGACAGCTTCTACCCCGCTGTTATCAGACTATTGAACGGTCCCCCAGTACGATAAGACAGCTTCTACCCCGCTGTTATCAGACTATTGAACGGTCCCCCAGTACGATAAGACAGCTTCTACCCCGCTGTTATCAGACTATTGAACAGTTCCCCAGTACGATAAGACAGCTTCTACCCGGCTGCTATCAGATTATTGAACGGTCCCCCAGTACGATAAGACAGCTTCTACCCCGCGGTTATCAGACTATTGAACTGTACCCCAGTACGATAAGACAGCTTCTACCCCGCTGTAATCAGACTATTGAACGGTCCCCCAGTACGATAAGACAGCTTCTACCCCGTTGTTATCAGATTATAGAACGGACCCCCACTACGATAAGACAGCTCTACCCCGCTTTCATCAGACAATTGAACGGTCCCCCAGTACGATAAGACAGTTTCTACCCCGCTGTTATCAGACTATTGAACGGCCCCCCAGTACGATAAGACAGCTTCTACCCCGCTGTTATCAGACTATTGAACGGCCCCCCAGTACGATAAGACAGCTTCTACCCCGCTGTTATCAGACTATTGAACGGCCCCCCAGTACGATAAGACAGCCTCTACCCCGCTGTTATCAGACTATTGAACGGACCCCCAGTACGATAAGACAGCCTCTACCCCGCAGTTATCAGACTATTGAACGGTCCCAGAGTACGATAAGACAGCTTCTACCCCGCTGTTATCAGACTATTGAACAGTCCCCCACTACGATAAGACAACTTCTACCCCGCTGTTATCAAACTATTGAACGGTCCCCCAGTACGATAAGACAGCTTCTACCCCGCTTTCATCAGACAATTGAACGGTCCCCCAGTACGATAAGACAGCTTCTACCCCGCTGTTATCAGACTATAGAACGGCCCCCCAGTACGATAAGCCAGCTTCTACCCCGCTGTTATCAGACTATTGAACGGCCCCCCAGTACGATAAGACAGCTTCTACCCCGCTGTTATCAGACTATTGAACGGTCCCCCAGTACGATAAGACAGCTTCTACCCCGCTGTTATCAGATTATTGAACGGACCCCCACTACGATAAGACAGCTTCTACCCCACTGTTATCAGATTATAGAACGGACCCCCACTACGATAAGACAGCTTCTACCCCGCTTTCATCAGACAATTGAACGGTCCCCCAGTACGATAAGACAGCTTCTACCCCGCTGTTATCAGACTATTGAACGGCCCCCCAGTACGATAAAACAGGTTCTACCCCGCTGTTATCAGACTATTGAACGGCCCCCCAGTACGATAAGACAGCTTCTACCCCGCTGTTATCAGACTATTGAACGGTCCCCCAGTACGATAAGACAGCTTCTACCCCGCTGATATCAGATTATTGAACGGACCCCCACTACGATAAGACAGCTTCTACCCCACTGTTATCAGATTATTGAACGGACCCCCACTACAATAAGACAGCTTCTACCCCGCTGTTATCAGACTATTGAACCGTCCCCCAGCACGATAAGACAGCTTCTACCCCGTGTTATCAGACCATTGAACGGTCCCCCAGTACGATAAGACAGCTTCTACCCCGCTGTTATCAGATTATTGAACGGTCCCCCAGTACGATAAGACATCTTCTACCCCGCGGTTATCAGACTATTGAACGGTACCCCAGTACGATAAGACAGCTTCTACCCCGCTGTTATCAGACTATTGAACGGCCCCCCAGTACGATAAGACAGCCTCTACCCCGCTGTTATCAGACTATTGAACGGACCCCCAGTACGATAAGACAGCCTCTACCCCGCAGTTATCAGACTATTGAACGGTCCCAGAGTACGATAAGACAGCTTCTACCCCGCTGTTATCAGACTATTGAACAGTCCCCCACTACGATAAGACAACTTCTACCCCGCTGTTATCAAACTATTGAACGGTCCCCCAGTACGATAAGACAGCTTCTACCCCGCTTTCATCAGACAGTTGAACGGACCCCCAGTACGATAAGACAGCTTCTACCCCGCTGTTATCAGATTATAGAACGGCCCCCCAGTACGATAAGACAGCTTCTACCCCGCTGTTATCAGACTATTGAACGGCCCCCCAGTACGATAAGACAGCTTCTACCCCGCTGTTATCAGACTATTGAACGGTCCCCCAGTACGATAAGACAGCTTCTACCCCGCTGTTATCAGACTATTGAACGGTCCCCCAGTACGATAAGACAGCTTCTACCCCACTGTTATCAGATTATAGAACGGACCCCCACTACGATAAGACAGCTTCTACCCCGCTTTCATCAGACTATTGAACGGTACCCCAGTACGATAAGACAGCTTCTACCCCGCTGTTATCAGACTATTGAACGGTCCCGCAGTACGATAAGACAGCTTCTACCCCGCTGTTATCAGACTATTGAACGGTCCCGCAGTACGATAAGACAGCTTCTACCCCGCTGTTATCAGACTATTGAACGGTCCCCCAGTACGATAAGACAGCTTCTACCCCGCTGTTATCAGACTATTGAACGGTCCCCCAGTACGATAAGACAGCTTCTACCCCGCTGTTATCAGACTATTGAACGGTCCCGCAGTACGATAAGACAGCTTCTACCCCGCTGTTATCAGACTATTGAACGGTCCCGCAGTACGATAAGACAGCTTCTACCCCGCTGTTATCAGACTATTGAACGGTCCCCCAGTACGATAAGACAGCTTCTACCCCGCTGTTATCAGACTATTGAACGGTCCCCCAGTACGATAAGACAGCTTCTACCCCGCTGTTATCAGACTATTGAACGGTCCCGCAGTACGATAAGACAGCTTCTACCCCGCTGTTATCAGACTATTGAATGGTCGCCCAGCACGATAAGACAGCTTCTACCCCGTGTTATCAGACCATTGAACGGTCCCCCAGTACGATAAGACAGCTTCTACCCCGCTGTTATCAGACTATTGAACGGTCCCCAGTACGATAAGACAGCTTCTACCCCGCTGTTATCAGACTATTGAACGGTCCCCAGTACGATAAGACAGCTTCTACCCCGCGGTTATCAGACTATTGAACGGTCCCAAGTACGATAAGACAGCTTCTACCCCGCTGTTATCAGACTATTGAACGGTCTCCAGTACGATAAGACAGCTTCTACCCCGCTGTTATCAGACTATTGAACGGTCCCCAGTACGATAAGACAGCTTCTACCCCGCTGTTATCAGACTATTGAACGGTCCCCAGTACGATAAGACAGCTTCTACCCCGCTGTTATCAGACTATTGAACGGTCCCCCAGTACGATAAGACAGCTTCTACCCCGCTGTAATCAGACTATTGAACGGTCCCCCAGTACGATAAGATAGCTTCTACCCCGCTGTTATCAGACTATTGAACGGTCCCCAGTACGATAAGACAGCTTCTACCCCGCTGTTATCAGACTATTGAACGGTCCCCAGTACGATAAGACAGCTTATACCCCGCTGTTATCAGACTATTGAACGGTCCCCAGTACGATAAGACAGCTTCTACCCCGCTGTTATCAGACTATTGAACGGTCCCCCAGTACGATAAGACAGCTTCTACCCCGCTGTAATCAGACTATTGAACGGTCCCCCACTACGATAAGACAGCTTCTACCCGGCTGCTATCAGATTATTGAACGGTCCCCCAGTACGATAAGACAGCTTCTACCCCGCGGTTATCAGACTATTGAACGGTACCCCAGTACGATAAGACAGTTTCTACCCCGCTGTAATCAGACTATTGAACGGTCCCCAGTATGATAAGACAGCTTCTACCCCGCTGTTATCAGACTATTGAACGGTCCCCCAGTACGATAAGACAGCTTCTACCCCGTTGTTATCAGATTATAGAACGGACCCCCACTACGATAAGACAGCTCTACCCCGCTTTCATCAGACAATTGAACGGTCCCCCAGTACGATAAGACAGTTTCTACCCCGCTGTTATCAGACTATTGAACGGCCCCCCAGTACGATAAGACAGCTTCTACCCCGCTGTTATCAGACTATTGAACGGCCCCCCAGTACGATAAGACAGCTTCTACCCCGCTGTTATCAGACTATTGAACGGCCCCCCAGTACGATAAGACAGCTTCTACCCCGCTGTTATCAGACTATTGAACGGACCCCCATTACGATAAGACAGCCTCTACCCCGCAGTTATCAGACTATTGAACGGTCCCAGAGTACGATAAGACAGCTTCTACCCCGCTGATATCAGATTATTGAACGGACCCCCACTACGATAAGACAGCTTCTACCCCGCTGTTATCAGATTATTGAACGGTCCCCAGTACGATAAGACAGCTTCTACCCCGCTGTTATCGGACTATTGAACGGTTCCCCAGTACGATAAGACAGCTTCTACCCCGCTGTTATCAGACTATTGAACGGTACCCCAGTACGATAAGACAGCTTCTACCCCGCTGTTATCAGACTATTGAACGGTCCCGCAGTACGATAAGACAGCTTCTACCCCGCTGTTACCAGACTATTGAACGGTCCCCCAGTACGATAAGACAGCTTCTACCCCGCTGTTATCAGACTATTGAACGGTCCCCCAGTACGATAAGACAGCTTCTACCCCGCTGTTATCAGACTATTGAACGGTCCCCCAGTACGATAAGACAGCTTCTACCCCGCTGTTATCAGACTATTGAACGGTCCCCCAGTACGATAAGACAGCTTCTACCCCGCTGTTATCAGACTATTGAACGGTCCCCAGTACGATAAGACAGCTTCTACCCCGCTGTTATCAGACTATTGAACGGTCCCCCAGTACGATAAGACAGCTTCTACCCCGCTGTTATCAGACTATTGAACGGTCCCCCAGTACGATAAGACAGCTTCTACCCCGCTGTTATCAGACTATTGAACAGTTCCCCAGTACGATAAGACAGCTTCTACCCGGCTGCTATCAGATTATTGAACGGTCCCCCAGTACGATAAGACAGCTTCTACCCCGCGGTTATCAGACTATTGAACTGTACCCCAGTACGATAAGACAGCTTCTACCCCGCTGTAATCAGACTATTGAACGGTCCCCCAGTACGATAAGACAGCTTCTACCCCGTTGTTATCAGATTATAGAACGGACCCCCACTACGATAAGACAGCTCTACCCCGCTTTCATCAGACAATTGAACGGTCCCCCAGTACGATAAGACAGTTTCTACCCCGCTGTTATCAGACTATTGAACGGCCCCCCAGTACGATAAGACAGCTTCTACCCCGCTGTTATCAGACTATTGAACGGCCCTTAAGTACGATAAGACAGCTTCTACCCCGCTGTTATCAGACTATTGAACGGCCCCCCAGTACGATAAGACAGCCTCTACCCCGCTGTTATCAGACTATTGAACGGACCCCCAGTACGATAAGACAGCCTCTACCCCGCAGTTATCAGACTATTGAACGGTCCCAGAGTACGATAAGACAGCTTCTACCCCGCTGTTATCAGACTATTGAACAGTCCCCCACTACGATAAGACAACTTCTACCCCGCTGTTATCAAACTATTGAACGGTCCCCCAGTACGATAAGACAGCTTCTACCCCGCTTTCATCAGACAATTGAACGGTCCCCCAGTACGATAAGACAGCTTCTACCCCGCTGTTATCAGACTATAGAACGGCCCCCCAGTACGATAAGCCAGCTTCTACCCCGCTGTTATCAGACTATTGAACGGCCCCCCAGTACGATAAGACAGCTTCTACCCCGCTGTTATCAGACTATTGAACGGTCCCCCAGTACGATAAGACAGCTTCTACCCCGCTGTTATCAGATTATTGAACGGACCCCCACTACGATAAGACAGCTTCTACCCCACTGTTATCAGATTATAGAACGGACCCCCACTACGATAAGACAGCTTCTACCCCGCTTTCATCAGACAATTGAACGGTCCCCCAGTACGATAAGACAGCTTCTACCCCGCTGTTATCAGACTATTGAACGGCCCCCCAGTACGATAAAACAGGTTCTACCCCGCTGTTATCAGACTATTGAACGGCCCCCCAGTACGATAAGACAGCTTCTACCCCGCTGTTATCAGACTATTGAACGGTCCCCCAGTACGATAAGACAGCTTCTACCCCGCTGATATCAGATTATTGAACGGACCCCCACTACGATAAGACAGCTTCTACCCCACTGTTATCAGATTATTGAACGGACCCCCACTACAATAAGACAGCTTCTACCCCGCTGTTATCAGACTATTGAACCGTCCCCCAGCACGATAAGACAGCTTCTACCCCGTGTTATCAGACCATTGAACGGTCCCCCAGTACGATAAGACAGCTTCTACCCCGCTGTTATCAGATTATTGAACGGTCCCCCAGTACGATAAGACATCTTCTACCCCGCGGTTATCAGACTATTGAACGGTACCCCAGTACGATAAGACAGCTTCTACCCCGCTGTTATCAGACTATTGAACGGCCCCCCAGTACGATAAGACAGCCTCTACCCCGCTGTTATCAGACTATTGAACGGACCCCCAGTACGATAAGACAGCCTCTACCCCGCAGTTATCAGACTATTGAACGGTCCCAGAGTACGATAAGACAGCTTCTACCCCGCTGTTATCAGACTATTGAACAGTCCCCCACTACGATAAGACAACTTCTACCCCGCTGTTATCAAACTATTGAACGGTCCCCCAGTACGATAAGACAGCTTCTACCCCGCTTTCATCAGACAGTTGAACGGACCCCCAGTACGATAAGACAGCTTCTACCCCGCTGTTATCAGATTATAGAACGGCCCCCCAGTACGATAAGACAGCTTCTACCCCGCTGTTATCAGACTATTGAACGGCCCCCCCAGTACGATAAGACAGCTTCTACCCCGCTGTTATCAGACTATTGAACGGTCCCCCAGTACGATAAGACAGCTTCTACCCCGCTGTTATCAGACTATTGAACGGTCCCCCAGTACGATAAGACAGCTTCTACCCCACTGTTATCAGATTATAGAACGGACCCCCACTACGATAAGACAGCTTCTACCCCGCTTTCATCAGACAATTGAACGGTCCCCCAGTACGATAAGACAGCTTCTACCCCGCTGTTATCAGACTATTGAACGGCCCCCCAGTACGATAAAACAGGTTCTACCCCGCTGTTATCAGACTATTGAACGGCCCCCCAGTACGATAAGACAGCTTCTACCCCGCTGTTATCAGACTATTGAACGGTCCCCCAGTACGATAAGACAGCTTCTACCCCGCTGATATCAGATTATTGAACGGACCCCCACTACGATAAGACAGCTTCTACCCCGCTGTTATCAGATTATTGAACGGACCCCCACTACGATAAGACAGCTTCTACCCCGCTGTTATTAGACTATTGAACCGTCCCCCAGTACGATAAGACAGCTTCTACCCCGCTGTTATCAGACTATTGAACGGTACCCCAGTACGATAAGACAGCTTCTACCCCGCTGTTATCAGACTATTGAACGGTCCCGCAGTACGATAAGACAGCTTCTACCCCGCTGTTATCAGACTATTGAACGGTCCCGCAGTACGATAAGACAGCTTCTACCCCGCTGTTATCAGACTATTGAACGGTCCCCCAGTACGATAAGACAGCTTCTACCCCGCTGTTATCAGACTATTGAACGGTCCCCCAGTACGATAAGACAGCTTCTACCCCGCTGTTATCAGGCTATTGAATGGTCCCCCAGTACGATAAGACAGTTTCTACCCCGCTGTTATCAGATTATTGAACGGACCCCCACTACGATAAGACAGCTTCTACCCCGCTGTTATCAGATTATTGTACGGTCCCCCAGTACGATAAGACAGCTTCTACCCCGATGTTATAGGACTATTGAATGGTCCCCCACTACGATAAGACAGCTTCTACCCCGCTGTTATCAGACTATTGAACGGTCCCCAGTACGATAAGACAGCTTCTACCACGATGTTATCAGACTATTGAACGGTCCCCCAGTACGATAAGACAGCTTCTACCCGGCTGGTATCAGATTATTGAACGGTCCCCCAGTACGATAAGACATCTTCTACCCCGCGGTTATCAGACTATTGAACGGTACCCCAGTACGATAAGACAGCTTCTACCCCGCTGTTATCAGACTATTGAACGGCCCCCCAGTACGATAAGACAGCCTCTACCCCGCTGTTATCAGACTATTGAACGGACCCCCAGTACGATAAGACAGCCTCTACCCCGCAGTTATCAGACTATTGAACGGTCCCAGAGTACGATAAGACAGCTTCTACCCCGCTGTTATCAGACTATTGAACAGTCCCCCACTACGATAAGACAACTTCTACCCCGCTGTTATCAAACTATTGAACGGTCCCCCAGTACGATAAGACAGCTTCTACCCCGCTTTCATCAGACAATTGAACGGTCCCCCAGTACGATAAGACAGCTTCTACCCCGCTGTTATCAGACTATTGAACGGCCCCCCAGTACGATAAGACAGCTTCTACCCGGCTGTTATCAGACTATTGAACGGCCCCCCAGTACGATAAGACAGCTTCTACCCCGCTGTTATCAGACTATTGAACGGTCCCCCAGTACGATAAGACAGCTTCTACCCCGCTGTTATCAGATTATTGAACGGACCCCCACTACGATAAGACAGCTTCTACCCCACTGTTATCAGATTATAGAACGGACCCCCACTACGATAAGACAGCTTCTACCCCGCTTTCATCAGACAATTGAACGGTCCCCCAGTACGATAAGACAGCTTCTACCCCGCTGTTATCAGACTATTGAACGGCCCCCCAGTACGATAAAACAGGTTCTACCCCGCTGTTATCAGACTATTGAACGGCCCCCCAGTACGATAAGACAGCTTCTACCCCGCTGTTATCAGACTATTGAACGGTCCCCCAGTACGATAAGACAGCTTCTACCCCGCTGATATCAGATTATTGAACGGACCCCCACTACGATAAGACAGCTTCTACCCCGCTGTTATCAGATTATTGAACGGACCCCCACTACGATAAGACAGCTTCTACCCCGCTGTTATCAGACTATTGAACCGTCCCCCAGTACGATAAGACAGCTTCTACCCCGCTGTTATCAGACTATTGAACGGTACCCCAGTACGATAAGACAGCTTCTACCCCGCTGTTATCAGACTATTGAACGGTCCCGCAGTACGATAAGACAGCTTCTACCCCGCTGTTATCAGACTATTGAACGGTCCCGCAGTACGATAAGACAGCTTCTACCCCGCTGTTATCAGACTATTGAACGGTCCCCCAGTACGATAAGACAGCTTCTACCCCGCTGTTATCAGACTATTGAACGGTCCCCCAGTACGATAAGACAGCTTCTACCCCGCTGTTATCAGGCTATTGAACGGTCCCCCAGTACGATAAGACAGCTTCTACCCCGCTGTTATCAGATTATTGAACGGACCCCCACTACGATAAGACAGCTTCTACCCCGCTGTTATCAGATTATTGTACGGTCCCCCAGTACGATAAGACAGCTTCTACCCCGATGTTATAGGACTATTGAATGGTCCCCCACTACGATAAGACAGCTTCTACCCCGCTGTTATCAGACTATTGAACGGTCCCCCGGTACGATAAGACAGCTTCTACCCCGCTGTTATCAGACTATTGAACGGTCCCCCACTACGATAAGACAGCTTCTACCCTGCTGTTATCAGACTATTGAACGGTCCCCAGTACGATAAGACAGCTACTACCCTGCTGTTATCAGACTATTGAACGGTCCCCCACTACGATAAGACAGCTTCTACCCCGCTGTTATCAGACTATTGAACGGTCCCCCGGTACGATAAGACAGCTTCTACCCCGCTGTTATCAGACTATTGAACGGCCCCCCAGTACGATAAGACAGCTTCTACCCTGCTGTTATCAGACTATTGAACGGTCCCCAGTACGATAAGACAGCTTCTACCCCGCTGTTATCAGACTATTGAACAGTTCCCCAGTACGATAAGACAGCTTCTACCCGGCTGCTATCAGATTATTGAACGGTCCCCCAGTACGATAAGACAGCTTCTACCCCGCGGTTATCAGACTATTGAACTGTACCCCAGTACGATAAGACAGCTTCTACCCCGCTGTAATCAGACTATTGAACGGTCCCCCAGTACGATAAGACAGCTTCTACCCCGTTGTTATCAGATTATAGAACGGACCCCCACTACGATAAGACAGCTCTACCCCGCTTTCATCAGACAATTGAACGGTCCCCCAGTACGATAAGACAGTTTCTACCCCGCTGTTATCAGACTATTGAACGGCCCCCCAGTACGATAAGACAGCTTCTACCCCGCTGTTATCAGACTATTGAACGGCCCCCCAGTACGATAAGACAGCTTCTACCCCGCTGTTATCAGACTATTGAACGGCCCCCCAGTACGATAAGACAGCCTCTACCCCGCTGTTATCAGACTATTGAACGGACCCCCAGTACGATAAGACAGCCTCTACCCCGCAGTTATCAGACTATTGAACGGTCCCAGAGTACGATAAGACAGCTTCTACCCCGCTGTTATCAGACTATTGAACAGTCCCCCACTACGATAAGACAACTTCTACCCCGCTGTTATCAAACTATTGAACGGTCCCCCAGTACGATAAGACAGCTTCTACCCCGCTTTCATCAGACAATTGAACGGTCCCCCAGTACGATAAGACAGCTTCTACCCCGCTGTTATCAGACTATAGAACGGCCCCCCAGTACGATAAGCCAGCTTCTACCCCGCTGTTATCAGACTATTGAACGGCCCCCCAGTACGATAAGACAGCTTCTACCCCGCTGTTATCAGACTATTGAACGGTCCCCCAGTACGATAAGACAGCTTCTACCCCGCTGTTATCAGATTATTGAACGGACCCCCACTACGATAAGACAGCTTCTACCCCACTGTTATCAGATTATAGAACGGACCCCCACTACGATAAGACAGCTTCTACCCCGCTTTCATCAGACAATTGAACGGTCCCCCAGTACGATAAGACAGCTTCTACCCCGCTGTTATCAGACTATTGAACGGCCCCCCAGTACGATAAAACAGGTTCTACCCCGCTGTTATCAGACTATTGAACGGCCCCCCAGTACGATAAGACAGCTTCTACCCCGCTGTTATCAGACTATTGAACGGTCCCCCAGTACGATAAGACAGCTTCTACCCCGCTGATATCAGATTATTGAACGGACCCCCACTACGATAAGACAGCTTCTACCCCACTGTTATCAGATTATTGAACGGACCCCCACTACAATAAGACAGCTTCTACCCCGCTGTTATCAGACTATTGAACCGTCCCCCAGCACGATAAGACAGCTTCTACCCCGTGTTATCAGACCATTGAACGGTCCCCCAGTACGATAAGACAGCTTCTACCCCGCTGTTATCAGATTATTGAACGGTCCCCCAGTACGATAAGACATCTTCTACCCCGCGGTTATCAGACTATTGAACGGCCCCCCAGTACGATAAGACAGCCTCTACCCCGCTGTTATCAGACTATTGAACGGACCCCCAGTAGGATAAGACAGCCTCTACCCCGCAGTTATCAGACTATTGAACGGTCCCAGAGTACGATAAGACAGCTTCTACCCCGCTGTTATCAGACTATTGAACAGTCCCCCACTACGATAAGACAACTTCTACCCCGCTGTTATCAGACTATTGAACGGTCCCCCAGTACGATAAGACAGCTTCTACCCCGCTGTTATCAGACTATTGAACGGTCCCCCAGTACGATAAGACAGCTTCTACCCCGCTTTCATCAGACAGTTGAACGGTCCCCCAGTACGATAAGACAGCTTCTACCCCGCTGTTATCAGATTATAGAACGGCCCCCCAGTACGATAAGACAGCTTCTACCCCGCTGTTATCAGACTATTGAACGGCCCCCCAGTACGATAAGACAGCTTCTACCCCGCTGTTATCAGACTATTGAACGGTCCCCCAGTACGATAAGACAGCTTCTACCCCGCTGTTATCAGACTATTGAACGGTCCCCCAGTACGATAAGACAGCTTCTACCCCACTGTTATCAGATTATAGAACGGACCCCCACTACGATAAGACAGCTTCTACCCCGCTGTTATCAGATTATTGAACGGACCCCCACTACGATAAGACAGCTTCTACCCCGCTGTTATCAGACTATTGAACCGTCCCCCAGTACGATAAGACAGCTTCTACCCCGCTGTTATCAGACTATTGAACGGTCCCGCAGTACGATAAGACAGCTTCTACCCCGCTGTTATCAGACTATTGAACGGTCCCGCAGTACGATAAGACAGCTTCTACCCCGCTGTTATCAGACTATTGAACGGTCCCCCAGTACGATAAGACAGCTTCTACCCCGCTGTTATCAGACTATTGAACGGTCCCCCAGTACGATAAGACAGCTTCTACCCCGCTGTTATCAGGCTATTGAATGGTCCCCCAGTACGATAAGACAGTTTCTACCCCGCTGTTATCAGATTATTGAACGGACCCCCACTACGATAAGACAGCTTCTACCCCGCTGTTATCAGATTATTGTACGGTCCCCCAGTACGATAAGACAGCTTCTACCCCGATGTTATAGGACTATTGAATGGTCCCCCACTACGATAAGACAGCTTCTACCCCGCTGTTATCAGACTATTGAACGGTCCCCAGTACGATAAGACAGCTTCTACCACGATGTTATCAGACTATTGAACGGTCCCCCAGTACGATAAGACAGCTTCTACCCGGCTGGTATCAGATTATTGAACGGTCCCCCAGTACGATAAGACATCTTCTACCCCGCGGTTATCAGACTATTGAACGGTACCCCAGTACGATAAGACAGCTTCTACCCCGCTGTTATCAGACTATTGAACGGCCCCCCAGTACGATAAGACAGCCTCTACCCCGCTGTTATCAGACTATTGAACGGACCCCCAGTACGATAAGACAGCCTCTACCCCGCAGTTATCAGACTATTGAACGGTCCCAGAGTACGATAAGACAGCTTCTACCCCGCTGTTATCAGACTATTGAACAGTCCCCCACTACGATAAGACAACTTCTACCCCGCTGTTATCAAACTATTGAACGGTCCCCCAGTACGATAAGACAGCTTCTACCCCGCTTTCATCAGACAATTGAACGGTCCCCCAGTACGATAAGACAGCTTCTACCCCGCTGTTATCAGACTATTGAACGGCCCCCCAGTACGATAAGACAGCTTCTACCCGGCTGTTATCAGACTATTGAACGGCCCCCCAGTACGATAAGACAGCTTCTACCCCGCTGTTATCAGACTATTGAACGGTCCCCCAGTACGATAAGACAGCTTCTACCCCGCTGTTATCAGATTATTGAACGGACCCCCACTACGATAAGACAGCTTCTACCCCACTGTTATCAGATTATAGAACGGACCCCCACTACGATAAGACAGCTTCTACCCCGCTTTCATCAGACAATTGAACGGTCCCCCAGTACGATAAGACAGCTTCTACCCCGCTGTTATCAGACTATTGAACGGCCCCCCAGTACGATAAAACAGGTTCTACCCCGCTGTTATCAGACTATTGAACGGCCCCCCAGTACGATAAGACAGCTTCTACCCCGCTGTTATCAGACTATTGAACGGTCCCCCAGTACGATAAGACAGCTTCTACCCCGCTGATATCAGATTATTGAACGGACCCCCACTACGATAAGACAGCTTCTACCCCGCTGTTATCAGATTATTGAACGGACCCCCACTACGATAAGACAGCTTCTACCCCGCTGTTATCAGACTATTGAACCGTCCCCCAGTACGATAAGACAGCTTCTACCCCGCTGTTATCAGACTATTGAACGGTACCCCAGTACGATAAGACAGCTTCTACCCCGCTGTTATCAGACTATTGAACGGTCCCGCAGTACGATAAGACAGCTTCTACCCCGCTGTTATCAGACTATTGAACGGTCCCGCAGTACGATAAGACAGCTTCTACCCCGCTGTTATCAGACTATTGAACGGTCCCCCAGTACGATAAGACAGCTTCTACCCCGCTGTTATCAGACTATTGAACGGTCCCCCAGTACGATAAGACAGCTTCTACCCCGCTGTTATCAGGCTATTGAACGGTCCCCCAGTACGATAAGACAGCTTCTACCCCGCTGTTATCAGATTATTGAACGGACCCCCACTACGATAAGACAGCTTCTACCCCGCTGTTATCAGATTATTGTACGGTCCCCCAGTACGATAAGACAGCTTCTACCCCGATGTTATAGGACTATTGAATGGTCCCCCACTACGATAAGACAGCTTCTACCCCGCTGTTATCAGACTATTGAACGGTCCCCCGGTACGATAAGACAGCTTCTACCCCGCTGTTATCAGACTATTGAACGGTCCCCAGTACGATAAGACAGCTTCTACCCTGCTGTTATCAGACTATTGAACGGTCCCCCACTACGATAAGACAGCTTCTACCCTGCTGTTATCAGACTATTGAACGGTCCCCAGTACGATAAGACAGCTACTACCCTGCTGTTATTAGACTATTGAACGGTCCCCCACTACGATAAGACAGCTTCTACCCCGCTGTTATCAGACTATTGAACGGTCCCCCGGTACGATAAGACAGCTTCTACCCCGCTGTTATCAGACTATTGAACGGCCCCCCAGTACGATAAGACAGCTTCTACCCTGCTGTTATCAGACTATTGAACGGTCCCCAGTACGATAAGACAGCTTCTACCCTGCTGTTATCAGACTATTGAACGGTCCCCCACTACGATAAGACAGCTTCTACCCTGCTGTTATCAGACTATTGAACAGTTCCCCAGTACGATAAGACAGCTTCTACCCGGCTGCTATCAGATTATTGAACGGTCCCCCAGTACGATAAGACATCTTCTACCCCGCGGTTATCAGACTATTGAACGGTACCCCAGTACGATAAGACAGCTTCTACCCCGCTGTTATCAGACTATTGAACGGTCCCCAGTATGATAAGACAGCTTCTACCCCGTTGTTATCAGATTATAGAACGGACCCCCACTACGATAAGACAGCTCTACCCCGCTTTCATCAGACAATTGAACGGTCCCCCAGTACGATAAGACAGTTTCTACCCCGCTGTTATCAGACTATTGAACGGCCCCCCAGTACGATAAGACAGCTACTACCCCGCTGTTATCAGACTATTGAACGGCCCCCCAGTACGATAAGACAGCTTCTACCCCGCTGTTATCAGACTATTGAACGGTCCCCCAGTACGATAAGACAGCTTCTACCCCGCTGTTATCAGACTATTGAACAGTTCCCCAGTACGATAAGACAGCTTCTACCCGGCTGCTATCAGATTATTGAACGGTCCCCCAGTACGATAAGACAGCATCTACCCCGCGGTTATCAGACTATTGAACTGTACCCCAGTACGATAAGACAGCTTCTACCCCGCTGTAATCAGACTATTGAACGGTCCCCCAGTACGATAAGACAGCTTCTACCCCGTTGTTATCAGATTATAGAACGGACCCCCACTACGATAAGACAGCTCTACCCCGCTTTCATCAGACAATTGAACGGTCCCCCAGTACGATAAGACAGTTTCTACCCCGCTGTTATCAGACTATTGAACGGCCCCCCAGTACGATAAGACAGCTTCTACCCCGCTGTTATCAGACTATTGAACGGCCCCCCAGTACGATAAGACAGCTTCTACCCCGCTGTTATCAGACTATTGAACGGCCCCCCAGTACGATAAGACAGCCTCTACCCCGCTGTTATCAGACTATTGAACGGACCCCCAGTACGATAAGACAGCCTCTACCCCGCAGTTATCAGACTATTGAACGGTCCCAGAGTACGATAAGACAGCTTCTACCCCGCTGTTATCAGACTATTGAACAGTCCCCCACTACGATAAGACAACTTCTACCCCGCTGTTATCAAACTATTGAACGGTCCCCCAGTACGATAAGACAGCTTCTACCCCGCTTTCATCAGACAATTGAACGGTCCCCCAGTACGATAAGACAGCTTCTACCCCGCTGTTATCAGACTATAGAACGGCCCCCCAGTACGATAAGCCAGCTTCTACCCCGCTGTTATCAGACTATTGAACGGCCCCCCAGTACGATAAGACAGCTTCTACCCCGCTGTTATCAGACTATTGAACGGTCCCCCAGTACGATAAGACAGCTTCTACCCCGCTGTTATCAGATTATTGAACGGACCCCCACTACGATAAGACAGCTTCTACCCCACTGTTATCAGATTATAGAACGGACCCCCACTACGATAAGACAGCTTCTACCCCGCTTTCATCAGACAATTGAACGGTCCCCCAGTACGATAAGACAGCTTCTACCCCGCTGTTATCAGACTATTGAACGGCCCCCCAGTACGATAAAACAGGTTCTACCCCGCTGTTATCAGACTATTGAACGGCCCCCCAGTACGATAAGACAGCTTCTACCCCGCTGTTATCAGACTATTGAACGGTCCCCCAGTACGATAAGACAGCTTCTACCCCGCTGATATCAGATTATTGAACGGACCCCCACTACGATAAGACAGCTTCTACCCCGCTGTTATCAGATTATTGAACGGACCCCCACTACGATAAGACAGCTTCTACCCCGCTGTTATCAGACTATTGAACCGTCCCCCAGCACGATAAGACAGCTTCTACCCCGTGTTATCAGACCATTGAACGGTCCCCCAGTACGATAAGACAGCTTCTACCCCGCTGTTATCAGATTATTGAACGGTCCCCCAGTACGATAAGACATCTTCTACCCCGCGGTTATCAGACTATTGAACGGTACCCCAGTACGATAAGACAGCTTCTACCCCGCTGTTATCAGACTATTGAACGGCCCCCCAGTACGATAAGACAGCCTCTACCCCGCTGTTATCAGACTATTGAACGGACCCCCAGTACGATAAGACAGCCTCTACCCCGCAGTTATCAGACTATTGAACGGTCCCAGAGTACGATAAGACAGCTTCTACCCCGCTGTTATCAGACTATTGAACAGTCCCCCACTACGATAAGACAACTTCTACCCCGCTGTTATCAAACTATTGAACGGTCCCCCAGTACGATAAGACAGCTTCTACCCCGCTTTCATCAGACAGTTGAACGGTCCCCCAGTACGATAAGACAGCTTCTACCCCGCTGTTATCAGACTATAGAACGGCCCCCCAGTACGATAAGACAGCTTCTACCCCGCTGTTATCAGACTATTGAACGGCCCCCCAGTACGATAAGACAGCTTCTACCCCGCTGTTATCAGACTATTGAACGGTCCCCCAGTACGATAAGACAGCTTCTACCCCGCTGTTATCAGATTATTGAACGGACCCCCACTACGATAAGACAGCTTCTACCCCACTGTTATCAGATTATAGAACGGACCCCCACTACGATAAGACAGCTTCTACCCCGCTTTCATCAGACAATTGAACGGTCCCCCAGTACGATAAGACAGCTTCTACCCCGCTGTTATCAGACTATTGAACGGCCCCCCAGTACGATAAAACAGGTTCTACCCCGCTGTTATCAGACTATTGAACGGCCCCCCAGTACGATAAGACAGCTTCTACCCCGCTGTTATCAGACTATTGAACGGTCCCCCAATACGATAAGACAGCTTCTACCCCGCTGATATCAGATTATTGAACGGACCCCCACTACGATAAGACAGCTTCTACCCCGCTGTTATCAGATTATTGAACGGACCCCCACTACGATAAGACAGCTTCTACCCCGCTGTTATCAGACTATTGAACGGTACCCCAGTACGATAAGACAGCTTCTACCCCGCTGTTATCAGACTATTGAACGGTACCCCAGTACGATAAGACAGCTTCTACCCCGCTGTTATCAGACTATTGAACGGTCCCGCAGTACGATAAGACAGCTTCTACCCCGCTGTTATCAGACTATTGAACGGTCCCGCAGTACGATAAGACAGCTTCTACCCCGCTGTTATCAGACTATTGAACGGTCCCCCAGTACGATAAGACAGCTTCTACCCCGCTGTTATCAGACTATTGAACGGTCCCCCAGTACGATAAGACAGCTTCTACCCCGCTGTTATCAGGCTATTGAATGGTCCCCCAGTACGATAAGACAGCTTCTACCCCGCTGTTATCAGATTATTGAACGGACCCCCACTACGATAAGACAGCTTCTACCCCGCTGTTATCAGATTATTGTACGGTCCCCCAGTACGATAAGACAGCTTCTACCCCGATGTTATAGGACTATTGAATGGTCCCCCACTACGATAAGACAGCTTCTACCCCGCTGTTATCAGACTATTGAACGGTCCCCAGTACGATAAGACAGCTTCTACCACGATGTTATCAGACTATTGAACGGTCCCCCAGTACGATAAGACAGCTTCTACCCGGCTGCTATCAGATTATTGAACGGTCCCCCAGTACGATAAGACATCTTCTACCCCGCGGTTATCAGACTATTGAACGGTACCCCAGTACGATAAGACAGCTTCTACCCCGCTGTTATCAGACTATTGAACGGCCCCCCAGTACGATAAGACAGCCTCTACCCCGCTGTTATCAGACTATTGAACGGACCCCCAGTACGATAAGACAGCCTCTACCCCGCAGTTATCAGACTATTGAACGGTCCCAGAGTACGATAAGACAGCTTCTACCCCGCTGTTATCAGACTATTGAACAGTCCCCCACTACGATAAGACAACTTCTACCCCGCTGTTATCAAACTATTGAACGGTCCCCCAGTACGATAAGACAGCTTCTACCCCGCTTTCATCAGACAATTGAACGGTCCCCCAGTACGATAAGACAGCTTCTACCCCGCTGTTATCAGACTATAGAACGGCCCCCCAGTACGATAAGACAGCTTCTACCCCGCTGTTATCAGACTATTGAACGGCCCCCCAGTACGATAAGACAGCTTCTACCCCGCTGTTATCAGACTATTGAACGGTCCCCCAGTACGATAAGACAGCTTCTACACCGCTGTTATCAGATTATTGAACGGACCCCCACTACGATAAGACAGCTTCTACCCCACTGTTATCAGATTATAGAACGGACCCCCACTACGATAAGACAGCTTCTACCCCGCTTTCATCAGACAATTGAACGGTCCCCCAGTACGATAAGACAGCTTCTACCCCGCTGTTATCAGACTATTGAACGGCCCCCCAGTACGATAAAACAGGTTCTACCCCGCTGTTATCAGACTATTGAACGGCCCCCCAGTACGATAAGACAGCTTCTACCCCGCTGTTATCAGACTATTGAACGGTCCCCCAGTACGATAAGACAGCTTCTACCCCGCTGATATCAGATTATTGAACGGACCCCCACTACGATAAGACAGCTTCTACCCCGCTGTTATCAGATTATTGAACGGACCCCCACTACGATAAGACAGCTTCTAACCCGCTGTTATCAGACTATTGAACCGTCCCCCAGTACGATAAGACAGCTTCTACCCCGCTGTTATCAGACTATTGAACGGTACCCCAGTACGATAAGACAGCTTCTACCCCGCTGTTATCAGACTATTGAACGGTCCCGCAGTACGATAAGACAGCTTCTACCCCGCTGTTATCAGACTATTGAACGGTCCCGCAGTACGATAAGACAGCTTCTACCCCGCTGTTATCAGACTATTGAACGGTCCCCCAGTACGATAAGACAGCTTCTACCCCGCTGTTATCAGACTATTGAACGGTCCCCCAGTACGATAAGACAGCTTCTACCCCGCTGTTATCAGACTATTGAACGGTCCCGCAGTACGATAAGACAGCTTCTACCCCGCTGTTATCAGATTATTGAACGGACCCCCACTACGATAAGACAGCTTCTACCCCGCTGTTATCAGATTATTGTACGGTCCCCCAGTACGATAAGACAGCTTCTACCCCGATGTTATAGGACTATTGAATGGTCCCCCACTACGATAAGACAGCTTCTACCCCGCTGTTATCAGACTATTGAACGGTCCCCCGGTACGATAAGACAGCTTCTACCCCGCTGTTATCAGACTATTGAACGGTCCCCAGTACGATAAGACAGCTTCTACCCTGCTGTTATCAGACTATTGAACGGTCCCCCACTACGATAAGACAGCTTCTACCCTGCTGTTATCAGACTATTGAACGGTCCCCAGTACGATAAGACAGCTTCTACCCTGCTGTTATCAGACTATTGAACGGTCCCCCACTACGATAAGACAGCTTCTACCCCGCTGTTATCAGACTATTGAACGGTCCCCGGTACGATAAGACAGCTTCTACCCCGCTGTTATCAGACTATTGAACGGCCCCCCAGTACGATAAGACAGCTTCTACCCTGCTGTTATCAGACTATTGAACGTTCCCCAGTACGATAAGACAGCTTCTACCCTGCTGTTATCAGACTATTGAATGGTCCCCCACTACGATAAGACAGCTTCTACCCCGCTGTTATCAGACTATTGAACGGTCCCCCGGTACGATAAGACAGCTTCTACCCCGCTGTTATCAGACTATTGAACGGTCCCCAGTACGATAAGACAGCTTCTACCCTGCTGTTATCAGACTATTGAACGGTCCCCCACTACGATAAGACAGCTTCTACCCTGCTGTTATCAGACTATTGAACGGTCCCCAGTACGATAAGACAGCTACTACCCTGCTGTTATCAGACTATTGAACGGTCCCCCACTACGATAAGACAGCTTCTACCCCGCTGTTATCAGACTATTGAACGGTCCCCCGGTACGATAAGACAGCTTCTACCCCGCTGTTATCAGACTATTGAACGGCCCCCCAGTACGATAAGACAGCTTCTACCCTGCTGTTATCAGACTATTGAACGGTCCCCAGTACGATAAGACAGCTTCTACCCTGCTGTTATCAGACTATTGAACGGTCCCCCACTACGATAAGACAGCTTCTACCCTGCTGTTATCAGACTATTGAACAGTTCCCCAGTACGATAAGACAGCTTCTACCCGGCTGCTATCAGATTATTGAACGGTCCCCCAGTACGATAAGACATCTTCTACCCCGCGGTTATCAGACTATTGAACGGTACCCCAGTACGATAAGACAGCTTCTACCCCGCTGTTATCAGACTATTGAACGGTCCCCAGTATGATAAGACAGCTTCTACCCCGTTGTTATCAGATTATAGAACGGACCCCCACTACGATAAGACAGCTCTACCCCGCTTTCATCAGACAATTGAACGGTCCCCCAGTACGATAAGACAGTTTCTACCCCGCTGTTATCAGACTATTGAACGGCCCCCCAGTACGATAAGACAGCTACTACCCCGCTGTTATCAGACTATTGAACGGCCCCCCAGTACGATAAGACAGCTTCTACCCCGCTGTTATCAGACTATTGAACGGTCCCCCAGTACGATAAGACAGCTTCTACCCCGCTGTTATCAGACAATTGAACAGTTCCCCAGTACGATAAGACAGCTTCTACCCGGCTGCTATCAGATTATTGAACGGTCCCCCAGTACGATAAGACAGCATCTACCCCGCGGTTATCAGACTATTGAACTGTACCCCAGTACGATAAGACAGCTTCTACCCCGCTGTAATCAGACTATTGAACGGTCCCCCAGTACGATAAGACAGCTTCTACCCCGTTGTTATCAGATTATAGAACGGACCCCCACTACGATAAGACAGCTCTACCCCGCTTTCATCAGACAATTGAACGGTCCCCCAGTACGATAAGACAGTTTCTACCCCGCTGTTATCAGACTATTGAACGGCCCCCCAGTACGATAAGACAGCTTCTACCCCGCTGTTATCAGACTATTGAACGGCCCCCCAGTACGATAAGACAGCTTCTACCCCGCTGTTATCAGACTATTGAACGGCCCCCCAGTACGATAAGACAGCCTCTACCCCGCTGTTATCAGACTATTGAACGGACCCCCAGTACGATAAGACAGCCTCTACCCCGCAGTTATCAGACTATTGAACGGTCCCAGAGTACGATAAGACAGCTTCTACCCCGCTGTTATCAGACTATTGAACAGTCCCCCACTACGATAAGACAACTTCTACCCCGCTGTTATCAAACTATTGAACGGTCCCCAGTACGATAAGACAGCTTCTACCCCGCTTTCATCAGACAATTGAACGGTCCCCCAGTACGATAAGACAGCTTCTACCCCGCTGTTATCAGACTATAGAACGGTCCCCAGTACGATAAGACAGCTTCTACCCTGCTGTTATCAGACTATTGAACGGTCCCCCACTACGATAAGACAGCTTCTACCCTGCTGTTATCAGACTATTGAACGGTCCCCAGTACGATAAGACAGCTACTACCCTGCTGTTATCAGACTATTGAACGGTCCCCCACTACGATAAGACAGCTTCTACCCCGCTGTTATCAGACTATTGAACGGTCCCCCGGTACGATAAGACAGCTTCTACCCCGCTGTTATCAGACTATTGAACGGCCCCCCAGTACGATAAGACAGCTTCTACCCTGCTGTTATCAGACTATTGAACGGTCCCCAGTACGATAAGACAGCTTCTACCCTGCTGTTATCAGACTATTGAACGGTCCCCCACTACGATAAGACAGCTTCTACCCTGCTGTTATCAGACTATTGAACAGTTCCCCAGTACGATAAGACAGCTTCTACCCGGCTGCTATCAGATTATTGAACGGTCCCCCAGTACGATAAGACATCTTCTACCCCGCGGTTATCAGACTATTGAACGGTACCCCAGTACGATAAGACAGCTTCTACCCCGCTGTTATCAGACTATTGAACGGTCCCCAGTATGATAAGACAGCTTCTACCCCGTTGTTATCAGATTATAGAACGGACCCCCACTACGATAAGACAGCTCTACCCCGCTTTCATCAGACAATTGAACGGTCCCCCAGTACGATAAGACAGTTTCTACCCCGCTGTTATCAGACTATTGAACGGCCCCCCAGTACGATAAGACAGCTACTACCCCGCTGTTATCAGACTATTGAACGGCCCCCCAGTACGATAAGACAGCTTCTACCCCGCTGTTATCAGACTATTGAACGGTCCCCCAGTACGATAAGACAGCTTCTACCCCGCTGTTATCAGACAATTGAACAGTTCCCCAGTACGATAAGACAGCTTCTACCCGGCTGCTATCAGATTATTGAACGGTCCCCCAGTACGATAAGACAGCATCTACCCCGCGGTTATCAGACTATTGAACTGTACCCCAGTACGATAAGACAGCTTCTACCCCGCTGTAATCAGACTATTGAACGGTCCCCCAGTACGATAAGACAGCTTCTACCCCGTTGTTATCAGATTATAGAACGGACCCCCACTACGATAAGACAGCTCTACCCCGCTTTCATCAGACAATTGAACGGTCCCCCAGTACGATAAGACAGTTTCTACCCCGCTGTTATCAGACTATTGAACGGCCCCCCAGTACGATAAGACAGCTTCTACCCCGCTGTTATCAGACTATTGAACGGCCCCCCAGTACGATAAGACAGCTTCTACCCCGCTGTTATCAGACTATTGAACGGCCCCCCAGTACGATAAGACAGCCTCTACCCCGCTGTTATCAGACTATTGAACGGACCCCCAGTACGATAAGACAGCCTCTACCCCGCAGTTATCAGACTATTGAACGGTCCCAGAGTACGATAAGACAGCTTCTACCCCGCTGTTATCAGACTATTGAACAGTCCCCCACTACGATAAGACAACTTCTACCCCGCTGTTATCAAACTATTGAACGGTCCCCAGTACGATAAGACAGCTTCTACCCCGCTTTCATCAGACAATTGAACGGTCCCCCAGTACGATAAGACAGCTTCTACCCCGCTGTTATCAGACTATAGAACGGCCCCCCAGTACGATATGCCAGCTTCTACCCCGCTGTTATCAGACTATTCAACGGCCCCCCAGTACGATAAGACAGCTTCTACCCCGCTGTTATCAGACTATTGAACGGTCCCCCAGTACGATAAGACAGCTTCTACCCCGCTGTTATCAGATTATTGAACGGACCCCCACTACGATAAGACAGCTTCTACCCCACTGTTATCAGATTATAGAACGGACCCCCACTACGATAAGACAGCTTCTACCCCGCTTTCATCAGACAATTGAACGGTCCCCCAGTACGATAAGACAGCTTCTACCCCGCTGTTATCAGACTATTGAACGGCCCCCCAGTACGATAAAACAGGTTCTACCCCGCTGTTATCAGACTATTGAACGGCCCCCCAGTACGATAAGACAGCTTCTACCCCGCTGTTATCAGACTATTGAACGGTCCCCCAGTACGATAAGACAGCTTCTACCCCGCTGATATCAGATTATTGAACGGACCCCCACTACGATAAGACAGCTTCTACCCCGCTGTTATCAGATTATTGAACGGACCCCCACTACGATAAGACAGCTTCTACCCCGCTGTTATCAGACTATTGAACCGTCCCCCAGCACGATAAGACAGCTTCTACCCCGTGTTATCAGACCATTGAACGGTCCCCCAGTACGATAAGACAGCTTCTACCCCGCTGTTATCAGATTATTGAACGGTCCCCCAGTACGATAAGACATCTTCTACCCCGCGGTTATCAGACTATTGAACGGTACCCCAGTACGATAAGACAGCTTCTACCCCGCTGTTATCAGACTATTGAACGGCCCCCCAGTACGATAAGACAGCCTCTACCCCGCTGTTATCAGACTATTGAACGGACCCCCAGTACGATAAGACAGCCTCTACCCCGCAGTTATCAGACTATTGAACGGTCCCAGAGTACGATAAGACAGCTTCTACCCCGCTGTTATCAGACTATTGAACAGTCCCCCACTACGATAAGACAACTTCTACCCCGCTGTTATCAAACTATTGAACGGTCCCCCAGTACGATAAGACAGCTTCTACCCCGCTTTCATCAGACAGTTGAACGGTCCCCCAGTACGATAAGACAGCTTCTACCCCGCTGTTATCAGACTATAGAACGGCCCCCCAGTACGATAAGACAGCTTCTACCCCGCTGTTATCAGACTATTGAACGGCCCCCCAGTACGATAAGACAGCTTCTACCCCGCTGTTATCAGACTATTGAACGGTCCCCCAGTACGATAAGACAGCTTCTACCCCGCTGTTATCAGATTATTGAACGGACCCCCACTACGATAAGACAGCTTCTACCCCACTGTTATCAGATTATAGAACGGACCCCCACTACGATAAGACAGCTTCTACCCCGCTTTCATCAGACAATTGAACGGTCCCCCAGTACGATAAGACAGCTTCTACCCCGCTGTTATCAGACTATTGAACGGCCCCCCAGTACGATAAAACAGGTTCTACCCCGCTGTTATCAGACTATTGAACGGCCCCCCAGTACGATAAGACAGCTTCTACCCCGCTGTTATCAGACTATTGAACGGTCCCCCAGTACGATAAGACAGCTTCTACCCCGCTGATATCAGATTATTGAACGGACCCCCACTACGATAAGACAGCTTCTACCCCGCTGTTATCAGATTATTGAACGGACCCCCACTACGATAAGACAGCTTCTAACCCGCTGTTATCAGACTATTGAACCGTCCCCCAGTACGATAAGACAGCTTCTACCCCGCTGTTATCAGACTATTGAACGGTACCCCAGTACGATAAGACAGCTTCTACCCCGCTGTTATCAGACTATTGAACGGTCCCGCAGTACGATAAGACAGCTTCTACCCCGCTGTTATCAGACTATTGAACGGTCCCGCAGTACGATAAGACAGCTTCTACCCCGCTGTTATCAGACTATTGAACGGTCCCCCAGTACGATAAGACAGCTTCTACCCCGCTGTTATCAGACTATTGAACGGTCCCCCAGTACGATAAGACAGCTTCTACCCCGCTGTTATCAGACTATTGAACGGTCCCGCAGTACGATAAGACAGCTTCTACCCCGCTGTTATCAGACTATTGAACGGTCCCGCAGTACGATAAGACAGCTTCTACCCCGCTGTTATCAGACTATTGAACGGCCCCCCAGTACGATAAGACAGCCTCTACCCCGCTGTTATCAGACTATTGAACGGTACCCCAGTACGATAAGACAGCTTCTACCCCGCTGTTATCAGACTATTGAACGGTCCCGCAGTACGATAAGACAGCTTCTACCCCGCTGTTATCAGACTATTGAACGGTCCCGCAGTACGATAAGACAGCTTCTACCCCGCTGTTATCAGACTATTGAACGGACCCCCAGTACGATAAGACAGCCTCTACCCCGCAGTTATCAGACTATTGAACGGTCCCAGAGTACGATAAGACAGCTTCTACCCCGCTGTTATCAGACTATTGAACAGTCCCCCACTACGATAAGACAACTTCTACCCCGCTGTTATCAAACTATTGAACGGTCCCCCAGTACGATAAGACAGCTTCTACCCCGCTTTCATCAGACAATTGAACGGTCCCCCAGTACGATAAGACAGCTTCTACCCCGCTGTTATCAGACTATAGAACGGCCCCCCAGTACGATAAGACAGCTTCTACCCCGCTGTTATCAGACTATTGAACGGCCCCCCAGTACGATAAGACAGCTTCTACCCCGCTGTTATCAGACTATTGAACGGTCCCCCAGTACGATAAGACAGCTTCTGCCCCGCTGTTATCAGATTATTGAACGGACCCCCACTACGATAAGACAGCTTCTACCCCACTGTTATCAGATTATAGAACGGACCCCCACTACGATAAGACAGCTTCTACCCCGCTTTCATCAGACAATTGAACGGTCCCCCAGTACGATAAGACAGCTTCTACCCCGCTGTTATCAGACTATTGAACGGCCCCCCAGTACGATAAAACAGGTTCTACCCCGCTGTTATCAGACTATTGAACGGCCCCCCAGTACGATAAGACAGCTTCTACCCCGCTGTTATCAGACTATTGAACGGTCCCCCAGTACGATAAGACAGCTTCTACCCCGCTTTCATCAGACAATTGAACGGTCCCCCAGTACGATAAGACAGCTTCTACCCCGCTGTTATCAGACTATAGAACGGCCCCCCAGTACGATAAGACAGCTTCTACCCCGCTGTTATCAGACTATTGAACGGCCCCCCAGTACGATAAGACAGCTTCTACCCCGCTGTTATCAGACTATTGAACGGTCCCCCAGTACGATAAGACAGCTTCTACCCCGCTGTTATCAGATTATTGAACGGACCCCCACTACGATAAGACAGCTTCTACCCCACTGTTATCAGATTATAGAACGGACCCCCACTACGATAAGACAGCTTCTACCCCGCTTTCATCAGACAATTGAACGGTCCCCCAGTACGATAAGACAGCTTCTACCCCGCTGTTATCAGACTATTGAACGGCCCCCCAGTACGATAAAACAGGTTCTACCCCGCTGTTATCAGACTATTGAACGGCCCCCCAGTACGATAAGACAGCTTCTACCCCGCTGTTATCAGACTATTGAACGGTCCCCCAGTACGATAAGACAGCTTCTACCCCGCTGATATCAGATTATTGAACGGACCCCCACTACGATAAGACAGCTTCTACCCCGCTGTTATCAGATTATTGAACGGACCCCCACTACGATAAAACATCTTCTACCCCGCTGTTATCAGACTATTGAACCGTCCCCCAGTACGATAAGACAGCTTCTACCTCGCTGTTATCAGACTATTGAACGGTACCCCAGTACGATAAGACAGCTTCTACCCCGCTGTTATCAGACTATTGAACGGTCCCGCAGTACGATAAGACAGCTTCTACCCCGCTGTTATCAGACTATTGAACGGTCCCGCAGTACGATAAGACAGCTTCTACCCCGCTGTTATCAGACTACTGAACGGTCCCCCAGTACGATAAGACAGCTTCTACCCCGCTGTTATCAGACTATTGAACGGTCCCCCAGTACGATAAGACAGCTTCTACCCCGCTGTTATCAGACTATTGAACGGTCCCGCAGTACGATAAGACAGCTTCTACCCCGCTGTTATCAGACTATTGAACGGTCCCGCAGTACGATAAGACAGCTTCTACCCCGCTGTTATCAGACTATTGAACGGTCCCCCAGTACGATAAGACAGCTTCTACCCCGCTGTTATCAGACTATTGAACGGTCCCCCAGTACGATAAGACAGCTTCTACCCCGCTGTTATCAGACTATTGAACGGTCCCGCAGTACGATAAGACAGCTTCTACCCCGCTGTTATCAGACTATTGAACGGTCCCGCAGTACGATAAGACAGCTTCTACCCCGCTGTTATAAGACTATTGAACGGTCCCCCAGTACGATAAGACAGCTTCTACCCCGCTGTTATCAGACTATTGAACGGTCCCCCAGTACGATAAGACAGCTTCTACCCCGCTGTTATCAGACTATTGAATGGTCCCCCAGTACGATAAGACAGCTTCTACCCCGCTGTTATCAGATTATTGAACGGACCCCCAGTACGATAAGACAGCTTCTACCCCGCTGTTATCAGACTATTGAACGGTACCCCAGTACGATAAGACAGCTTCTACCCCGCTGTTATCAGACTATTAAACGGTACCCCAGTACGATAAGACAGCTTCTACCCCGCTGTTATCAGACTATTGAACGGTACCCCAGTACGATAAGACAGCTTCTACCCCGCTGTTATCAGTCTATTGAATGGTCCCCCAGTACGAGAAGACAGCTTCTACCCCGCTGTTATCAGACTATTGAATGGTCCCCCAGTACGATAAGACAGCTTCTACCCCGCTGTTATCAGACTATTGAACGGTCCCCCAGTACGATAAGACAGCTTCTACCCCGCTGTTATCAGACTGTTGAACGGTCCCCAGTACGATAAGACAGCTTCTAGCCCGCTGTTATCAGACTATTAAATGGTCCCCAAGTACGATAACACAGCTTCTACCCCGCTGTTATCAGACTATTGAACGGTCCCCCAGTACGATAAGACAGCTTCTACCCCGCTGTTATCAGACTATTGAACGGTCCCCCAGTACGATAAGACAGCTTCTACCCCGCTGTTATCAGACTATTGAACGGTTCCCCAGTACGATAAGACAGCTTCTACACCGCTGTTATCAGACTATTGAACGGTCCCCCAGTACGATAAGACAGCTTCTACCCCGCTGTTATCAGACTATTGAACGGTCCCCAGTACGATAAGACAGCTTCTACCCCGCTGTTATCAGACTATTGAACGGTCCCCCAGTACGATAAGACAGCTTCGACCCCGCTGTTATCAGACTATTGAACGGTCCCCAGTACGATAAGACAGCTTCTACCCCGCTGTTATCAGACTATTGAACGGTCCCCCAGTACAATAAGACAGCTTCTACCCCGCTGTTATCTCACTATTGAACTGTCCCCCAGTACGATAAGACAGCTTCTACCCCGCTGTTATCAGACTATTGAACTGTCCCCCAGTACGATAAGATAGCTTCTACCCCGCTGTTATCAGACTATTGAACGGTCCCCCAGTACGATAAGACAGCTTCTACCCCGCTGTTATCAGACTATTGAATGGTCCCCCAGTACAATAAGACAGCTTCTACCCCGCTGTTATGTGACTATTGAACTGTCCCCCAGTACGATAAGACAGCTTCTACCCCTCTGTTATCAGACTATTGAACTGTCCCCCAGTACGATAAGACAGCTTCTACCCCGCTGCTATCAGACTATTGAATGGTCCCCCAGTACAATAAGACAGCTTCTACCCCGCTGTTATCAGACTATTGAACGTTCCCCCAGTACGATAAGACAGCTTCTACCCCGCTGTTATCAGACTATTGAACGGTCCCCCAGTACGATAACACAGCTTCTACCCCGCTGTTATCTGACTATTGAACTGTCCCCCAGTACGATAAGACAGCTTCTACCCCGCTGTTATCGGACTATTGAACGGTTCCCCAGTACGATAAGACAGCTTCTACCCCGCTGTTATCAGACTATTGAACGGTCCCCCACTACGATAAGACAGCTTCTACCCCGCTGTTATCAAACTATTGAACGTTCCCCTAGTACGATAAGACAGCTTCTACCCCGCTTTCATCAGACAATTGAACGGTCCCCCAGTACGATAAGACAGCTTCTACCCCGCTGTTATCAGACTATTGAACGGTCCCCAGTACGATAGGACAGCTTCTACCCCGCTGTTATCAGACTATTGAACGGTCCCCAGTACGATAAGACAGCTTCTTCAATAGTCTGTTATCAGACTATTGAACGGCCCCCCAGTACGATAAGACAGCTTCTGCCCCGCTGTTATCAGACTATTGAACGGTTCCCCAGTACGATAAGACAGCTTCAACCCCGCTGTTATCAGACTATTGAACGGTACCCCAGTACGATAAGACAGCTTCTACCCCGCTGTTATCAGACTATTGAACGGTCCCCAGTACGATAAGACAGCTTCTACCCCGCTGTTATCAGATTATTGAACAGTCCCCCACTACGATAAGACAGCTTCTACCCCGCTGTTATCAGATTATTCAACGGACCCCCACTACGTTAAGACAGCTTCTACCCCACTGTTATCAGACTATTGAATGGTCCCCAGTACGATAAGACAGCTTCTACCCCGCTGTTATCAGACTATTGAAAGGTCCCCCAGTACGATAAGACAGCTTCTACCCCGCTGTTATCAGACTATTGAACGGTCCCCAGTATGATAAGACAGCTTCTACCCCGCTGTTATCAGACTATTGAACTGTCCCCAGAACCCGGGTCACTGGTACTGTAAACATTGTGCTAACCACTACACTACCGTGTGATGGGAATTGAACCCGGGTCACTGGTACTGTAAACATTGTGCTAACCACTACACTACCGTGTGATGGGAATTGAACCCGGGTCACTGGTACTGTAAACATTGTGCTAACCACTACACTACCGTGTGATGGGAATTGAACCTGGGTCACTGGTACTGTAAACATTGTGCTAACCACTACACTACCGTGTGATGGGAATCGAACCCGGGTCACTGGTATTGTAAACATTGTGCTAACCACTACACTACCGTGTGATGGGAATTGAACCTGGGTCACTGGTACTGTAAACATTGTGCTAACGACTACACTACCGTGTGATGGGAATTGAACCTGGGTCACTGGTACTGTAAACATTGTGCTAACCACTACACTACCGTGTGATGGGAATCGAACCCGGGTCACTGGTATTGTAAACATTGTGCTAACCACTACACTACCATGTGATGGGAATCGAACCCGGGTCACTGGTATTGTAAACATTGTGCTAACCACTACACTACCGTGTGATGGGAATCGAACCCGGGTCACTGGTACTGTAAACATTGTGCTAACGACTACACTACCGTGTGATGGGAATTGAACCTGGGTCACTGGTACTGTAAACATTGTGCTAACCACTACACTACCGTGTGATGGGAATCGAACCCGGGTCACTGGTACTGTATAACATTGTGCTGACCACTACACTACCGTGTGATGGGAATTGAACCCGGGTCACTGGTACTGTAAACATTGTGCTAACCACCACACTACCATGTGATGGGAATTGAACCCGGGTCACTGGTACTGTAAACATTGTGCTAACCACTACACTAACGTGTGATGGGAATTGAACCCGGGTCACTGGTACTGTAAACATTTTGCTAACCACTACACTACCGTGTGATGGGAATCGAACCCGGGTCACTGGTACTGTATAACATTCTGCTAACCACTACACTACCGTGTGATGGGAATTGAATCCGGGTCACTGGTACTGTAAACATTGTGCTGACCACTACACTACTGTGTGATGGGAATTGAATCCGGGTCACTGGTACTGTAAACATTGTGCTAACCACTACACTACCGTGTGATGGGAATTGAACCCGGGTCACTGGTACTGTAAACATTGTGCTAACCACTACACTAACGTGTGATGGGAATTGAACCCGGGTCACTGGTACTGTAAACATTTTGCTAACCACTACACTACCGTGTGATGGGAATCGAACCCGGGTCACTGGTACTGTATAACATTCTGCTAACCACTACACTACCGTGTGATGGGAATTGAATCCGGGTCACTGGTACTGTAAACATTGTGCTGACCACTACACTACTGTGTGATGGGAATTGAATCCGGGTCACTGGTACTGTAAACATTGTGCTAACCACTACACTACCGTGTGATGGGAATTGAACCCGGGTCACTGGTACTGTAAAACGTTGTGCTAACCACTACACTACCGTGTGATGGGAATTGAACCCGGGTCACTGGTACTGTAAACATTGTGCTAACCACTACACTACCGTGTGATGGGAATTGAACCTGGGTCACTGGTACTGTAAACATTGTGCTAACCACTACACTACCGTGTGATGGGAATCGAACCCGGGTCACTGGTACTGTAAACATTGTGCTAACCACTACACTACCGTGTGATGGGAATTGAACCCGGGTCACTGGTACTGTAAACATTGTGCTAACCACTACACAACCGTGTGATGAGAATTGAACCCGGGTCACTGGTACTGTAAACATTGTGCTAACCACTACTCTACCGTGTGATGGGAATTGAACCCGGGTCACTGGTACTGTAAACATTGTGCTAACCACTACTCTACCGTGTGATGGGAATTGAACCCGGGTCACTGGTACTGTAAACATTGTGCTAACCACTACTCTACCGTGTGATGGGAATTGAACCCGGGTCACTGGTACTGTAAACATTGTGCTAACCACTACACAACCGTGTGATGAGAATTGAACCCGGGTCACTGGTACTGTAAACATTGTGCTAACCACTACACAACCGTGTGATGAGAATTGAACCCGGGTCACTGGTACTGTAAACATTGTGCTAACCACTACACAACCGTGTGATGGGAATTGAACCCGGGTCACTGGTACTGTAAACATTGTGCTGACCACTACACTACCGTTTGATGGGAAATGAACCCGGGTCACTGGTTCTGTAAACGTTGTGCTAACCACTACACAACCGTGTGAAGGGAATTGAACCCGGGTCACTGGAACTGTAAACATTGTGCTAACCACTACACTACCGTGTGATGGGAATTGAACCCGGGTCACTGGTACTGTAAACATTGTGCTAACCACTACACTACCGTGTGATGGGAATTGAACCCGGGTCACTGGTACTGTAAACATTGTGCTAACCACTACACTAACGTGTGATGGGAATTGAACCCGGGTCACTGGTACTGTAAACATTGTGCTAACCACTACACTACCGTGTGATGGGAATTGAACACGGGTCACTGGTACTGTAAAATTGTGCTAACCACTACACCACCGTGTGATGGGAATTGAACCCGGGTCGCTGGTACTGTAAACATTGTGCTGAACACTACACTACTGTGTGATGGGAATTGAACCCCGGTCACTGGTACTGTAAACATTGTGCTAACCACTACACTACCGTGTGATGGGAATTGAACCCGGGTCACTGGTACTGTAAACATTGTGCTAACCACTACACTACCGTGTGATGGGAATTGAACCCCGGTCACTGGTACTGTAAACATTGTGCTAACCACTACACTACCGTGTGATGGGAATTGAACCCGGGTCACTGGTACTGTAAACATTGTGCTAACCACTACACTACCGTGTGATGGGAATTGAACCCCGGTCACTGGTACTGTAAACATTGTGCTAACCACTACACTACCGTGTGATGGGAATTGAACCCGGGTCACTGGTACTGTAAACATTGTGCTAACCACTACACTACCGTGTGATGGGAATTGAACACGGGTCACTGGTACTGTAAACATTGTGCTAACCACTACACTACTGTGTGATGGGAATTGAACCCGGGTCACTGGTACTGTAAACATTGTGCTAACCACTACACTACCGTGTGATGGAAATTGAACCCCGGTCACTGGTACTGTAAACATTGTGCTAACCACTACACTACCGTGTGATGGGAATTGAACCCCGGTCACTGGTACTGTAAACATTGTGCTAACCACTACACTACCGTGTGATGGGAATTGAACCCGGGTCACTGGTACTGTAAACATTGTGCTAACCACTACACTACCGTGTGATGGGAATTGAACACGGGTCACTGGTACTGTAAACATTGTGCTAACCACTACACTACTGTGTGATGGGAATTGAACCCGGGTCACTGGTACTGTAAACATTGTGCTAACCACTACACTACCGTGTGATGGGAATTGAACCCGGGTCACTGGTACTGTAAACATTGTGCTAACCACTACACTACCGTGTGATGGGAATTGAACCCGGGTCACTGGTACTGTAAACATTGTGCTATCCACTACACTAGCGTGTGATGGGAATTGAACCCGGGTCACTGGTACTGTAAACATTGTGCTGACCACTACACTACCGTGTGATGGGAATTGAACCGGGGTCACTGGTACTGTAAACATTGTGCTAACCACTACACTACTGTGTGATGGGAATTGAACCCGGGTCACTGGTACTGTAAACATTGTGCTAACCACTACACTACAGTGTGATGGGAATTGAACCCGGGTCACTGGTACTGTAAACATTGTGCTATCCACTACACTACTGTGTGATGGGAATTGAACCCGGGTCACTGGTACTGTAAACATTGTGCTAACCACTACACTACTGTGTGATGGGAATTGAACCCGGGTCACTGGTACTGTAAACATTGTGCTAACCACTACACTACCGTGTGATGGGAATTGAACACCGGTCACTGGTACTGTAAAACGTTGTGCTAACCACTACACTACCGTGTGATGGGAATTGAACCCGGGTCACTGGTACTGTAAACATTGTGCTGACCACTACACTAGCGTGTGATGGGAATTGAACCCGGGTCACTGGTACTGTAAACATTGTGCTGACCACTACACTACCGTGTGATGGGAATTGAACCCGGGTCACTGGTACTGTAAACATTGTGCTAACCACTACACTACTGTGTGATGGGAATTGAACCCGGGTCACTGGTACTGTAAACATTGTGCTAACCACTACACTACCGTGTGATGGGAATCGAACCCGGGTCACTGGTACTGTAAACATTGTGCTGACCACTACACTACCGTGTGATGGGAATTGAACCCGGGTCACTGGTACTGTAAACATTGTGCTAACCACTACACTAGCGTGTGATGGGAATTGAACCCGGGTCACTGGTACTGTAAACATTGTGCTGACCACTACACTACCGTGTGATGGGAATTGAACCCGGGTCACTGGTACTGTAAACATTGTGCTAACCACTACACTAGCGTGTGATGGGAATTGAACCCGGGTCACTGGTACTGTAAACATTGTGCTGACCACTACACTACCGTGTGATGGGAATTGAACCCGGGTCACTGGTACTGTAAACATTGTGCTGACCACTACACTACCGTGTGATGGGAATTGAACCGGGGTCACTGGTACTGTAAACATTGTGCTAACCACTACACTACCGTGTGATGGGAATCGAACCCGGGTCACTGGTACTGTAAACATTGTGCTATCCACTACACTACCGTGTGATGGGAATTGAACCCGGGACACTGGTACTGTAAACATTGTGCTGACCACTACACTACCGTGAGATGGGAATCGAACCCGGGTCATTGGTACTGTAAACATTGTGCTAACCACTACACTACCGTGTGATGGGAATTGAACCCGGGTGACTGGTACTGTAAACATTGTGCTAACCACCACACTACCGTGTGATGGGAATTGAACCCGGGTCACTGTAACTGTAAACATTGTGCTAACCACTACACTACCGTGTGATGGGAATTGAACCCCGGTCACTGGTACTGTAAACATTGTGCTAACCACTACACTACCGTGTGATGGGAATTGAACCCGGGTCACTGGTACTGTAAACATTGTGCTAACCGCTACACTACTGTGTGATGGGAATTGAACCCGGGTCACTGGTACTGTAAACATTGTGCTAACCACTACACTACCGTGTGATGGGAATTGAACCCGGGTCACTGGTACTGTAAACATTGTGCTAACCGCTACACTACTGTGTGATGGGAATTGAACCCGGGTCACTGGTACTGTAAACATTGTGCTAACCGCTACAGTACCGTGTGATGGGAATCGAACCCGGGTCACTGGTACTGTAAACATTGTGCTAACCACTACACTACCGTGTGATGGGAATCGAACCCGGGTCACTGGTACTGTAAACATTGTGCTAACCACTACACTACCGTGTGATGGGAATTGAACCCGGGTCACTGGTACTGTAAACATTGTGCTAACCACTACACTACCGTGTGATGGGAATCGAACCCGGGTCACTGGTACTGTAAACCTTGTGCTAACCACTACACTACCGTGTGATGGGAATCGAACCCGGGTCACTGGTACTGTAAACATTGTGCTAACCACTACACTACCGTGTGATGGGAATTGAACCTGGGTCACTGGTACTGTAAACATTGTGCTGACCACTACACTACCGTGTGATGGGAATTGAACCCGGGTCACTGGTACTGTAAACATTGTGCTAACCACTACACTACCGTGTGATGGGAATTGAACCCGGGTCACTGGTACTGTAAACATTGTGCTAACCACTACACTACCGTGTGATGGGAATTGAACCCGGGTCACTGGTACTGTAAACATTGTGCTAAGCACTACACTACCGTGTGATGGGAATTGAACCCGGGTCACTGGTACTGTAAAAGGTTGTGCTAACCACTACACTACCGTGTGATGGGAATTGAACCCGGGTCACTGGTACTGTAAACATTCTGCTAACCACTACACTACCGTGTGATGGGAATTGAACCCGGGTCACTGGTACTGTAAACATTGTGCTAACCACTACACTACCGTGTGATGGGAATGGAACCCGGGTCACTGGTACTGTAAACATTGTGCTAACCACTACACTACCGTGTGATGGGAATTGAACCCGGGTCACTGGTACTGTAAAACGTTGTGCTAACCACTACACTACCGTGTGATGGGAATTGAACCCGGGTCACCAGTACTGTAAACATTGTGCTAACCACTACACTACCGTGTGATGGGAATTGAACCCGGGTCACTGGTACTGTAAACATTGTGCTAACCACTACACTACCGTGTGATGGGAATTGAACCCGGGTCACCAGTACTGTAAACATTGTGCTAACCACTACACTACCGTGTGATGGGAATTGAACCCGGGTCACTGGTACTGTAAACATTGTGCTAACCAATACACTACCGTGTGATGGGAATTGAACCCGGGTCACTGGTACTGTAAACATTGTGCTAACCACTACACTACCGTGTGATGGGAATTGAATCCGGGTCGCTGGTACTGTAAACATTGTGCTAACCAATACACTACCGTGTGATGGGAATTGAACCCGGGTCACTGGTACTGTAAACTTTGTGCTAACCACTACACTACCGTGTGATGGAAATTGAAGCCGGGTCACTGGTACTGTAAACATTGTGCTAACCACTACACTAACGTGTGATGGGAATTGAACCCGGGTCACTGGTACTGTAAACTTTGTGCTAACCACTACACTACCGTGTGATGGAAATCGAACCCGGGTCACTGGTACTGTAAACATTGTGCTAACCACTACACTACCGTGTGATGGGAATTGAACCGGGGTCACTGGTACTGTAAAACGTTGTGCTGACCACTACACTACCGTGTGATGGGAATTGAACACGGGTCACTGGTACTGTAAACATTGTGCTAACCACTACACTACCGTGTGATGGGAATCGAACCCGGGTCACTGGTACTGTAAACATTGTTCTAACCACTACACAACCGTGTGATGGGAATAGAACCCGGGTCACTGGTACTGTAAAACATTGTGCTAACCACTACACTACCGTGTGATGGGAATTGAACCCGGGTCACTGGTACTGTAAAAATTGTTGTAACCACTACACAACCGTGTGATGGGAATAGAACCCGGGTCACTGGTATTGTAAACATTGTGCTAAAGACTACACTACCGTGTGATGGGAATTGAACCCGGGTCACTGGTACTGTAAAAATTGTTCTAACCACTACACAACCTTGTGATGGGAATAGAACCCGGGTCACTGGTACTGTAAACGTTGTGTTGACCACTACACTACCGTGTGATGGGAATTGAACCCGGGTCACTGGTACTGTAAACATTGTGCTGACCACTACACTACCGTGTGATGGGAATTGAACCCCGGTCACTGGTACTGTAAACATTGTGCTAACCACTACAGTACCATGCGATGGGAATTGAACCCGGGTCACTGGTACTGTAAACATTGTGCTGACCACTACACTACCGTGTGATGGGAATTGAACCCCGGTCACTGGTACTGTAAACATTGTGCTAACCACTACAGTACCATGCGATGGGAATAGAACCCGGGTCACTGGTACTGTAAACGTTGTGTTGACCACTACACTACCGTGTGATGGGAATTGAACCCGGGTCACTGGTACTGTAAACATTGTGCTGACCACTACACTACCGTGTGATGGGAATTGAACCCCGGTCACTGGTACTGTAAACATTGTGCTAACCACTACACTACCGTGTGATGGGAATTGAACCCAGGTCACTGGTACTGTAAACATTGTGCTAACCACTACACTACCGTGTGATGGGAATTGAACCCGGGTCACTGTAACTGTAAACATTGTGCTAACCACTACACTACCGTGTGATGGGAATTGAACACCGGTCACTGGTACTGTAAACATTGTGCTAACCACTACACTACCGTGTGATGGGAATTGAACCCCGGTCACTGGTACTGTAAACATTGTGCTAACCACTACACTACTGTGTGATGGGAATTGAACCCGGGTCACTGGTACTGTAAACATTGTGCTAACCACTACACTACTGTGTGATGGGAATTGAACCCCGGTCACTGGTACTGTAAACATTGTGCTAACCACTACACTACTGTGTGATGGGAATTGAACCCGGGTCACTGGTACTGTAAACATTGTGCTAACCACTACACTACCGTGTGATGGGAATTGAACCCGGGTCACTGTAACTGTAAACATTGTGCTAACCACTACACTACCGTGTGATGGGAATTGAACACCGGTCACTGGTACTGTAAACATTGTGCTAACCACTACACTACCGTGTGATGGGAATTGAACCCCGGTCACTGGTACTGTAAACATTGTGCTAACCACTACACTACTGTGTGATGGGAATTGAACCCGGGTCACTGGTACTGTAAACATTGTGCTAACCACTACACTACTGTGTGATGGGAATTGAACCCCGGTCACTGGTACTGTAAACATTGTGCTAACCACTACACTACTGTGTGATGGGAATTGAACCCGGGTCACTGGTACTGTAAACATTGTGCTAACCACTACACTACCGTGTGATGGGAATTGAACCCGGGTCACTGGTACTGTAAACATTGTGCTAACCACTACACTACCGTGTGATGGGAATTGAACCCGGGTCACTGCTACTGTAAACATTGTGCTAACCACTACACTACCGTGTGATGGTAATTGAACCCGGTCGCTGGTACTGTAAACGTTGTGCTAACCACTACACTACCGTGTGATGGGAATTGAACCCGGGTCACTGGTACTGTAAACATTGTGCTGACCACTACACTACCGTGTGATGGGAATTGAACCCCGGTCACTGGTACTGTAAACATTGTGCTAACCACTACACTACCGTGTGATGGGAATTGAACCCGGGTCACTGTAACTGTAAACATTGTGCTAACCACTACACTACCGTGTGATGGGAATTGAACACCGGTCACTGGTACTGTAAACATTGTGCTAACCACTACACTACCGTGTGATGGGAATTGAACCCCGGTCACTGGTACTGTAAACATTGTGCTAACCACTACACTACTGTGTGATGGGAATTGAACCCGGGTCACTGGTACTGTAAACATTGTGCTAACCACTACACTACTGTGTGATGGGAATTGAACCCCGGTCACTGGTACTGTAAACGTGGTGCTAACCACTACACTACTGTGTGATGGGAATTGAACCCGGGTCACTGGTACTGTAAACATTGTGCTAACCACTACACTACTGTATGATGGGAATTGAACCCGGGTCACTGGTACTGTAAACATTGTGCTAACCACTACACTACCGTGTGATGGGAATTGAACCCGGGTCACTGGTACTGTAAACATTGTGCTAACCACTACACTACCGTGTGATGGGAATTGAACCCGGGTCACTGGTACTGTAAACTTTGTGCTAACCACTACACTACCGTGTGATGGAAATCGAACCCGGGTCACTGGTACTGTAAACATTGTGCTAACCACTACACTACCGTGTGATGGGAATTGAACCCGGGTCACTGGTACTGTAAACTTTGTGCTAACCACTACACTACCGTGTGATGGAAATCGAAGCCGGGTCACTGGTACTGTAAACATTGTGCTAACCACTACACTAACGTGTGATGGGAATTGAACCCGGGTCACTGGTACTGTAAACTTTGTGCTGACCACTACACTACCGTGTGATGGGAATTGAACACTGGTCACTGGTACTGTAAACATTGTGCTAACCACTACACTACCGTGTGATGGGAATCGAACCCGGGTCACTGTAACTGTAAACATTGTGCTAACCACTACACTACCGTGTGATGGGAATTGAACCCGGGTCACTGGTACTGTAAACATTGTGCTAACCACTACACTACCGTGTGATGGGAATTGAACCCGGGTCACTGGTACTGTAAACATTGTGCTGACCACTACACTACCGTGTGATGAGAATTGAACCCGGGTCACTGGTACTGTAAAAATTGTTCTAACCACTACACTACCGTGTGATGAGAATTGAACCCGGGTCACTGGTACTGTAAAAATTGTTCTAACCACTACACAACCGTGTGATGGGAATAGAACCCGGGTCACTGGTACTGTAAACATTGTGCTAACCACTACACTACCGTGTGATGGGAATTGAACCCGGGTCACTGGTACTGTAAACATTGTGCTAACCACTACACTACCGTGTGATGGGAATTGAACCCGGGTCACTGGTACTGTAAACATTGTGCTAACCACTACACTACCGTGTGATGGGAATTGAACCCCGGTCACTGGTACTGTAAACATTGTGCTAACCACTACACTACCGTGTGATGGGAATTGAACCCGGGTCACCGGTACTGTAAACATTGTGCTAACCACTACACTACCGTGTGATGGGAATTGAACCCGGGTCACTGGTACTGTAAACGTTGTGCTGACCACTACACAACCGTGTGATGGGAATTGAACCCGGGTCACTGGTACTGTAAACATTGTGCTAACCACTACACTACCGTGTGATGGGAATTGAACCCGGGTCACTGGTACTGTAAACATTGTGCTAACCACTACACTACCGTGTGATGGGAATCGAACCCGGGTCACTGGTACTGTAAACATTGTGCTAACCACTACACTACCGTGTGATGGGAATTGAACCCGGGTCACTGGTAATGTAAACATTGTGCTAACCACTACACTACCGTGTGATGGGAATTGAACCCGGGTCACTGGTAATGTAAACATTGTGCTAACCACTACACTACCGTGTGATGGGAATTGAACCCGGGTCACTGGTACTGTAAACATTGTGCTAACCACTACACTACCGTGTGATGGGAATTGAACCCGGGTCACTGGTAATGTAAACATTGTGCTAACCACTACACTACCGTGTGATGGGAATTGAACCTGGGTCACTGGTACTGTAAACATTGTGCTAACCACTACACCACCGTGTGATGGGAATTGAACCCGGGTCACTGGTACTGTAAACATTGTGCTAACCACTACACTACCGTGTGATGGGAATCGAACCCGGGTCACTGGTACTGTAAACATTGTTCTAACCACTACACAACCGTGTGATGGGAATAGAACCCGGGTCACTGGTACTGTAAACATTGTGCTAACCACTACACTACCGTGTGATGGGAATTGAACCCGGGTCACTGGTACTGTAAACATTGTTCTAACCACTACACAACCGTGTGATGGGAATAGAACCCGGGTCACTGGTACTGTAAACATTGTGCTAACCACTACACTACCATGTGATGGGAATCGAACCCGGGTCACTGGTACTGTAAACATTGTGCTAACCACTACACTACCGTGTGATGGGAATCGAACCCGGGTCACTGGTACTGTAAACATTGTTCTAACCACTACACAACCGTGTGATGGGAATCGAACCCGGGTCACTGGTACTGTAAACATTGTGCTAACCACTACACTAACGTGTGATGGGAATTGAACCCGGGTCACTGGTACTGTAAACATTGTGCTAACCACTACACAACCGTGGGATGGGAATAGAACCCGGGTCACTGGTACTGTAAACATTGTTCTAACCACTACACTACCGTGTGATGGGACTTGAACCCGGGTCACTGGTACTGTAAACATTGTGCTAACCACTACACAACCGTGGGATGGGAATAGAACCCGGGTCACTGGTACTGTAAACATTGTTCTAACCACTACACTACCGTGTGATGGGAATAGAACCCGGGTCACTGGTATTGTAAACATTGTGCTAACCACTACACTACCGTGTGATGGGAATTGAACCCGGGTCACTGGTACTGTAAAAATTGTTCTAACCATTACACAACCGTGTGATGGGAATAGAACCCGGGTCACTGGTACTGTAAAACGTTGTGCTAACCACTACACTACCATGTGATGGGAATTGAACCCGGGTGACTGGTACTGTATACGTTGTGCTAACCACTACACTACCGTGTGATGGGAATTGAACCCGGGTCACTGGTACTGTAAACATTGTGCTAACCACTACACTACCGTGTGATGGGAATTGAACCCGGGTCACTGGTACTGTAAACATTGTGCTGACCACTACACTACCGTGTGATGGGAATTGAACCCGGGTCACTGGTACTGTAAACATTGTGCTAACCACTACACAACCGTGGGATGGGAATAGAACCCGGGTCACTGGTACTGTAAACATTGTTCTAACCACTACACTACCGTGTGATGGGAATAGAACCCGGGTCACTGGTATTGTAAACATTGTGCTAACCACTACACTACCGTGTGATGGGAATTGAACCCGGGTCACTGGTACTGTAAAAATTGTTCTAACCATTACACAACCGTGTGATGGGAATAGAACCCGGGTCACTGGTACTGTAAAACGTTGTGCTAACCACTACACTACCATGTGATGGGAATTGAACCCGGGTGACTGGTACTGTAAACGTTGTGCTGACCACTACACTACCGTGTGATGGGAATTGAACCCGGGTCACTGGTACTGTAAACATTGTGCTAACCACTACACTACCGTGTGATGGGAATTGAACCCGGGTCACTGGTACTGTAAACATTGTGCTGACCACTACACTACCGTGTGATGGGAATTGAACCCGGGTCACGGGTAGTGTAAACATTGTGCTAACCACTACAGTACCGTTTGATGGGAATTGAACCCGGGTCACTGGTACTGTAAACATTGTGCTAACCACTACACTACCGTGTGATGGGAATCAAACCCGGGTCACTGGTACTGTAAACATTGTGCTAACCACTACACTACCGTGTGATGGGAATTGAACACGGGTCACTGGTACTGTAAACATTGTGCTAACCACTACACCACCGTGTGATGGGAATTGAACCCGGGTCACTGGTACTGTAAACATTGTGCTGACCACTACACTACCGTGTGATGGGAATTGAACCCCGGTCACTGGTACTGTAAACATTGTGCTAACCACTACACTACCGTGTGATGGGAATTGAACCCGGGTCACTGGTACTGTAAACATTGTGCTAACCACTACACTACCGTGTGATGGGAATTGAACCCGGGTCACTGTAACTGTAAACATTGTGCTAACCACTACACTACCGTGTGATGGGAATTGAACACGGGTCACTGGTACTGTAAACATTGTGCTAACCACTACACTACCGTGTGATGGGAATTGAACCCGGGTCACTGGTACTGTAAACATTGTGCTAACCACTACACTACCGTGTGATGGGAATTGAACCCGGGTCACTGGTACTGTAAACATTGTGCTAACCACTACAGTACCATGCGATGGGAATTGAACCCGGGTCACTGGTACTGTAAACATTGTGCTAACCACTACACTACCGTGTGATGGGAATTGAACCCGGGTCACTGTAACTGTAAACATTGTGCTAACCACTACACTACCGTGTGATGGGAATTGAACACGGGTCACTGGTACTGTAAACATTGTGCTAACCACTACACTACCGTGTGATGGGAATTGAACCCGGGTCACTGGTACTGTAAACATTGTGCTAACCACTACACTACCGTGTGATGAGAATTGAACCCGGGTCACTGGTACTGTAAACATTGTGCTAACCACTACACTACCGTGTGATGGGAATCGAACCCGGGTCACTGGTACTGTAAACATTGTGCTAACCACTACAGTACCGTTTGATGGGAATTGAACCCGGGTCACTGGTACTGTAAACATCGTGCTAACCACTACACCACCGTGTGATGGGAATTGAACCCGGGTCACTGGTACTGTAAACATTGTGCTAACCACTACACTACCGTGTGATGGGAATCGAACCCGGGTCACTGGTACTGTAAACATTGTTCTAACCACTACACAACCGTGTGATGGGAATAGAACCCGGGTCACTGGTACTGTAAACATTGTTCTAACCACTACACAACCGTGTGATGGGAATCGAACCCGGGTCACTGGTACTGTAAACATTGTGCTAACCACTACACTAACGTGTGATGGGAATTGAACCCGGGTCACTGGTACTGTAAACATTGTGCTAACCACTACACAACCGTGGGATGGGAATAGAACCCGGGTCACTGGTACTGTAAACATTGTTCTAACCACTACACTACCGTGTGATGGGACTTGAACCCGGGTCACTGGTACTGTAAACATTGTGCTAACCACTACACAACCGTGGGATGGGAATAGAACCCGGGTCACTGGCACTGTAAACATTGTTCTAACCACTACACTACCGTGTGATGGGAATAGAACCCGGGTCACTGGTATTGTAAACATTGTGCTAACCACTACACTACCGTGTGATGGGAATTGAACCCGGGTCACTGGTACTGTAAAAATTGTTCTAACCATTACACAACCGTGTGATGGGAATAGAACCCGGGTCACTGGTACTGTAAAACGTTGTGCTAACCACTACACTACCATGTGATGGGAATTGAACCCGGGTGACTGGTACTGTATACGTTGTGCTGACCACTACACTACCGTGTGATGGGAATTGAACCCGGGTCACTGGTACTGTAAACATTGTGCTAACCACTACACTACCGTGTGATGGGAATTGAACCCGGGTCACTGGTACTGTAAACATTGTGCTAACCACTACACAACCGTGGGATGGGAATAGAACCCGGGTCACTGGTACTGTAAACATTGTTCTAACCACTACACTACCGTGTGATGGGAATAGAACCCGGGTCACTGGTATTGTAAACATTGTGCTAACCACTACACTACCGTGTGATGGGAATTGAACCCGGGTCACTGGTACTGTAAAAATTGTTCTAACCATTACACAACCGTGTGATGGGAATAGAACCCGGGTCACTGGTACTGTAAAACGTTGTGCTAACCACTACACTACCATGTGATGGGAATTGAACCCGGGTGACTGGTACTGTAAACGTTGTGCTGACCACTACACTACCGTGTGATGGGAATTGAACCCGGGTCACGGGTAGTGTAAACATTGTGCTAACCACTACAGTACCGTTTGATGGGAATTGAACCCGGGTCACTGGTACTGTAAACATTGTGCTAACCACTACACTACCGTGTGATGGGAATCAAACCCGGGTCACTGGTACTGTAAACATTGTGCTAACCACTACACTACCGTGTGATGGGAATTGAACACGGGTCACTGGTACTGTAAACATTGTGCTAACCACTACACCACCGTGTGATGGGAATTGAACCCGTGTCACTGGTACTGTAAACATTGTGCTAACCACTACACTACTGTGTGATGGGAATTGAACCCCGGTCACTGGTACTGTAAACATTGTGCTAACCACTACACTACCGTGTGATGGGAATTGAACCCGGGTCACTGGTACTGTAAACATTGTGCTAACCACTACACTACCGTGTGATGGGAATTGAACCCGGGTCACTGTAACTGTAAACATTGTGCTAACCACTACACTACCGTGTGATGGGAATTGAACACGGGTCACTGGTACTGTAAACATTGTGCTAACCACTACACTACCGTGTGATGGGAATTGAACCCGGGTCACTGGTACTGTAAACATTGTGCTAACCACTACACTACCGTGTGATGGGAATTGAACCCGGGTCACTGGTACTGTAAACATTGTGCTAACCACTACAGTACCGTGCGATGGGAATTGAACCCGGGTCACTGGTACTGTAAACATTGTGCTAACCACTACACTACCGTGTGATGGGAATTGAACCCGGGTCACTGGTACTGTAAACATTGTGCTAACCACTACACTACCGTGTGATGGGAATTGAACCCGGGTCACTGGTACTGTAAACATTGTGCTAACCACTACACTACCGTGTGATGGGAATCGAACCCGGTTCACTGGTACTGTAAACATTGTGCTAACCACTACACTACCGTGTGATGGGAATTGAACCCGGGTCACTGGTAACTGTAAAACGTTGTGCTAACCACTACACTACCGTGTGATGGGAATCGAACCCGGTTCACTGGTACTGTAAACATTGTGCTAACCACTACACTACCGTGTGATGGGAATTGAACCCGGTCGCTGGTACTGTAAACAGTGTGCTAACCACTACACTACCGTGTGATGGGAATCGAACCCGGGTAACTGATACTGTAAATCATTGTGCTAACCACTACACTACCGTGTGATGGGAATTGAACCCGGGTCACTGGTACTGTAAACATTGTGCTAACCACTACACTACCGTGTGATGGGAATTGAACCCGGGTCACTGGTACTGTAAACATTGTGCTAACCACTACACTACCGTGTGATGGGAATTGAACCCGGGTCACTGCTACTGTAAACATTGTGCTAACCACTACACTACCGTGTGATGGTAATTGAACCCGGTCGCTGGTACTGTAAACGTTGTGCTAACCACTACACTACCGTGTGATGGGAATTGAACCCGGGTCACTGGTACTGTAAACATTGTGCTGACCACTACACTACCGTGTGATGGGAATTGAACCCCGGTCACTGGTACTGTAAACATTGTGCTAACCACTACACTACCGTGTGATGGGAATTGAACCCGGGTCACTGTAACTGTAAACATTGTGCTAACCACTACACTACCGTGTGATGGGAATTGAACACCGGTCACTGGTACTGTAAACATTGTGCTAACCACTACACTACCGTGTGATGGGAATTGAACCCCGGTCACTGGTACTGTAAACATTGTGCTAACCACTACACTACTGTGTGATGGGAATTGAACCCGGGTCACTGGTACTGTAAACATTGTGCTAACCACTACACTACTGTGTGATGGGAATTGAACCCCGGTCACTGGTACTGTAAACATTGTGCTAACCACTACACTACTGTGTGATGGGAATTGAACCCGGGTCACTGGTACTGTAAACATTGTGCTAACCACTACACTACCGTGTGATGGGAATTGAACCCGGGTCACTGGTACTGTAAACATTGTGCTAACCACTACACTACTGTATGATGGGAATTGAACCCGGGTCACTGGTACTGTAAACATTGTGCTAACCACTACACTACCGTGTGATGGGAATTGAACCCGGGTCACTGGTACTGTAAACATTGTGCTAACCACTACACTACCGTGTGATGGGAATTGAACCCGGGTCACTGGTACTGTAAACTTTGTGCTAACCACTACACTACCGTGTGATGGAAATCGAAGCCGGGTCACTGGTACTGTAAACATTGTGCTAACCACTACACTACCGTGTGATGGGAATTGAACCCGGGTCACTGGTACTGTAAACTTTGTGCTAACCACTACACTACCGTGTGATGGAAATCGAAGCCGGGTCACTGGTACTGTAAACATTGTGCTAACCACTACACTAACGTGTGATGGGAATTGAACCCGGGTCACTGGTACTGTAAACTTTGTGCTGACCACTACACTACCGTGTGATGGGAATTGAACACTGGTCACTGGTACTGTAAACATTGTGCTAACCACTACACTACCGTGTGATGGGAATCGAACCCGGGTCACTGTAACTGTAAACATTGTGCTAACCACTACACTACCGTGTGATGGGAATTGAACCCGGGTCACTGGTACTGTAAACATTGTGCTAACCACTACACTACCATGTGATGGGAATTGAACCCGGGTCACTGGTACTGTAAACATTGTGCTAACCACTACACTACCGTGTGATGGGAATTGAACCCGGGTCACTGGTACTGTAAACCTTGTGCTGACCACTACACTACCGTGTGATGAGAATTGAACCCGGGTCACTGGTACTGTAAAAATTGTTCTAACCACTACACTACCGTGTGATGAGAATTGAACCCGGGTCACTGGTACTGTAAACATTGTGCTAACCACTACACAACCGTGTGATGGGAATAGAACCCGGGTCACTGGTACTGTAAACGTTGTGCTGACCACTACACAACCGTGTGATGGGAATTGAACCCGGGTCACTGGTACTGTAAACATTGTGCTAACCACTACACTACCGTGTGATGGGAATTGAACCCGGGTCACTGGTAATGTAAACATTGTGCTAACCACTACACTACCGTGTGATGGGAATTGAACCCGGGTCACTGGTAATGTAAACATTGTGCTAACCACTACACTACCGTGTGATGGGAATTGAACCCGGGTCACTGGTACTGTAAACATTGTGCTAACCACTACACTACCGTGTGATGGGAATTGAACCCGGGTCACTGGTAATGTAAACATTGTGCTAACCACTACACTACCGTGTGATGGGAATTGAACCTGGGTCACTGGTACTGTAAACATTGTGCTAACCACTACACCACCGTGTGATGGGAATTGAACCCGGGTCACTGGTACTGTAAACATTGTGCTAACCACTACACTACCGTGTGATGGGAATTGAACCCGGGTCACTGGTAATGTAAACATTGTGCTAACCACTACACTACCGTGTGATGGGAATTGAACCTGGGTCACTGGTACTGTAAACATTGTGCTAACCACTACACCACCGTGTGATGGGAATTGAACCCGGGTCACTGGTACTGTAAACATTGTGCTAACCACTACACTACCGTGTGATGGGAATCGAACCCGGGTCACTGGTACTGTAAACATTGTTCTAACCACTACACAACCGTGTGATGGGAATAGAACCCGGGTCACTGGTACTGTAAACATTGTTCTAACCACTACACAACCGTGTGATGGGAATCGAACCCGGGTCACTGGTACTGTAAACATTGTGCTAACCACTACACTAACGTGTGATGGGAATTGAACCCGGGTCACTGGTACTGTAAACATTGTGCTAACCACTACACAACCGTGGGATGGGAATAGAACCCGGGTCACTGGTACTGTAAACATTGTTCTAACCACTACACTACCGTGTGATGGGACTTGAACCCGGGTCACTGGTACTGTAAACATTGTGCTAACCACTACACAACCGTGGGATGGGAATAGAACCCGGGTCACTGGTACTGTAAACATTGTTCTAACCACTACACTACCGTGTGATGGGAATAGAACCCGGGTCACTGGTATTGTAAACATTGTGCTAACCACTACACTACCGTGTGATGGGAATTGAACCCGGGTCACTGGTACTGTAAAAATTGTTCTAACCATTACACAACCGTGTGATGGGAATAGAACCCGGGTCACTGGTACTGTAAAACGTTGTGCTAACCACTACACTACCATGTGATGGGAATTGAACCCGGGTGACTGGTACTGTATACGTTGTGCTAACCACTACACTACCGTGTGATGGGAATTGAACCCGGGTCACTGGTACTGTAAACATTGTGCTAACCACTACACTACCGTGTGATGGGAATTGAACCCGGGTCACTGGTACTGTAAACATTGTGCTGACCACTACACTACCGTGTGATGGGAATTGAACCCGGGTCACTGGTACTGTAAACATTGTGCTAACCACTACACAACCGTGGGATGGGAATAGAACCCGGGTCACTGGTACTGTAAACATTGTTCTAACCACTACACTACCGTGTGATGGGAATAGAACCCGGGTCACTGGTATTGTAAACATTGTGCTAACCACTACACTACCGTGTGATGGGAATTGAACCCGGGTCACTGGTACTGTAAAAATTGTTCTAACCATTACACAACCGTGTGATGGGAATAGAACCCGGGTCACTGGTACTGTAAAACGTTGTGCTAACCACTACACTACCATGTGATGGGAATTGAACCCGGGTGACTGGTACTGTAAACGTTGTGCTGACCACTACACTACCGTGTGATGGGAATTGAACCCGGGTCACTGGTACTGTAAACATTGTGCTAACCACTACACTACCGTGTGATGGGAATTGAACCCGGGTCACTGGTACTGTAAACATTGTGCTGACCACTACACTACCGTGTGATGGGAATTGAACCCGGGTCACGGGTAGTGTAAACATTGTGCTAACCACTACAGTACCGTTTGATGGGAATTGAACCCGGGTCACTGGTACTGTAAACATTGTGCTAACCACTACACTACCGTGTGATGGGAATCAAACCCGGGTCACTGGTACTGTAAACATTGTGCTAACCACTACACTACCGTGTGATGGGAATTGAACACGGGTCACTGGTACTGTAAACATTGTGCTAACCACTACACCACCGTGTGATGGGAATTGAACCCGGGTCACTGGTACTGTAAACATTGTGCTGACCACTACACTACCGTGTGATGGGAATTGAACCCGGGTCATCGGTACTGTAAACATTGTGCTGACCACTACACTACCGTGTGATGGGAATTGAACCCGGGTCACTGGTACTGTAAACATTGTGCTAACCACTACACTACTGTGTGATGGGAATTGAACCCCGGTCACTGGTACTGTAAACATTGTGCTAACCACTACACTACCGTGTGATGGGAATTGAACCCGGGTCACTGGTACTGTAAACATTGTGCTAACCACTACACTACCGTGTGATGGGAATTGAACCCGGGTCACTGTAACTGTAAACATTGTGCTAACCACTACACTACCGTGTGATGGGAATTGAACACGGGTCACTGGTACTGTAAACATTGTGCTAACCACTACACTACCGTGTGATGGGAATTGAACCCGGGTCACTGGTACTGTAAACATTGTGCTAACCACTACACTACCGTGTGATGGGAATTGAACCCGGGTCACTGGTACTGTAAACATTGTGCTAACCACTACAGTACCATGCGATGGGAATTGAACCCGGGTCACTGGTACTGTAAACATTGTGCTAACCACTACACTACCGTGTGATGGGAATTGAACCCGGGTCACTGTAACTGTAAACATTGTGCTAACCACTACACTACCGTGTGATGGGAATTGAACACGGGTCACTGGTACTGTAAACATTGTGCTAACCACTACACTACCGTGTGATGGGAATTGAACCCGGGTCACTGGTACTGTAAACATTGTGCTAACCACTACACTACCGTGTGATGAGAATTGAACCCGGGTCACTGGTACTGTAAACATTGTGCTAACCACTACAGTACCGTGTGATGGGAATTGAACCCGGGTCACTGGTACTGTAAACATTGTGCTAACCACTACACTACCGTGTGATGGGAATTGAACCCGGGTCACTGTAACTGTAAACATTGTGCTAACCACTACACTACCGTGTGATGGGAATTGAACACGGGTCACTGGTACTGTAAACATTGTGCTAACCACTACACTACCGTGTGATGGGAATTGAACCCGGGTCACTGGTACTGTAAACATTGTGCTAACCACTACACTACCGTGTGATGGGAATTGAACCCGGGTCACTGGTAGTGTAAACATTGTGCTAACCACTACAGTACCGTGTGATGGGAATTGAACCCGGGTCACTGGTACTGTAAACATTGTGCTAACCACTACACTACCGTGTGATGGGAATTGAACCCGTGTCACTGGTACTGTAAACATTGTGCTAACCACTACACTACCGTGTGATGGGAATTGAACCCGGGTCACTGGTACTGTAAACATTGTGCTAACCACTACACTACCGTGTGATGGGAATTGAACCCGGGTCACTGGTACTGTAAACATTGTGCTGACCACTACACTCCCGTGTGATGGGAATTGAACCCGGGTCACATGTACTGTAAACATTGTGCTGACCACTACACTACCGTGTGATGGGAATTGAACCCGGGTCACTGGTACTGTAAACATTGTGCTGACCACTACACTACCGTGTGATGAGAATTGAACCCGGGTCACTGGTACTGTAAACATTGTGCTGACCACTACACTACCGTGTGATGGGAATTGAACCCGGGTCACTGGTACTGTAAACATTGTGCTAACCACTACACTACCGTGTGATGGGAATTGAACCCGGGTCACTGGTACTGTAAACATTGTGCTGACCACTACACTCCCGTGTGATGGGAATTGAACCCGGGTCACTGGTACTGTAAACATTGTGCTGACCACTACACTACCGTGTGATGGGAATTGAACCCGGGTCACTGGTACTGTAAACATTGTGCTGACCACTACACTACCGTGTGATGGGAATTGAACCCGGGTCACTGGTACTGTAAACATTGTGCTAACCACTACACTACCGTGTGATGAGAATTGAACCCGGGTCACTGGTACTGTAAACATTGTGCTGACCACTACACTACCGTGTGATGGGAATTGAACCCGGGTCACTGGTACTGTAAAAATTGTTCTAACCACTACACTACCGTGTGATGAGAATTGAACCCGGGTCACTGGTACTGTAAAAATTGTTCTAACCACTACACAACCGTGTGATGGGAATAGAACCCGGGTCACTGGTACTGTAAACGTTGTGCTAACCACTACACAACCGTGTGATGGGAATTGAACCTGGGTCACTGGTACTGTAAACATTGTGCTAACCACTACACTACCGTGTGATGGGAATTGAACCCGGGTCACTGGTACTGTAAACATTGTGCTAACCACTACACTACCGTGTGATGGGAATTGAACCCGGGTCACTGGTACTGTAAACGTTGTGCTAACCACTACACAACCGTGTGATGGGAATTGAACCCGGGTCACTGGTACTGTAAACATTGTGCTGACCACTACACTACCGTGTGATGGGAATTGAACCCGGGTCACTGGTACTGTAAAACGTTGTGCTAACCACTACACTACCGTGTGATGGGAATTGAACCCGGGTCACTGGTACTGTAAAACGTTGTGCTAACCACTACACTACCGTGTGATGGGAATTGAACCCGGGTGACTGGTACTGTAAACATTGTGCTAACCACTACACTACCGTGTGATGGGAATTGAACCCGGGTGACTGGTACTGTAAACATTGTGCTAACCACTACACTACCGTGTGATGGGAATTGAACCCGGGTCACTGGTACTGTAAACATTGTGCTAACCACTACACTACCGTGTGATGGGAATTGAACCCGGGTCACTGGTACTGTAAAGCATTGTGCTAACCACTACACTACCATGTGATGGGAATTGTACCTGGGTCACTGGTACTGTAAACATTGTGCTAACCACTACACCACCGTGTGATGGGAATTGAACCCGGGTCACTGGTACTGTAAACATTGTGCTAACCACTACACTACCGTGTGATGGGAATCGAACCCGGGTCACTGGTACTGTAAACATTGTTCTAACCACTACACAACCGTGTGATGGGAATAGAACCCGGGTCACTGGTACTGTAAAACATTGTGCTAACCACTACACTACCGTGTGATGGGAATTGAACCCGGGTCACTGGTACTGTAAAAATTGTTCTAACCACTACACAACCGTGTGATGGGAATTGAACCCGGGTCACTGGTACTGTAAACTTTGTGCTAACCACTACACTACCGTGTGATGGGAATCGAACCCGGGTCACTGGTACTGTAAAAATTGTTCTAACCACTACACAACCGTGTGATGGGAATAGAACCCGGGTCACTGGTACTGTAAACGTTGTGCTGACCACTACACTACCGTGTGATGGGAATTGAACCCGGGTCACTGGTACTGTAAATATTGAGCTAACCACTACACTACCGTGTGATGGGAATTGAACCCGGGTCACTTGTACTGTAAACATTGTGCTGACCACTACACTACCGTGTGATGGGAATTGAACCCGGGTCACGGGTAGTGTAAACATTGTGCTAACCACTACAGTACCGTGTGATGGGAATTGAACCCGGTCGCTGGTACTGTAAATATTGTGCTAACCACTACACTACCGTGTGATGGGAATTGAACCCGGGTCACTGGTACTGTAAACATTGTGCTAACCACTACACTACCGTGTGATGGGAATTGAACCCGGGTCACTGGTACTGTAAATATTGAGCTAACCACTACACTACCGTGTGATGGGAATTGAACCCGGGTCACTTGTACTGTAAACATTGTGCTGACCACTACACTACCGTGTGATGGGAATTGAACCCGGGTCACTGGTACTGTAAACATTGTGCTAACCACTACACTACCGTGTGATGGGAATTGAACCCGGGTCACCGGTACTGTTAACGTTGTGCTGGCCACTACACTACCGTGTGATGGGAATTGAAACCGGGTCACTGGTAACTGTAAAACATTGTGCTGACCACTACACTACCGTGTGATGGGAATTGAACCCGGGTCACTGGTACTGTAAACATTGTGCTGACCACTACACTACCGTGTGATGGGAATTGAACCCGGGTCACTGGTACTGTAAACGTTGTGCTGACCACTACACTACCGTGTGATGGGAGTTGAACCCGGGTCACTGGTACTGTAAACATTGTGCTAACCACTACACTACCGTGTGATGGGAATTGAACCCGGGTCACTGGTACTGTAAATATTGAGCTAACCACTACACTACCGTGTGATGGGAATTGAACCCGGGTCACTTGTACTGTAAACATTGTGCTGACCACTACACTACCGTGTGATGGGAATTGAACCCGGGTCACGGGTAGTGTAAACATTGTGCTAACCACTACACTACCGTGTGATGGGAATTGAACCCGGTCGCTGGTACTGTAAATATTGTGCTAACCACTACACTACCGTGTGATGGGAATTGAACCCGGGTCACTGGTACTGTAAACATTGTGCTAACCACTACACTACCGTGTGATGGGAATTGAACCCGGGTCACTGGTACTGTAAATATTGAGCTAACCACTACACTACCGTGTGATGGGAATTGAACCCGGGTCACTTGTACTGTAAACATTGTGCTGACCACTACACTACCGTGTGATGGGAATTGAACCCGGGTCACTGGTACTGTAAACGTTGTGCTAACCACTACACTACCGTGTGATGGGAATTGAACCCGGTCGCTGGTACTGTAAATATTGTGCTAACCACTACACTACCGTGTGATGGGAATTGAACCCGGGTCACTGGTACTGTAAACGTTGTGCTAACCACTACACTACCGTGTGATGGGAATTGAACCCGGTCGCTGGTACTGTAAATATTGTGCTAACCACTACACTACCGTGTGATGGGAATTGAACCCGGGTCACATGTAGCGTAAACATTGTGCTAACCACTACACAACCGTGTGATGGGAATAGAACCCGGGTCACTGGTACTGTAAACATTGTTCTAACCACTACACAACCGTGTGATGGGAATTGAACCCGGGTCACTGGTACTGTAAACATTGTGCTAACCACTACACTACCGTGTGATGGGAATTGAACCCGGGTCACTGGTACTGTAAAACGTTGTGCTAACCACTACACTACCGTGTGATGGGAATTGAACCCGGGTCACCGGTACTGTTAACGTTGTGCTGGCCACTACACTACCGTGTGATGGGAATTGAAACCGGGTCACTGGTACTGTAAACATTGTGCTAACCACTACACTACCGTGTGATGGGAATTGAACCCGGGTCACTGGTACTGTAAACATTGTGCTAACCACTACACTACCGTGTGATGGGAATTGAACCCGGGTCACTGGTACTGTAAACATTGTGCTAACCACTACACTACCGTGTGATGGGAATTGAACCCGGGTCACTGGTACTGTAAAACGTTGTGCTAACCACTACACTACCGTGTGATGGGAATTGAACCCGGGTCACCGGTACTGTTAACGTTGTGCTGGCCACTACACTACCGTGTGATGGGAATTGAAACCGGGTCACTGGTAACTGTAAAACATTGTGCTGACCACTACACTACCGTGTGATGGGAATTGAACCCGGGTCACTGGTACTGTAAACGTTGTGCTGACCACTACACTACCGTGTGATGGGAATTGAACCCGGGTCACCGGTACTGTAAACATTGTGCTGACCACTACACTACTGTGTGATGGGAATCGAACCCGGGTCACTGGTACTGTAAACGTTGTGCTAACCACTACACTACCGTGTGATGGGAATTGAACCCGGGTCACTGGTACTGTAAACATTGTGCTAACCACTACACTACCGTGTGATGGGAATTGAACCCGGGTCACTGGTACTGTAAACATTGTGCTAACCACTACACTACCGTGTGATGGGAATTGAACCCGGGTCACTGGTACTGTAAACATTGTGCTAACCACTACACTACCGTGTGATGGGAATTGAACCCGGGTCACTGGTACTGTAAACATTGTGCTAACCACTACACTACCGTGTGATGGGAATTGAACCCGGGTCACTGGTACTGTAAACATTGTGCTAACCACTACACTACCGTGTGATGGGAATTGAACCCGGGTCACTGGTACTGTAAACATTGTGCTAACCACTACACTACCGTGTGATGGGAATCGAACCCGGGTCACTGGTACTGTAAACATTGTTCTAACCACTACACAACCGTGTGATGGGAATAGAACCCGGGTCACTGGTACTGTAAAACATTGTGCTAACCACTACACTACCGTGTGATGGGAATTGAACCCGGGTCACTGGTACTTTAAAAATTGTTCTAACCACTACACAACCGTGTGATGGGAATTGAACCCGGGTCACTGGTACTGCAAACATTGTGCTAACCACTACACTACCGTGTGATGGGAATTGAACCCGTGTCACTGGTACTGTAAACATTGTGCTAACCACTACACTACCGTGTGATGGGAATCGAACCCGGGTCACTGGTACTGTAAAAATTGTTCTAACCACTACACTACCGTGTGATGGGAATCGAACCCGGGTCACTGGTACTGTAAAAATTGTTCTAACCACTACACAACCGTGTGATGGGAATAGAACCCGGGTCACTGGTACTGTAAACGTTGTGCTGACCACTACACTACCGTGTGATGGGAATTGAACCCGGGTCACTGGTACTGTAAATATTGTGCTAACCACTACACTACCGTGTGATGGGAATTGAACCCGGGTCACTGGTACTGTAAACATTGTGCTGACCACTACACTACCGTGTGATGGGAATTGAACCCGGGTCACGGGTAGTGTAAACATTGTGCTAACCACTACACTACCGTGTGATGGGAATTGAACCCGGGTCACTGGTACTGTAAACATTGTGCTAACCACTACACTACCGTGTGATGGGAATTGAACCCGGGTCACTGGTACTGTAAACGTTGTGCTAACCACTACACTACCGTGTGATGGGAATTGAACCCGGTCGCTGGTACTGTAAATATTGTGCTAACCACTACACTACCGTGTGATGGGAATTGAACCCGGGTCACTGGTACTGTAAACATTGTGCTAACCACTACAGTACCGTTTGATGGGAATTGAACCCGGGTCACTGGTACTGTAAACATTGTGCTAACCACTACACTACCGTGTGATGGGAATTGAACCCGGGTCACGGGTAGTGTAAACATTGTGCTAACCACTACACTACCGTGTGATGGGAATTGAACCCGGGTCACCGGTACTGTAAACATTGTGCTAACCACTACACTACCGTGTGATGGGAATTGAACCCGGGTCACCGGTACTGTAAACATTGTGCTAATCACTACACTACCGTGTGATGGGAATCGAACCCGGGTCACTGGTACTGTAAACATTGTGATAACCACTACACTACCGTGTGATGGGAATTGAACCCGGGTCACCGGTACTGTTAACGTTGTGCTGGCCACTACACTACCGTGTGATGGGAATTGAACCCGGGTCACTGGTAACTGTAAAACATTGTGCTGACCACTACACTACCGTGTGATGGGAATTGAACCCGGGTCACTGGTACTGTAAACGTTGTGCTAACCACTACACTACCGTGTGATGGGAATTGAACCCGGGTCACCGGTACTGTTAACGTTGTGCTGACCACTACACTACCGTGTGATGGGAATTGAACCCGGGTCACTGGTACTGTAAACATTGTGCTGACCACTACACTAACGTGTGATGGGAATTGAACCCGGGTCACCGGTACTGTAAACATTGTGCTGACCACTACACTACTGTGTGATGGGAATTGAACCCGGGTCACTGGTACTGTAAACATTGTGCTAACCACTACACTACCGTGTGATGGGAATTGAACCTGGGTCACTGGTACTGTAAACATTGTGCTAACCACTACACTACTGTGTGATGGGAATTGAACCCGGGTCACTGGTACTGTAAACGTTGTGCTAACCACTACACTACCGTGTGATGGGAATTGAACCCGGGTCACTGGTACTGTAAACATTGTGCTGACCACTACACTACCGTGTGATGGGAATTGAACCCGGGTCACTGGTACTGTAAATATTGTGCTAACCACTACAGTACCGTTTGATGGGAATTGAATCCGGGTCACTGGTACTGTAAACATTGTGCTAACCACTACACTACCGTGTGATGGGAATTGAACCCGGGTCACTGGTACTGTAAACATTGTGCTAACCATTACACTACCGTGTGATGGGAATTGAACCCGGGTCACTGGTATTGTAAACATTGTGCTAACCACTACACTACCGTGTGATGGGAATTGAACCCGGGTCACTGGTACTGTAAAGATTGTGCTAACCACTACACTACCGTGTGATGGGAATTGAACCTGGGTCACTGGTACTGTAAAGATTGTGCTAACCACTACACTACCGTGTGATGGGAATTGAACCTGGGTCACTGGTATTGTAAACATTGTGCTAACCACTACACTGTGGTGTGAGGGGAATTGAACCCGGGTCACTGCTACTGTAAAAATGGGCTAAACACCACACTACCGTGTGATGGGAATTGAACCCGGGTCACTGGTACTGTGACCCCTCTGAATAGAGGACCAAAACTGCACACAATATTCTAGGTGTCGTAACAGTGATGTTATTTTTTTGTCCTGCTTTGCCTCCCTCTAGATGCTGCAGTTTTGATAACACACTCAGTTTCATTCCTGACTGTAACACAGTCGCGTCTTTCTGAGCTGTTTCCATTGATACAGCAATTTCAACTGCTCTTTTAAATCTGAGTTATGCTTCAGTTCGGAGCCATTTTTGAATGCCTACTTGTGACTTTCCACAAACTGGGTACGTCATTAAGCCCACACTGAAACTAGACTCCCCTTCCTTTCGATTCCACAAACTGAGTACGTCATTAAGCCCACACTGAAACTGGACTCCCCTTCCTTTCGATTCCACAAACTGAGTACGTCATTAAGCCCACACTGAAACTGGACTCCACTTCCTTTCGATTCCACTAACTGGGTACGTCATTAAGCCCACACTGAAACTGGACTCCCCTTCCTTTCGATTCCACTTCTGAATCCAAAAGCACTCCGCAATCAGCAACGTTCCTTCACTACTTTCATGATATCAGCAAACCTCATTTCAGCTGGTTTGGTTGGATTTGTTACTTTTCTAAGCAATCTGTTTGCTTTTCCACCGATTACAGCAAAATTAGTACTTGTTTCTCATTGGCTATTTCATTCGCTTTAAAACACTGCTCCTGTTGCGGAATCAAATTCATGAATCTTGCCGAAGTAGCCATAAATAAATCACAATTTCTTATGATTGTTATCACTCGATACTCATTGTTTATGAACTTGTGAATTCTTCTGTTCCTGTTTTTTTTAAACTTGATTATATCTGCACATGCTGTGCTTTTTAAAAACTCAACTCTTTCTCACTCCCTTGTTTTTAAACTCGAGCACCTTGCTGTGCTTCAACAGGTCGGTAGCCGTGTGGGGTTCATCTTAAAAATACCTCATCACCACTGTTATGGTTTGTAACTTCAGAACATTAAACTAATTCAGAGGAAAAGTTGGAGAGGCTGAAATGTGAGTCTAACTTAGTTTTTTCTAAGTGAGGTGCCCACCTATCACATCTCAACAATTCAGGTTTTTTTACATATAACTATAATGAATTATATAAACAACAAAGAATGCTTGAAGAAAGACCATTCTTTCATACCCCACGTCATATAACAGGGTACATAATGATGATGACGATATGGTTGCCTTACTAAGTTATTAATGAACTTAAACGTGATACATATAATTCTAACCGTAATTTATAGTTTAAAAATAATTAATATTTTTCAATACACTGCCCCCACAAAACAACAAATTTCACAACATATGCCAGTGATTTTAAACCTGATTTTGGGAATGGGGTGGGATTTCAAATTTGGCGTGGCGCTAATAAGTTATAAACTGGGACATTGAAGGAAGGATGTCTTAATTGCAATATAACCCGTTGGATTGTGATGTTTGGATTGTCACACGATGTGAGGGTTATTATTGTCTCGGAGGGCTCCCGCCAGACTTACCGTGTGTGTAGAGAGGTTGGCGTTCAAGAGGGGTCGGCTGGGTGTTTCGAAATCCTGCAATCGAAAACGCCTTTCTGTGGCGTTGCTTCGGTCCGTGCCCCAAAGTCCGGCGGTCCGTCCACCTGCGCGCCGAGTCCCACCCTGCCAAGAGCGCATGCGCGCCAGCCGCCGCCCTGTTCACCTGTCCGCTGACGGAGGTGGGGCGCTTTCTTGACCGCGGTGCCTGCTGGGGGATGCGCGCCACCATCGGCTGCACTCTATTATTGTTCTTCGGTTTTGCAAGGTGCCCTTAGTGATGGATGCCACTTTCTTGCGGCACCGCCTCTTGAAGGTGTTCTCGATGGTGGCGAGGGTTGTGCCCGTAATGAGTCTAACCACCCCCCCCCCCCCCACCCCACCCAGCCGCAGCCTCTTGCGATCCTGCGAGTTGGACCCCATAACGGGCGGAGATCCAACCAGGCAGAATATTCACCTTTGTACAGCAATAGAAGTGCGTACGAGGCATTGGTGGCATATGAAGTCAGGAGTATCCCTCATTAAAGGCCTTCACCACTCACGACATGCCCTCTTCTCATTGCAACCATCAGGGAGGAGGTACAGGAGCCTTAAGACTTACAATCAACATTTTAGGAACAGCTTCTTACCTACAGCCATAAGATTTCTGAACAGACAATGAACAGCACCTCGCTATTTTGCATTACTTATTTATATTTTTATATATTTCTTTTTGTAATTTTTATGCTTTGCACTCTTCTGCTGCCACAAAACAACACATTTCATAATGCATGTCAGTGACAATAAAACCTGATTTTGATTCTGACTATCAAAGTAGCTCCTATAACCTTTAACATGTGGACAGTGCCTTCTTTCTGTGTGGATACATCTTGCTGCCGAATAATTAAAGAACACAAGACCCTGTTAGACATTGGTAATGTGAAATGCCACAAATCTGGTTCACTAGTTTATTGGTGAGACTGAAGGCATGGGGAGCTTGGTCGCAGTAAGGACCAGGTCTCAAGCACATCGGTGAGACCCGGCACAGATTGGGGGACCACTTCGTCGAGCACCTACAACAGACAGGATCTCCCGGTTGCCACCCACATCAACTCTGCTTCACATTCCCATTCGGATATGTCCATACGTGGCCTCCTATACTGCCATGATGAGGCCAAACTCAGGTTGGAGGAGCAACACCTCATGCACCGTCTGGGTAGCCTCCAGCCTCTTGGCATGAACAGTGAATTCTTCAACTTCCGGTAATTCCCTCCCCCTCCCTTCCCCCATCCCAGTTTCACTCTGCCTCCTCCTCCAGCCACCTATCACCTCTCTTATGATTCTGTCTTCTTCTACTACTCATTCCCCTTACATTCCTTCCTCACCTCTCCTGCCTATCCCCTCCCTGCTTCCCCTCCCCCACCCTTGATCTTTCCCCTTATTGGTTTTTCACCTGGCACCTACCAGCCTTCTCCTTCCCACCCTCCCCCCACCTTCTTTATAGGGCCCCTGCCCCCCTCCCTCTTCAGTCCTGACGAAGGGTCTCAGCCCAAAACGTTGACTGCTCGTTTCCACGGATGCTGCCCGACCCGCTGAGTTCCTCCAGCGTGTTGCTTTGACCCCAGGCCTCAGGCTGCTGTGCCACCTGTTAGAAGCCGTCCAGGAGAGTGGTACTCCAACCACGCTGCCCTCTAGTGTCACTCAGCAGAAGACATCACTTGCAGACTGCTGCAACTTTCATGCACTCCGGGACTTGGGCGATTTTTTTGTGTGTGACTGTATTTGTGCTGCACGTATCCTGTGTGCTGTTTGTGACTGAGTTTTGCACTTGGACCCTGGAGGAACACTGTTTCGTATAGCTGTATTAGTGAGTACTCACGACAATTAAACAAGGAACAGGATAGTTTCAACCGGACATCTGTGGAAGTTTGTTGTTGTTTGGTGACAAGCTGAATTACTTGTAGCAGCATCACAGGCCTACAGCTTCTGTGATACAACATGGGACAGTCCAGCACAGGATCAGTCCCATCAGCTGTGCTGAACCAAATAAACTAGTGAGCAAATGTCTGTCTAAGTGAATCCCTTCTGCGTTCCATTTCCCTCACATTCATGTACCGACCTAACCATCTCTTAAAAGTCTCGAACACTTCTGCCTCGACCACACCTCTCTGTGTAATAAAACTTGCCCTCATATCTCCTTTGAAATTACCCCCTCTCACCTTAAATACCTCTAGTATTAGACATTTCCTTCCCATTCCCCTCCCCATCCCTCCTGTCCTTCCTTCTCTGCCACCCATCCCTCCTCTCCCTCCACTTCCCCTCTTTCCCCATTTTGAACCCTGTCTCCACCCCTCCCCCTCACTCTCTCTATCACTTTGTTCCTCTGCCTCACTCTCTCACTCTCCCTCTCTCGCTCTCCCACTGTCTCTCACTCTGGGTCTTTGTTAGGCTGACAGATGCTGCACAACACTGCCTCATTTGTTTTGTTGTCAATAACAAAGAGAAGTTCCCATGAGGAGCGGGTGATTTGTCAAAACAAACCCCACACCCTCTCTCTCACCTCACCATCTTCTTCTTTCTCTCCATCCACTTTCCCTTTCCCTCCCCCTCTTTCCTCCCCTCCCCTCCCTTGCCCACTCTCCCTCTCTCTGTGTGTCTCTCTCTCACTCTCCCTCATGCTCCCTCTCACTTTCTCACTCTCCGTGTCTCTCTCACTCACTCTCTTGCTCTCCCTCTCACTCACTCTCTTGCTCTCCCTCTCACTCTGACTCTCACTCTCCCCCTTTCTCTGTCTCTCTTCTCTCCCTCGCTCTCCCACAGTGTGAGTCTCTCTCTCACTCTCCCTCTCATGCTCTCCCTCTCCCTCATGCTCTCTCTCCTTTTCCCATCATTTCTCTCTCACTCCATCTTTCTCTCCCTCCCCTCTCTCCCGGTGTCCTCCACTCCACCAGCCTCCCCCCCACTGTTATTCTTCACCCATTCCCTTTCTCCACTCTCCCCTCCTCATCCCACCCCTCCCCATCTCTCAATGACGGGTTACATCGAGATTCCGGAAGCAGACTCAGGTTTATTAACACTGTATTTATTGAGATACAGTGCGGAACAGGCACTGCTGACCATCGAGCCACGCTGCCCGGGACCCCCTGATTTATTCACAGCATTATCACAGGACAATTTACAGTGACCAATGAATCTTCCAACACGACTGTGGGAGGAAACCAGAGCACCCGGAGGAAATCCACGCGGTTACAGGGAGAACGTACAAACTCACGATAGGCAGCAGCGGGAAATGAACCCGGGTCACTGGTACGGTAAACATTGTGCTAACCACTACACTACCGTGTGATGGGAATTGAACCCGGGTCACTGGTACTGTAAACATTGTGCTAACCACTACACTACCGTGTGATGGGAATTGAACCCGGGTCACTGGTACTGTAAACATTGTGCTAACCACTACACTACCGTGTGATGGGAATTGTACCCGGGTCACTGGTAGTGTAAACATTGTGCTAACCACTACACTACTGTGTGATGGGAATCGAACCCGGGTCACTGGTACTGTAAACATTGTGCTAACCACTACACTACCGTGTGATGGGAATCGAACCCGGGTCACTGGTACTGTAAACATTGTGCTAACCACTACACTACCGTGTGATGGGAATCGAACCCGGGTCACTGGTACTGTAAACATTGTGCTAACCATTACACTAGCGTGTGATGGGAATTGAACCCGGGTCACTGGTACTGTAAACATTGTGCTAACCACTACACTACCGTGTGATGAGAATTGAACCCAGGTCACTGGTACTGTAAACATTGTGCTAACCACGACACTACCGTGTGATGGGAATTGAACCCAGGTCACTGGTAATGTAAACATTGTGCTAACCACTACACTACCGTGTGATGGGAATTGAACCCGGGTCACTGGTACTGTAAACATTGTGCTAACCATTACACTAGCGTGTGATGGGAATTGAACCCGGGTCACTGGTACTGTAAACATTGTGCTAACCACTACACTACCGTGTGATGGGAATTGAACCCGGGTCACTGGTAATGTAAACGTTGTGCTAACCACTACACTACCGTGTGATGGGAATTGAACCCGGGTCACTGTTACTGTAAACATTGTGCTAACCACTACACTACCGTGTGATGAGAATTGAACCCGGGTCACTGGTACTGTAAACATTGTGCTAACCACTACACTACCGTGTGATGGGAATTGAACCCGGGTCACTGGTACTGTAAACATTGTGCTAACCACTACACTACTCTGTGATGGGAATTGAACCCGGGTCACTGGTACTGTAAACATTGTGCTAACCACTACACTACCGTGTGATGGGAATTGAACCCGGGTCACGGGTAGTGTAAACATTGTGCTAACCACTACACTACCGTGTGATGGGAATTGAACCCGGGTCACTGGTACTGTAAACATTGTGCTAACCACTACACTACTGTGTGATGGGAATTGAACCCGGGTCACTGGTACTGTAAACATTGTGCTAACCACTACACTACCGTGTGATGGGAATTGAACCCGGGTCACTGGTACTGTAAACATTGTGCTGACCGCTACACTACCGTGTGATGGGAATTGAACCCGGGTCACTGGTACTGTAAACATTGTGCTAATCACTACACTACCGTGTGATGGGAATTGAACCCGGGTCACTGGTACTGTAAACATTGTGCTAACCACTACACTACCGTGTGATGGGAATTGAACCCGGGTCACAGGTACTGTATACATTGTGCTAACCACTACACTACCGTGTGATGGGAATTGAACCCGGGTCACTGGTACTGTAAACATTGTGCTAACCACTACACTACCGTGTGATGGGAATTGAACCTGGGTCACTGGTACTGTAAACATTGTGCTAACCACTACACTACCGTGTGATGGGAATTGAACACGGGTCACTGGTACTGTAAACATTGTGCTAACCACTACACTACCGTGTGATGGGAATTGAACCCGGGTCACTGGTACTGTAAACATTGTGCTAACCACTACACTACCGTGTGATGGGAATTGAACCCGGGTCACTGGTACTGTAAACATTGTGCTAACCACTACACTACCGTGTGATGGGAATTGAACACGGGTCACTGGTACTGTAAACATTGTGCTAACCACTACACTACCGTGTGATGGGAATTGAACACGGGTCACTGGTACTGTAAACATTGTGCTAACCACTACACTACCGTGTGATGGGAATCGAACCCGGGTCACTGGTACGGTAAACATTACCCCTCAACAATCAGGAAGGAGGTACAGGAGGTACAGAACCCACACCACCAGGTTCAGGAACAGTTATTACCCCTCAACCATCAGGAAGGAGGTACAGGAGGTACAGAACCCACACCACCAGTTTCAGGGACAGTTATTACCGCTCAACCATCAGGAAGGAGGTACAGGAGGTACAGAACCCACACCACCAGTTTCAGGGACAGTTATTACCGCTCAACCATCAGGAAGGAGGTACAGGAGGTACAGAACCCACACCACCAGGTTCAGGGACAGTTATTACCCCTCAACCATCCGGAAGGAGGTACAGGAGCCTCAGGTCCCACACCACCAGGTTCAGGAAGAGTTATTACCCCTCAACCATCAGGAAGGAGGTACAGGAGCCTCAGGTCCCACACCACCAGGTTCAGGGACAGTTATTACCCCTCAACCATCCGGAAGGAGGTACAGGAGCCTCAGGTCCCACACCACCAGGTTCAGGAAGAGTTATTACCCCTCAACCATCCGGAAGGAGGTACAGGAGCCTCAGGTCCCATGCCACCAGGTTCAAGAAGAGTTATTACCCCTCAACCATCAGGAAGCAGGTACAGGAGCCTCAGGTCCCACACCACCAGGTTCAGGAAGAGTTATTACCCTTCAACCATCTGGGTCCTGAACCAGAGGGGATGACATCACTCACTTCAACACTAAACTGATTCTACATCATAAGACTCACTTTCAATAACTCTTTACGTGTTCTCAGTGTTATTTTTATTTATAGTTTGCCTCCCATCCATCCGATGATTTCTTTCACCCTCTACCATCAGGAGGAAGACCTCGGAAGGGAACAGCTTTCTCTCCCCCAGACCGTAAGACCACCAGACTCCCTGTCACCACACAGTCTCATCCCTGCTCACTTTTTAACTTGTGTTGTAAACACAGCTTATTATTTGCTAATTTATTTGTGGTAAGATTAATTTATCTGTTGTGTGTGAGTTTTATACACCATGTTCAAAGCTCAGAAATTCAGTAAAGTTTATTATCAAAGTATCAGCCCTGAGATTCATTTTCCTGTGGGTACACTCAGCAAATCTATAGAATAGTAACAGGATCAATGAAAGATCAACCAGAGTGAAGAAGGCAACAAACAGTATAAATGCAAATATAAATAAATAGCAATAGATAACGAGAACATGAGATAGCAAGATAGAGTCCTTAAAGTGAGATCATTTGCTTTGGGAATACCTCACTGGATGGGGCAAGTGAGTATCGCTCACTGTACTCACTTACCCCTTTTGTTCAGGCGCCTGCTGTTTGAGGGGCAGTAGCTGTTCCTGAAGCTGCTGGTGCAAGTCCTGAGGCTCCTGATGGCAGCAGTGAGAGGAGAACCTGGCCTGGGTGCTGGGGTCTCTGATGATGGAGGAGAGCCTGGCCTGGGTGGTGAGGGTCTCTGATGATGGAGGAGAGCCTGGCCTGGGTGGTGAGGGTCTCTGATGATGGAGGAGAGCCTGACCTGGGTGGTGAGGGTCTCTGATGATGGAGGAGAGCCTGGCCTGGGTGGTGAGGGTCTCTGATGATGGAGGAGAGCCTGGCCTGGGTGGTGAGGGTCTCTGATGATGGAGGAGAGCCTGGCCTGGGTGGTGAGGGTCTCTGATGATGGAGGAGAGCCTGACCTGGGTGGTGAGGGTCTCTGATGATGGAGGAGAGCCTGGCCTGGGTGGTGAGGGTCTCTGATGATGGAGGAGAGCCTGGCCTGGGTGGTGAGGGTCTCTGATGATGGAGGAGAGCCTGGCCTGGGTGGTGAGGGTCTCTGATGATGGAGGAGAGCCTGGTCTGGGTGGTGAGGGTCTCTGAAGATGGAGGAGAGCCTGGCCAGGGTGGTGAGGGTCTCTGATGATGGAGGAGAGCCTGGCCTGGGTGCTGGGATCTCTGATGATGGAGGAGAGCCTGGCCTGGGTGCTGGGATCTCTGATGATGGAGGAGAGCCTGGCCTGGGTGGTGAGGGTCTCTGATGATGGAGGAGAGCCTGGCCTGGGTGCTGGGATCTCTGATGATGGAGGAGAGCCTGGCCTGGGTGCTGGGATCTCTGATGATGGAGGAGAGCCTGGCCTGGGTGGTGAGGGTCTCTGATGATGGAGGAGAGCCTGGCCTGGGTGCTGGGATCTCTGATGATGGAGGAGAGCCTGGCCTGGGTGGTGAGGGTCTCTGATGATGGAGGAGAGCCTGGCCTTGGTGGTGAGGGTCTCTGATGATGGAGGAGAGCCTGGCCTGGGTGGTGAGGGTCTCTGATGATGGAGGAGAGCCTGGCCTGGGTGGTGAGTGTCTCTGATGATGGAGGAGAGCCTGGCCTGGGTGGTGAGGGTCTCTAATGATGGAGGAGAGCCTGGCCTGGGTGCTGGGATCTCTGATGATGGAGGAGAGCCTGGCCTGGGTGCTGGGATCTCTGATGATGGAGGAGAGCCTGGCCTGTGTGGTGAGGGTCTCTGATGATGGAGGAGAGCCTGGCCTGGGTGGTGAGGGTCTCTGATGATGGAGGAGAGCCTGGCCTGGGTGGTGAGGGTCTCTGATGGTGGAGGAGAGCCTGGTCTGGGTGGTGAGGGTCTCTGATGATGGAGGAGAGCCTGGCCTGGGTGGTGAGGGTCTCTGATGATGGAGGAGAGCCTGGCCTGGGTGGTGAGGGTCTCTGATGATGGAGGAGAGCCTGGCCTGGGTGCTGGGATCTCTGATGATGGAGGAGAGCCTGGCCTGGGTGGTGAGGGTCTCTGATGATGGAGGAGAGCCTGGCCTGGGTGGTGAGGGTCTCTGATGATGGAGGAGAGCCTGGCCTGGGTGGTGAGGGTCTCTGATGATGGAGGAGAGCCTGGCCTGGGTGGTGAGGGTCTCTGATGATGGAGGAGAGCCTGGCCTGGGTGGTGAGGGTCTCTGATGATGGAGGAGAGCCTGGCCTGGGTGGTGAGGGTCTCTGATGATGGAGGAGAGCCTGGCCTGGGTGGTGAGGGTCTCTGATGATGGAGGAGAGCCTGGCCTGGGTGGTGAGGGTCTCTGATGATGGCGGAGAACCTGGCCTGGGTGGTGAGGGTCTCTGATGATGAAGGAGAGCCTGGCCTGGGTGGTGAGGGTCTCTGATAATGGAGGAGAGCCTGGCCATAGGTGGTGAGGGTCTCTGAAGATGGAGGAGAGCCTGGCCAGGGTGGTGAGGGTCTCTGATGATGAAGGAGATACTGGCCTGGGTGGTGAGGGTCTCTGATGATGGAGGAGAGCCTGGCCTGGGTGGTGAGGGTCTCTGATGATGGGGGAGAGCCTGGCCTGGGTGGCGAGGGTCTCTGATGATGGAGGAGAGCCTGGCCTGGGTGCTGGGATCTCTGATGATGGAGGAGAGCCTGGCTTGGGTGGTGAGGGTCTCTGATGATGGAGGAGAGCCTGGCCTGGGTGCTGGGATCTCTGATGATGGAGGAGAGCCTGGCCTGGGTGGTGAGGGTCTCTGATGATGGAGGAGAGCCTGGCCTGGGTGGTGAGGGTCTCTGATGATGGAGGAGAGCCTGGCCTGGGTGGTGAGTGTCTCTGATGATGGAGGAGAGCCTGGCCTGGGTGCTGGGATCTCTGATGATGGAGGAGAGCCTGGCCTGGGTGGTGAGGGTCTCTGATAATGGAGGAGAGCCTGGCCATAGGTGGTGAGGGTCTCTGAAGATGGAGGAGAGCCTGGCCAGGGTGGTGAGGGTCTCTGATGATGAAGGAGAGCCTGGCCTGGGTGGTGAGGGTCTCTGATGATGGAGGAGAGCCTGGCCTGGGTGGTGAGGGTCTCTGATGATGGGGGAGAGCCTGGCCTGGGTGGCGAGGGTCTCTGATGATGGAGGAGAGCCTGGCCTGGGTGCTGGGATCTCTGATGATGGAGGAGAGCCTGGCCTGGGTGTTGAGGGTCTCTGATGATGGAGGAGAGCCTGGCCTGGGTGCTGGGATCTCTGATGATGGAGGAGAGCCTGGCTTGGGTGGTGAGGGTCTCTGATGATGGAGGAGAGCCTGGCCTGGGTGCTGGGATCTCTGATGATGGAGGAGAGCCTGGCCTGGGTGGTGAGGGTCTCTGATGATGGAGGAGAGCCCGGCCTGGGTGGTGAGGGTCTCTGATGATGGAGGAGAGCCTGGCCTGGGTGGTGAGTGTCTCTGATGATGGAGGAGAGCCTGGCCTGGGTGGTGAGGGTCTCTAATGATGGAGGAGAGCCTGGCCTGGGTGCTGGGATCTCTGATGATGGAGGAGAGCCTGGCCTGCGTGCTGGGATCTCTGATGATGGAGGAGAGCCTGGCCTGGGTGGTGAGGGTCTCTGATGATGGAGGAGAGCCTGGCCTGGGTGGTGAGGATCTCTGATGATGGAGGAGAGCCTGGCCTGGGTGGTGAGGGTCTCTGATGATGGAGGAGAGCCTGGCCTGGGTGGCGAGGGTCTCTGATGGAGAGCCTGGCCTGGGTGGTGAGGGTCTCTGATGGAGAGCCTGGCCTGGGTGGTGAGGGTCTCTGATGATGGAGGAGAGCCTGGCCTGGGTGGCGAGGGTCTCTGATGGAGAGCCTGGCCTGGGTGGTGAGGGTCTCTGATGATGGAGGAGAGCCTGGCCTGGGTGGCGAGGGTCTCTGATGGAGAGCCTGGCCTGGGTGGTGAGGGTCTCTGATGATGGAGAAGAGCCTGGCCTTGGTGGTGAGGGTCTCTGATGATGGAGGAGAGCCTGGCCTGGGTGGCGAGGGTCTCTGATGGAGAGCCTGGCCTGGGTGGTGAGGGTCTCTGATGATGGAGGAGAGCCTGGCCTGGGTGGTGAGGGTCTCTGATGATGGAGGAGAGCCTGGCCTGGGTGGTGAGGGTCTCTGATGATGGAGGAGAGCCTGGCCTGGGTGCTGGGATCTCTGATGATGGAGGAGAGCCTGGCCTGGGTGCTGGGATCTCTGATGATGGAGGAGAGCCTGGCCTGGGTGGTGAGGGTCTCTGATGATGGAGGAGAGCCTGGCCTGGGTGGTGAGGGTCTCTGATGATGGAGGAGAGCCTGGCCTGGGTGGTGAGGGTCTCTGATGATGGAGGAGAGCCTGGCCTGGGTGGTGAGGGTCTCTGATGATGGAGGAGAGCCTGGCCTGGGTGGTGAGGGTCTCTGATGATGGAGGAGAGCCTGGCCTGGGTGGTGAGGGTCTCTGATGATGGAGGAGAGCCTGGCCTGGGTGGTGAGGGTCTCTGATGATGGAGGAGAGCCTGGCCTGGGTGGTGAGGGTCTCTGATGATGGAGGAGAGCCTGGTCTGGGTGGTGAGGGTCTCTGAAGATGGAGGAGAGCCTGGCCAGGGTGGTGAGGGTCTCTGATGATGGAGGAGAGCCTGGCCTGGGTGCTGGGATCTCTGATGATGGAGGAGAGCCTGGCCTGGGTGCTGGGATCTCTGATGATGGAGGAGAGCCTGGCCTGGGTGGTGAGGGTCTCTGATGATGGAGGAGAGCCTGGCCTGGGTGCTGGGATCTCTGATGATGGAGGAGAGCCTGGCCTGGGTGCTGGGATCTCTGATGATGGAGGAGAGCCTGGCCTGGGTGGTGAGGGTCTCTCATGATGGAGGAGAGCCTGGCCTGGGTGCTGGGATCTCTGATGATGGAGGAGAGCCTGGCCTGGGTGGTGAGGGTCTCTGATGATGGAGGAGAGCCTGGCCTGGGTGGTGAGGGTCTCTGATGATGGAGCAGAGCATGGCCTGGGTGGTGAGTGTCTCTGATGATGGAGGAGAGCCTGGCCTGGGTGGTGAGGGTCTCTAATGATGGAGGAGAGCCTGGCCTGGGTGCTGGGATCTCTGATGATGGAGGAGAGCCTGGCCTGGGTGCTGGGATCTCTGATGATGGAGGAGAGCCTGGCCTGTGTGGTGAGGGTCTCTGATGATGGAGGAGAGCCTGGCCTGGGTGGTGAGGGTCTCTGATGATGGAGGAGAGCCTGGCCTGGGTGGTGAGGGTCTCTGATGATGGAGGAGAGCCTGGCCTGGGTGGTGAGGGTCTCTGATGATGGAGGAGAGCCTGGCCTGGGTGGTGAGGGTCTCTGATGATGGAGGAGAGCCTGGCCTGGGTGCTGGGATCTCTGATGATGGAGGAGAGCCTGGCCTGGGTGCTGGGATCTCTGATGATGGAGGAGAGCCTGGCCTGGGTGGTGAGGGTCTCTGATGATGGAGGAGAGCCTGGCCTGGGTGCTGGGATCTCTGATGATGGAGGAGAGCCTGGCCTGGGTGGTGAGGGTCTCTGATGATGGAGGAGAGCCTGGCCTGGGTGCTGGGATCTCTGATGATGGAGGAGAGCCTGGCCTGGGTGGTGAGGGTCTCTGAGGATGGAGGAGAGCCTGGCCTGGGTGGTGAGGGTCTCTGATGATGGAGGAGAGCCTGGCCTGGGTGGTGAGGGTCTCTGATGATGGAGGAGAGCCTGGCCTGGTGGTGAGGGTCTCTGATGATGGAGGAGAGCCTGGCCTGGGTGGTGAGGGTCTCTGATGATGGAGGAGAGCCTGGCCTGGGTGGTGAGGGTCTCTGATGATGGAGGAGAGCCTGGCCTGGGTGGTGAGGGTCTCTGATGATGGAGGAGAGCCTGGCCTGGGTGCTGGGATCTCTGATGATGGAGGAGAGCCTGACCTGGGTGGTGAGGGTCTCTGATGATGGAGGAGAGCCTGGCCTGGGTGCTGGGATCTCTGATGATGGAGGAGAGCCTGGCCTGGGTGGTGAGGGTCTCTGATGATGGAGGAGAGCCTGGTCTGGGTGGTGAGGGTCTCTGATGATGGAGGAGAGCCTGGCCTGGGTGGTGAGGGTCTCTGATGATGGAGGAGAGCCTGGCCTGGGTGGTGAGGGTCTCTGATGATGGAGGAGAGCCTGGCCTGGGTGGTGAGGGTCTCCGATGATGGAGGAGAGCCTGGCCTGGGTGGTGAGGGTCTCGGATGATGGAGGAGAGCCTGGCCTGGGTGGTGAGGGTCTCTGATGATGGAGGAGAGCCTGGCCTGGGTGGAGAGGGTCTCTGATGATGGAGGAGAGCCTGGCCTGGGTGGTGAGTGTCTCTGATGATGGAGGAGAGCCTGGCCTGGGTGCTGGGATCTCTGATGATGGAGGAGAGCCTGGCCTGGGTGGTGAGGGTCTCTGATAATGGAGGAGAGCCTGGCCATAGGTGGTGAGGGTCTCTGAAGATGGAGGAGAGCCTGGCCAGGGTGGTGAGGGTCTCTGATGATGGAGGAGAGCCTGGCCTGGGTGTTGAGGGTCTCTGATGATGGAGGAGAGCCTGGCCTGGGTGCTGGGATCTCTGATGATGGAGGAGAGCCTGGCTTGGGTGGTGAGGGTCTCTGATGATGGAGGAGAGCCTGGCCTGGGTGCTGGGATCTCTGATGATGGAGGAGAGCCTGGCCTGGGTGGTGAGGGTCTCTGATGATGGAGGAGAGCCCGGCCTGGGTGGTGAGGGTCTCTGATGATGGAGGAGAGCCTGGCCTGGGTGGTGAGTGTCTCTGATGATGGAGGAGAGCCTGGCCTGGGTGGTGAGGGTCTCTAATGATGGAGGAGAGCCTGGCCTGGGTGCTGGGATCTCTGATGATGGAGGAGAGCCTGGCCTGCGTGCTGGGATCTCTGATGATGGAGGAGAGCCTGGCCTGGGTGGTGAGGGTCTCTGATGATGGAGGAGAGCCTGGCCTGGGTGGTGAGGATCTCTGATGATGGAGGAGAGCCTGGCCTGGGTGGTGAGGGTCTCTGATGATGGAGGAGAGCCTGGCCTGGGTGGCGAGGGTCTCTGATGGAGAGCCTGGCCTGGGTGGTGAGGGTCTCTGATGGAGAGCCTGGCCTGGGTGGTGAGGGTCTCTGATGATGGAGGAGAGCCTGGCCTGGGTGGCGAGGGTCTCTGATGGAGAGCCTGGCCTGGGTGGTGAGGGTCTCTGATGATGGAGGAGAGCCTGGCCTGGGTGGCGAGGGTCTCTGATGGAGAGCCTGGCCTGGGTGGTGAGGGTCTCTGATGATGGAGAAGAGCCTGGCCTTGGTGGTGAGGGTCTCTGATGATGGAGGAGAGCCTGGCCTGGGTGGCGAGGGTCTCTGATGGAGAGCCTGGCCTGGGTGGTGAGGGTCTCTGATGATGGAGGAGAGCCTGGCCTGGGTGGTGAGGGTCTCTGATGATGGAGGAGAGCCTGGCCTGGGTGGTGAGGGTCTCTGATGATGGAGGAGAGCCTGGCCTGGGTGCTGGGATCTCTGATGATGGAGGAGAGCCTGGCCTGGGTGCTGGGATCTCTGATGATGGAGGAGAGCCTGGCCTGGGTGGTGAGGGTCTCTGATGATGGAGGAGAGCCTGGCCTGGGTGGTGAGGGTCTCTGATGATGGAGGAGAGCCTGGCCTGGGTGGTGAGGGTCTCTGATGATGGAGGAGAGCCTGGCCTGGGTGGTGAGGGTCTCTGATGATGGAGGAGAGCCTGGCCTGGGTGGTGAGGGTCTCTGATGATGGAGGAGAGCCTGGCCTGGGTGGTGAGGGTCTCTGATGATGGAGGAGAGCCTGGCCTGGGTGGTGAGGGTCTCTGATGATGGAGGAGAGCCTGGCCTGGGTGGTGAGGGTCTCTGATGATGGAGGAGAGCCTGGTCTGGGTGGTGAGGGTCTCTGAAGATGGAGGAGAGCCTGGCCAGGGTGGTGAGGGTCTCTGATGATGGAGGAGAGCCTGGCCTGGGTGCTGGGATCTCTGATGATGGAGGAGAGCCTGGCCTGGGTGCTGGGATCTCTGATGATGGAGGAGAGCCTGGCCTGGGTGGTGAGGGTCTCTGATGATGGAGGAGAGCCTGGCCTGGGTGCTGGGATCTCTGATGATGGAGGAGAGCCTGGCCTGGGTGCTGGGATCTCTGATGATGGAGGAGAGCCTGGCCTGGGTGGTGAGGGTCTCTCATGATGGAGGAGAGCCTGGCCTGGGTGCTGGGATCTCTGATGATGGAGGAGAGCCTGGCCTGGGTGGTGAGGGTCTCTGATGATGGAGGAGAGCCTGGCCTTGGTGGTGAGGGTCTCTGATGATGGAGGAGAGCCTGGCCTGGGTGGTGAGGGTCTCTGATGATGGAGCAGAGCATGGCCTGGGTGGTGAGTGTCTCTGATGATGGAGGAGAGCCTGGCCTGGGTGGTGAGGGTCTCTAATGATGGAGGAGAGCCTGGCCTGGGTGCTGGGATCTCTGATGATGGAGGAGAGCCTGGCCTGGGTGCTGGGATCTCTGATGATGGAGGAGAGCCTGGCCTGTGTGGTGAGGGTCTCTGATGATGGAGGAGAGCCTGGCCTGGGTGGTGAGGGTCTCTGATGATGGAGGAGAGCCTGGCCTGGGTGGTGAGGGTCTCTGATGATGGAGGAGAGCCTGGCCTGGGTGGTGAGGGTCTCTGATGATGGAGGAGAGCCTGGCCTGGGTGGTGAGGGTCTCTGATGATGGAGGAGAGCCTGGCCTGGGTGCTGGGATCTCTGATGATGGAGGAGAGCCTGGCCTGGGTGCTGGGATCTCTGATGATGGAGGAGAGCCTGGCCTGGGTGGTGAGGGTCTCTGATGATGGAGGAGAGCCTGGCCTGGGTGCTGGGATCTCTGATGATGGAGGAGAGCCTGGCCTGGGTGGTGAGGGTCTCTGATGATGGAGGAGAGCCTGGCCTGGGTGCTGGGATCTCTGATGATGGAGGAGAGCCTGGCCTGGGTGGTGAGGGTCTCTGAGGATGGAGGAGAGCCTGGCCTGGGTGGTGAGGGTCTCTGATGATGGAGGAGAGCCTGGCCTGGGTGGTGAGGGTCTCTGATGATGGAGGAGAGCCTGGCCTGGTGGTGAGGGTCTCTGATGATGGAGGAGAGCCTGGCCTGGGTGGTGAGGGTCTCTGATGATGGAGGAGAGCCTGGCCTGGGTGGTGAGGGTCTCTGATGATGGAGGAGAGCCTGGCCTGGGTGGTGAGGGTCTCTGATGATGGAGGAGAGCCTGGCCTGGGTGCTGGGATCTCTGATGATGGAGGAGAGCCTGACCTGGGTGGTGAGGGTCTCTGATGATGGAGGAGAGCCTGGCCTGGGTGCTGGGATCTCTGATGATGGAGGAGAGCCTGGCCTGGGTGGTGAGGGTCTCTGATGATGGAGGAGAGCCTGGTCTGGGTGGTGAGGGTCTCTGATGATGGAGGAGAGCCTGGCCTGGGTGGTGAGGGTCTCTGATGATGGAGGAGAGCCTGGCCTGGGTGGTGAGGGTCTCTGATGATGGAGGAGAGCCTGGCCTGGGTGGTGAGGGTCTCCGATGATGGAGGAGAGCCTGGCCTGGGTGGTGAGGGTCTCGGATGATGGAGGAGAGCCTGGCCTGGGTGGTGAGGGTCTCTGATGATGGAGGAGAGCCTGGCCTGGGTGGAGAGGGTCTCCGATGATGGAGGAGAGCCTGGCCTGTGTGGTGAGGGTCTCTGATGATGGAGGGGAGCCTGGCCTGGGTGGTGAGGGTCTCTGATGATGGAGGAGAGCCTGGCCTGGGTGGTGAGGGTCTCTGATGATGGAGGAGAGCCTGGCCTGGGTGGGGAGGGTCTCTGATGATGGTGGAGAGCCTGGCCTGGGTGGGGAGGGTCTCTGATGATGGAGGAGAGCCTGGCCTGGGTGGTGAGGGTCTCTGATGATGGAGGAGAGCCTGGCCTGGGTGGTGACGATCTCTGATGATGGAGGAGAGCCTGGCCTGGGTGGTGAGGGTCTCTGATGATGGAGGAGAGCCTGGCCTGGGTGGTGAGGGTCTCTGATGATGCGGGAGAGCCTGGCCTGGGTGTTGAGGGTCTCTGATGATGGAGGAGAGCCTGGCCTGGGTGCTGGGATCTCTGATGATGGAGGAGAGCCTGGCCTGGGTGGTGAGGGTCTCTGATGATGGAGGAGAGCCTGGCCTGGGTGCTGGGATCTCTGATGATGGAGGAGAGCCTGGCCTGGGTGGTGAGGGTCTCTGATGATGGAGGAGAGCCTGGCCTGGGTGGTGAGGGTCTCTGATGATGGAGGAGAGTCTGGCCTGGGTGGTGAGGGTCTCTGATGATGGAGGAGAGCCTGGCCTGGGTGGTGAGTGTCTCTGATGATGGAGGAGAGCCTGGCCTGGGTGGTGAGGGTCTCTAATGATGGAGGAGAGCCTGGCCTGGGTGCTGGGATCTCTGATGATGGAGGAGAGCCTGGCCTGGGTGCTGGGATCTCTGATGATGGAGGAGAGCCTGGCCTGGGTGGTGAGGGTCTCTGATGATGGAGGAGAGCCTGGCCTGGGTGGTGAGGGTCTCTGATGATGGAGGAGAGCCTGACCTGGGTGGTGAGGGTCTCTGATGATGGAGGAGAGCCTGGCCTGGGTGGCGAGGGTCTCTGATGGAGAGCCTGGCCTGGGTGGTGAGGGTCTCTGATGATGGAGGAGAGCCTGGCCTGGGTGGTGAGGGTCTCTGATGATGGAGGAGAGCCTGGCCTGGGTGGTGAGGGTCTCTGATGATGGAGGAGAGCCTGGCCTGGGTGGTGAGGGTCTCTGATGATGGAGGAGAGCCTGGCCTGGGTGCTGGGATCTCTGATGATGGAGGAGAGCCTGGCCTGGGTGCTGGGATCTCTGATGATGGAGGAGAGCCTGGCCTGGGTGGTGAGGGTCTCTGATGATGGAGGAGAGCCTGGCCTGGGTGGTGAGGGTCTCTGATGATGGAGGAGAGCCTGGCCTGTGTGGTGAGGGTCTCTGATGATGGAGGAGAGCCTGGCCTGGGTGGTGAGGGTCTCTGATGATGGAGGAGAGCCTGGCCTGGGTGGTGAGGGTCTCTGATGATGGAGGAGAGCCTGGCCTGGGTGGTGAGGGTCTCTGATGATGGAGGAGAGCCTGGCCTGGGTGGTGAGGGTCTCTGATGATGGAGGAGAGCCTGGCCTGGGTGCTGGGATCTCTGATGATGGAGGAGAGCCTGGCCTGGGTGGTGAGGGTCTCTGATGATGGAGGAGAGCCTGGCCTGGGAGCTGGGATCTCTGATGATGGAGGAGAGCCTGGCCTGGGTGGTGAGGGTCTCTGATGATGGAGGAGAGCCTGGCCTGGGTGCTGGGATCTCTGATGATGGAGGAGAGCCTGGCCTGGGTGGTGAGGGTCTCTGATGATGGAGGAGAGCCTGGCCTGGGTGCTGGGATCTCTGATGATGGAGGAGAGCCTGGCCTGGGTGGTGAGGGTCTCTGAGGATGGAGGAGAGCCTGGCCTGGGTGGTGAGGGTCTCTGATGATGGAGGAGAGCCTGGCCTGGGTGGTGAGGGTCTCTGATGATGGAGGAGAGCCTGGCCTGGTGGTGAGGGTCTCTGATGATGGAGGAGAGCCTGGCCTGGGTGGTGAGGGTCTCTGATGATGGAGGAGAGCCTGGCCTGGGTGGTGAGGGTCTCTGATGATGGAGGAGAGCCTGGCCTGGGTGGTGAGGGTCTCTGATGATGGAGGAGAGCCTGGCCTGGGTGCTGGGATCTCTGATGATGGAGGAGAGCCTGACCTGGGTGGTGAGGGTCTCTGATGATGGAGGAGAGCCTGGCCTGGGTGCTGGGATCTCTGATGATGGAGGAGAGCCTGGCCTGGGTGGTGAGGGTCTCTGATGATGGAGGAGAGCCTGGCCTGGGTGGGGAGGGTCTCTGATGATAGAGGAGAGCCTGGCCTGGGTGGGGAGGGTCTCTGATGATGGAGGAGAGCCTGGCCTGGGTGGTGACGATCTCTGATGACGGAGGAGAGCCTGGCCTGGGTGATGAGGGTCTCTGATGATGGAGGAGAGCCTGGCCTGGGTGGTGAGGGTCTCTGATGATGGAGGAGAGTCTGGCCTGGGTGCTGGGATCTCTGATGATGGAGGAGAGCCTGGCCTGGGTGGTGAGGGTCTCTGATGATGGAGGAGAGCCTGGCCTGGGTGGTGAGGGTCTCTGATGATGGAGGAGAGCCTGGCCTGGGTTGTGAGGGACTCTGATGATGGAGGAGAGCCTGGCCTGGGTGGTGAGGGTCTCTGATGATGCAGGAGAGCCTGGCCTGGGTGGTGAGGGTCTCTGATGATGGAGGAGAGCCTGGCCTGGGTGGTGAGGGTCTCTGATGATGGAGGAGAGCCTGGCCTGGGTGGTGAGGGTCTCTGATGATGGAGGAGAGCCTGGCCTGGGTGGTGAGGGTCTCTGATGATGGAGGAGAGCCTGGCCTGGGTGGTGAGGGTCTCTGATGATGGAGGAGTGCCTGGCCTAGGTGGTGAGGGTCTCTGATGATGGAGGAGAGCCTGGCCTGGGTGGTGAGGGTCTCTGATGATGGAGGAGAGCCTGGCCTGGGTGGTGAGGGTCTCTGATGATGGAGGAGAGCCTGGCCTGGGTGGTGAGGGTCTCTGATGATGGAGGAGAGCCTGGCCTGGGTGGTGTGGGACTCTGATGATGGAGGAGAGCCTGGCCTGGGTGGTGAGGGTCTCTGATGATTGAGGAGAGCCTGGCCTGGGTGGTGAGGGTCTCTGATGATGGAGGAGAGCCTGGCCTGGGTGGTGAGGGTCTCTGATGATGGAGGAGAGCCTGGCCTGGGTGCTGGGATCTCTGATGATGGAGGAGAGCCTGGCCTGGGTGCTGGGATCTCTGATGATGGAGGAGAGCCTGGCCTGGGTGGTGAGGGTCTCTGATGATGGAGGAGAGCCTGGCCTGGGTGGTGAGGGTTCTGATGATGGAGGAGAGCCTGGCCTGGGTGGTGAGGGTCTCTAATGATGGAGGAGAGCCTGGCCTGGGTGGTGAGGGTCTCTGATGATGGAGTAGAGCCTGGCCTGGGTGGTGAGGGTCTCTGATGATGGAGGAGAGCCTGGCCTGGGTGGTGAGGGTCTCTGATGAAGGAGGAGAGCCTGGCCTGGGTGGTGAGGGTCTCTGATGATGGAGGAGAGCCTGGCCTGTGTGCTGGGATCTCTGATGATGGAGGAGAGCCTGGCCTGGGTGGTGAGGGTCTCTGATGATGGAGGAGAGCCTGGCCTGGGTGGTGAGGGTCTCTGATGATGGAGGAGAGCCTGGCCTGGGTTGCGAGGGTCTCTGATGTTGGAGGAGAGCCTGGCCTGGGTGGTGAGGGTCTCTGATGATGGAGGAGAGCCTGGCCTGGGTGGTGAGGGTCTCTGATGATGGAGGAGAGCCTGGCCTGGGTGGTGAGGGTCTCTGATGATGGAGGAGAGCCTGGCCTGGGTGGTGAGGATCTCTGATGATGGTGGAGAGCCTGGCCTGGGTGGTGAGGGTCTCTGATGATGGAGGAGAGCCTGGCCTGGCTGGTGAGGGTCTCTGATGATGGAGGAGAGCCTGGCCTGGGTGGTGAGGGTCTCTGATGATGGAGGAGAGCCTGGCCTGGGTGGTGAGGGTCTCTGATGATGGAGGAGAGCCTGGCCTGGGTGGTGAGGGTCTCTGATGATGGAGGAGAGCCTGGCCTGGGTGGTGAGGGTCTCTGATGATGGAGGAGAGCCTGGCCTGGTGGTGAGGGTCTCTGATGATGGAGGAGAGCTTGGCCTGGGTGGTGTGGGTCTCTGATGATGGAGGAGAGCCTGGCCTGGGTGGTGAGGGTCTCATGATGGAGGAGAGCCTGGCCTGGGTGGTGAGGGTCGCTGATGATGGAGGAGAGCCTGGCCTGGGTGGTGAGGGTCTCATGATGGAGGAGAGCCTGGCCTGGGTGGTGAGGGTCTCTGATGATGGAGGAGAGCCTGGCCTGGGTGGTGAGGGTCTCCGATGATGGAGGAGAGCCTGACCTGGGTGATGAGGGTCTCTGATGATGGAGGAGTGCCTTGCCTGGGTGCTGGGGTCGCTGATGATGGAGGAGAGCCTGGCCTGGGTGGTGAGGGTCGCTGATGATGGAGGAGAGCCTGGCCTGGGTGGTCAGGGTCTCATGATGGAGGAGAGCCTGGCCTGGGTGGTGAGGGTCGCTGATGATGGAGGAGAGCCTGGCCTGGGTGGTGAGGGTCGCTGATGATGGAGGAGAGCCTGGCCTGGGTGGTGAGGGTCTCTGATGATGGAGGAGAGCCTGGCCTGGGTGGTGAGGGTCTCTGATGATGGAGGAGAGCCTGGCCTGGGTGGCGAGGGTCTCTGATGATGGAGGAGAGCCTGGCCTGGGTGGTGAGGGTCTCTGATGATGGAGGAGAGCCTGGCCTGGCTGGTGAGCGTCTCTGATGATGGAGGAGAGCCTGACCTGGGTGGTGAGGGTCTCTGATGATGGAGGAGAGCCTGGCCTGGGTGGTGAGGGTCTCTGATGATGGAGGAGAGACTGGCCTGGGTGGTGAGGGTCTCTGATGATGGAGGAGAGCCTGGCCTGGGTGGTGAGGGTCTCAGTTGATGGAGGAGAGCCTGGCCTGGGTGGTGAGGGTCTCTGATGATGGAGGAGTGCCTGGCCTGGGTGGTGAGGTTCTCTGGTGATGGAGGAGAGCCTGGCCTGGGTGGTGAGGGTCTCTGATGATGGAGGAGAGCCTGGCCTGGGTGGTGAGGGTCTCTGATGATGGAGGAGAGCCTGGCCTGGGTGGTGAGGGTCTCTGATGATGGAGGAGAGCCTCGCCTGGGTGCTGGGATCTCTGATGATGGAGGAGAGCCTGGCCTGGGTGGTGAGGGTCTCTGATGATGGAGGAGAGTCTGGCCTGGGTGGTGAGGGTCTCTGATGATGGAGGAGAGCCTGGCCTGGGTGCTGGGATCTCTGATGATGGAGGAGAGCCTGGCCTGGGTGGTGAGGGTCTCTGATGATGGAGGAGAGCCTGGCCTGGGTGGTGAGGGTCTCTAATGATGGAGGAGAGCCTGGCCTGGGTGGTGAGGGTCTCTGATGATGGAGGAGAGCCTGGCCTGGGTGGTGAGGGTCTCTGATGATGGAGGAGAGCCTGGCCTGGGTGGTGAGGGTCTCTGATGTTGGAGGAGAGCCTGGCCTGGGTGGTGAGGGTCTCTGATGATGGAGGAGAGCCTGGCCTGGGTGGTGAGGGTCTCTGATGATGGAGGAGAGCCTGGCCTGGGTGGTGAGGGTCTCTGATGATGGAGGAGAGCCTGGCCTGGCTGGTGAGGGTCTCTGATGATGGAGGAGAGCCTGGCCTGGCTGGTGAGGGTCTCTGATGATCGATGCTACTTTCCCTACGACAGCATCTCATGCAGATGTGCTCAGTGGTCGGGAGGGCTTTACCCATGATGTACTGGGCAGAATTCACTACCTTTTGTAAGATTTTCCATTAAAAGCATTGGTATTTCCATACCAGACAGTGATGCAGTCAGTCAATACACTGTCCACTGCACATCTATAGAATTTTGTCATAGGCGACGGTGGTGGAGGCGGATACGATCGGGTCTTTTAAGAGACTCCCGGATAGGTTCATGGAGCTTAGAAAAATAGAGGGCTATGGGTAACCCTAGGTAATTTCTCAGGTAAGGACATGTCCAGCACAGCTTTCTGGGCTGAAGGGCCTGTATTGTGCTGTAGGTTTTCTATGTTTCTATGTCATGCCGAATCTCCACAGACTCCAAGGAAGCAGAGGTGCTGCAGTGCTTCCTTCGCAATTGCAGTTAGGTTCTGGTCCAGGAGAGATTAACACCCATGAACTCTCTCCACTTCTGATCCCCTGAGATGCACCTTGGTCCAGAGGACTGTTATTTCGTCTATAGGTGCACAGGTACATTTGAACGACAATAAACTTGAACTTGAGTAAAAGCGGGATCTGATGCCAACATGGTCAAAATGACAAATATTAATCTTTTTTTTTTGCTCAGCATAACAAAACTTTCAATTTCCGGATACATTTACATTTCTTCCCCTCACAGATATCAGCGATCAGAACATTTTCATCAAAATATAGACATCACCACAACATCCTATACAAAAGCCCTCATTAGTATAGCAGACAGGTTTACATCTCCATATTGTAGAAAAGGTTGCCGTGTTTTATGAAAACTATTTGTTTTTGAGTGTACCATACACGTCAAGAAGCCCAAAGGAATGTATTCCATGATTAATTTACGCCAACCAAAAAGTCCAGGGGCCTTATCGGATATCCAACAAAGTAAAATGTTCTTCCTCACACAAAAAGTCAGGATGTTAAAAAGTTTTTTCTGATGTGCATTAATAATACGACTGCTGGGTAGGCCTAAGAGAAAAGTCACTGGGTCCAGTTCAAGCTCCATCTTCAGAATCTTTTACATTTCACCCAAAATATCACTCCAGTTCGCCTGAAGTTTGGGACAAGTCCAAAAACAGTGGGTGAAAGTTCCAGCATTTAGAACACATTGGAGAAACCCCCGTCTTAAATTTCGAGAGACAATCTGGAGTCAGACGGGCTCTATGCAGAATTCTGTGTTGCAATGCTTTAGTTCTATTACAAACTGAAATTTTCTTTGCATTATCACAGATGTCTTCCCATGTTTCAGCTGTAATTTCTACTCCCAGCTCTACCTCCCAGACCCTTCCCAGCTGCTCAGCCTCTCCACAAGAACATTCCCTCAGGATGCTGTAAAAAGTACGGATGGAGATGTGGTGAACTACATATACCAGAGTGGTTTGCTCCCAACAGACCCCTGCTGACTGCTCCTGTGGCTCCTCCCACTGACGCCTGCTGACTGCTCCTGTGGCTCCTCCCACAGACCCCTGTATAAAGGCGAATGAGGCCTGAGGCCGGCCCTCATTCTCCAGGATGTTGTGTTGTTCATTCTTCCAGTCAATAAAAGCCGATATCTCACTTCTTACGTCTCAGAGTGAGTTATTGATGGTGCATCAGGAGACTTCACCCTTAGAACAAAACACCCTTTTTTCTATGTGAGAACTATAGAAATCAGTTAACGATGATGTTTTTTTCTGTATATAATCTCTTACCTGAAAGAAACAAAGAAGATCCTTGTTGGGTATGTTAAATTTCTGTACTATTTGACTAAAAGATATCATCATTCCTTCATCAAACAAACCTCCTAGATGGAAAATACCCTTAGAAATCCAAAGTTTAAATCCAGAATCCATTATGCCAGGCTGAAAATCTGGACGGCCGGTTATTGGAGTGAAGGGTGATATTTTTGCTGCGTTGCCCTCTATTTGTCCCACCGCCCTCCAAGCCCTGACTGTATTAATTGTGATTGTATTGCGACAATATTCCTTAACTAGTTTCCTCTTATTGAGGAAAAGCAAATTGATAAGAGGGCATTTTGCTTGTGAAGCTTCAATGTCTAGCCAAATTGAGGAGGGGTCCCTGCAAACCCAGTCAACCACATAAGATAAAAAGGAACTTAACTGATATTTTTTGATGTCTGGAAAATCCAGATCCCCTAGACTACTGGGAAGCTGTAACTTAGATATTTTAATACAGGGTATTTTTTGTTCCAGATGAAATATTAATCTTTTTAAAAGACAATTGAAAGATAACACATGCTAAATGCTGGAGGAATTCAGTAGGTCAGACAGTATCTATGGAAATGAATAAATAATCAGCATTTCAGGCCAAAACCTTTCTTCAGGACTGGAAAAGAAGTGAGCTCTATCAAGCATGTATCTGCCTTGGTTACATTGTTAAACGTCTTATTAACATATTATCGCATCTGCAAATACCGATAAAAATCTTGTTTTTCTAATAAGTGTTTCTCTTTAAGCATTTCAAAACTGAACAGTGTTCCTTCTTTCATTATGTTGCAAAGAACTGTTATTCCTTTAGCTGTCCAGTCCTTAAATCTAGCATCCAATTTATTTGGTGTAAAATCCGAGTCATATGCACACCATTTAAGAATTGCAATATCTCCCTCTAGATTATATTTTTATAGTAGTTTTCCATAATTTAAGAGTCAATTTCACCCATGGGTTATCAATAGTATTTATGTACCTTTGCAGGTTGTTATCAGCCAAGATTGCTTGTATGGGGATGGGAAGTACCCGTTCCTCAATGTTTTTCCATTGAGCGTCATATGATGGGTTACACCAACATATCACAGCTCTCATCTGTGCTGCAAAATAATAAACTCTAAAAGAAGGTAGGCCCCATCCCCCCTTTTCCTTTGCTAATTGCAAAGTTTTGAGATGAACTCTAGGTCTTTTACCCTGCCAAATATACCTTGATAGCATCTTGTTCCATTCATTGAACTGATTTTGATTAAAGAGATATAACAGTCTGGGCAGTATATTCATTTTAATCGACTCAATCCTTGAACTGAGACTGAAAAAGGAATCAGGTTCCATCTTGCCACATCTTCCTTAATTTTTTATATAAAGGCTGATAATTACATTCTGATAATTTTGTCAAATCTTTTGGCATAATGATGCCCAAATATTTGAAAGACCCTGTGTGTTGTGCCCAGGGGTATCGACTTTCAATTTCTCTTGGTGGGCTATAGTAATATGAAAGTAATTGGGTTTTATCTATGTTGATCTTGTATCCTGATAATTGACCATATTGTTCAAAGGATTGCATCAATTTAGGTAAAGAGTATGTTGGTTGCCCTGGATAGATCAAAATGTCATTTGCATAACCAGCCAATTTATGCTCTGTCCCTTTAATAGTAATTCCCCTGATATCTTCATTTTGTCTGATGTATTGAGCTAATGGTTCCAGATATAGCATGAAGAGTAGCACAACCCTGACTCGTGCCCCTTTCTAGGGTAAGACTATTTGACAAATATCCATTGATTTTAATCACTCCCTACTTGTACATAGTTCTTTCCTTTTGCTTGTTTTTCTTTCCACTCTTTTCTATAAGTGTGTACCTCAGATAAATACTATGTGGAGATTTGTGATATATATGTACAATGTCTGAAATACATCTTATGGAAATGTTTGTTTGATGATGAACTTCAATAAAAAAATAAATTACAAAAAAAAGGAAAAGAAGTGTGGGAGCGGGGGAGACACCAGAATAAAATGTTGGGGTGAGGGGAAGGAGGAAAGCTGCAGAAACAGGAGCAGGAGTCGGCCATCCGGCCCATCGAGCCTGTCCTGCCATTCAATAAGATCATGGCTGATCTGACCATGGACTCATCTCCACCTACCTGCCTTTTCCCCATAACCCTTAATTCCCCTACTATGTAAAAATCTATCCAACCCTGTCTTAAATATATTTACTGAGGTAGCCTCCACTGCTTCTTTGGACAAAGAATTTCAGGAGCTGGAGAGGAAGGAATGTGATAAAGATAACATTGTTTCTTATCACCGTTGTTATTGTAGTTCAAATATGATGGCAAAACTCAGCAGGTCAGACAGCATCTACGGAAATGAATAAACAGTCGATGTTTTGGGCCGAGACCCTTCACTGCTTGTCAGATTCTATTTGTTTATGTACAGCTTTTTCATAAATTCTACGTGTTTTATTTATTTTCCCGTGATAACCAGCAAGAAAGTGAATCTTAGAGTAGCATTTGGTAACATTACGTACCTTGATAATAAATTTACTATATTTCATTCGGAGTTTGAGGAGATTTGGTATGTAATCAAAGATACTCGCAATTTTCTATAGATGTACAGATGGAGAGCATTCTAACTGTTCTGGCTGTTGGGGGGGGGGGGTGGGTGCGCTACTGTACAGGCTCGAAATAAGCTGTAGAGAGTTGTAAACGCAGTCAGCTCCATCATGGACACTGGTCTCTGTAGTGTCCAGGAAATCTTCCAAAAGGCGGCATCCATCATTAAGGACCCCCAATCACCCATGTCGTGCCTTATTCTCATTGTTATCATCAGACGCCTGAAAACACGCACTCAATGATTGGGGAACAGCTTCTTCCCCTCTGTCATCACATTTCTGAAGAGACATGAACGCTCCAAACGCACACAAACTGCTGGCGGAACACAGCAGGTCGGGCAGCATTTATGGAAAGGGAAAGAGTCGATGTTTCGGACTGAGATGCTTCACCAGGAAGTGTGTGTGTTTCTTTGAATTTCAAGCATCTGCAGATTTACCTCAGCATTTTTAAATTTCTATTTTTGCATTACTTATGTATAACTTGTTGCAAACAGGCAGTGACGGCAGGGATTTCTGGTGTGTAGGCAAACGACCAGCTGGGCGGGTTTCCGCCTGCCTTAAAGATGGCCGCCACCTCGCCCGTGCTTCCGCCCGCCTGATAACCTCACGTCCGGTCGAGGCCTAAGGGGGCCCTGGGCGATGGCGGACACGGAGGGAAAGGGCGGACCAGCCGACGGGGGGCAACGGGAGACCACTGAGGCGTCAGACACGCCCCCCGAAGCTCCGGCAGTGGCCGAGGAGCCGCCGGCCGAAGAGCAACTGCGGCGCAAAAGTGAGCGGAGGGGCAACTGGGGAGTGGGGAGGAGGCAGCGGCAGGCCGGACGGACTGAGTGACGGCGGCTGCGGCCAATGAACGGTGGGCGGGAAGATAGGATGGTTGAGTGACAGCAGGCACGGCCAATAGATGGTGGGCAGGAATGTGCGATGGTTGAGTGACAGCAGGCGCCGGTGGGCCTGATTGAAGCAGCGCGGCTGAGTTACGACAAGACGGTGTTTGGGGAAGGAGAATGGGTTGAGTGGCGACAGGTGCGGCCAGTGGACAGGTCCGATTAGCCTTGATAGACGGTGGCCGGAAGCAATAGCGAGGTGGGCAGGAAGAGGGCGGGTGCTGTCAGCTGTGGCCGGTTGGCCAATAGGGAGCGTGAGGGGTGGGGTTGGTAGGAAAGGGGCGAAGAGGGAGGGGAGGGGGGCAAAGGGAGGGCGGGTAGGAGAGTGAGGAGGAACTAAGGGGGTTAGGCGGGAATAGAAGAGGGAAGAGGATAGGGGTTGAGGAGGAGGGAGTGGAAGAGGGCAGGGATGAGGATGATAGGGGTTGAGGAGGAGGGAGTGGAAGAGGGTAGGGATGAGGATGATAGGGGTTGAGGAGAAGGGAGTGGAAAGAGGAGGTGATGGAGGGTGATTTATTTATTTCGGGAGATACACGCAGAAAAATCCTTCTGGCCTAACAAGCTGCAGCACCCAGCCACCCAAGCCTAACCACGGGACAATTTACAATTACCAACTGTAATTTAATTGTAATTTACAATTACATACCTACCAACCGGTATGCCTTTGGACTGTGGGCAGAAACCGGAGCACCCAGAGGAAACCCACAAAGTCACGGGGAGAACGTACAAACTCCTTACAGAACTGAACTGTGGACGCTGACACCCCTAGTGTCGTGCTAACTTCTACGCTACCTTGGCACCCATAATAACGAGGCAGCCTGCAGGGAAGAAATCATCACCATGAAACAGTGGTGTCAAGAAAACAAACTCTCCCTCAATGTTGCAAAGGAGCTGGTTAACCCATATAGACATCAAAGGATCTGGGGTTGAGAGGGTGAACCGCTTTAGGTTCCTCAGCAGAAACATCACCGAGGATCGCACGTGATCTGTACATACCGGCTGTGTGTGGAAACAGTGCCTCTTTCACCTCAGATGGTTGAAGAAGTTTGGAGTGAACCCCCAAGTTCTAAGAACTTTCTACAGGGGCACAACGGATAGCATCATTGCCTGGTATGGGAACTGTACTTCCGTCAATCACAGGACTCTGCAGAGAGTGGTGCGGACAGCCCAGCGCATCTGTATGTGTGAACTTCCCACTATTCAGGACTTTTACAGAGACAGGTGTGTAAAAGGGGCCCGAAGGAGTCACCCCAGTCACAAACTGTTCCAGCTGCTACCAACCGGGAAGCGGTACCGCAGCACAATAGCCAGGACCAACAGGCTCCGAGACAGCTTCTTCCACCAGGCCATCAGACTGACACAACTGTATTTCGATGTTATATGACTATGCTGTTGTACATACTATTTCTTATAAATTACTATAAATTGCACATATAGATGGAGACATAATGTAGAGATTTTTACTCCTCATGTATGTGAAGGATGTAAGTAATAAAATCAATTCAATTGGCAGGCGAATGTAGTTCCAAGGAAGCACTGGGGGATGGATGGAGACTGTGGGAGAGGAATGGACAAGTAGGAGAGGGGTGAGGGTCGAGGGAGATAGGGAGATTGATTTGGAGGGGGGAGCGGGGTGTTTGGGAAGCATCAGCACTGATGTGTTTGTCCATTCCTCTTTCCTCTCCCACCCAAGTTGACATTCTACTGAAGGCAGTTGGGGACACCCCCATCATGAAACAGAAAAAGTGGACGGTGGAGAGATCGCGGACCATTCAAGCTCTTGGGCAGTTTGTGAAGAAGTTCCTCAAATTGGAGCCTCTGGAACAGTTGGTGAGTCCTCCTGTAGACCCCCTACTTCCCCAACTCTACCTGCTCTTCCACCATCTCCTAATCAGCCCAAACCCATCTGTAGACCCCCTACTTCCCCAACTCTACCTGCTCTTCCACCATCTCCTAATCAGCCCAAACCAATCTGTAGACACCCTACTTCCTGAACTCTACCTGCTCTTCCACCATCTCCTAATCAGTCCAAACCCATCTGTAGACACCCTGCTTCCCCAACTCTACCTGCTCTTCCTCCATCTCCTAATCAGCCCAAACCCATCTGTAGACCCCCTACTTCCCCAACTCTACCTGCTCTTCCACCATCTCCTAATCAGCCCAAACCCATCTGTAGACCCCCTACTTCCTGAACTCTACCTGCTCTTCCACCATCTCCTAATCAGCCCAAACCCACCTGTAGACACCCTACTTCCCCAACTCTACCTGCTCTTCCACCATCTCCTAATCAGCCCAAACCCATCTGTAGACCCCCTACTTCCCCAACTCTACCTGCTCTTCCACCATCTCCTAATCAGCCCAAACCCATCTGTAGACCCCCTACTTCCCCAACTCTACCTGCTCTTCCACCATCTCCTAATCAGCCCAAACCCACCTGTAGACACCCTGCTTCCCCAACTCTACCTGCTCTTCCACCATCTCCTAATCAGCCCAAACCCATCTGTAGACACCCTACTTCCCCAACTCTACCTGCTCTTCCACCATCTCCTAATCAGCCCAAACCCATCTGTAGACCCCCTACTTCCCCAACTCTACCTGCTCTTCCACCATCTCCTAATCAGCCCAAACCCATCTGTAGACCCCCTACTTCCCCAACTCTACCTGCTCTTCCACCATCTCCTAATCAGCCCAAACCCACCTGTAGACACCCTACTTCCCCAACTCTACCTGCTCTTCCACCATCTCCTAATCTGCCCAAACCCACCTGTAGACACCCTGCTTCTTCAACTCTACCTGCTCTTCCACCATCTCCTAATCAGCCCAAACCCATCTGTAGACACCCTACTTCCCCAACTCTACCTGCTCTTCCACCATCTCTTAATCAGCCCAAACCTATCTGTAGACCCCCTACTTCCCCAACTCTACCTGCTCTTCCACCATCTCCTAATCAGCCCAAACACACCTGTAGACACCCTACTTCCCCAACTCTACCTGCTCTTCCACCATCTCCTAATCAGCCCAAACCCATCTGTAGACACCCTGCTTCCCCAACTCTACCTGCTCTTCCACCATCTCCTAATCAGCCCAAACCCACCTGTAGACACCCTACTTCCCCAACTCTACCTGCTCTTCCACCATCTCTTAATCAGCCCAAACCCATCTGTAGACACCCTGCTTCCCCAACTCTACCTGCTCTTCCACCATCTCCTAATCAGTCCAAACCCATCTGTAGACACCCTACTTCCCCAACTCTACCTGCTCTTCCACCATCTCTTAATCAGCCCAAACCCATCTGTAGACACCCTGCTTCCCCAACTCTACCTGCTCTTCCACCATCTCCTAATCAGCCCAAACCCATCTGTAGACCCCCTACTTCCCCAACTCTACCTGCTCTTCCACCATCTCCTAATCAGCCCAAACCCACCTGTAGACACCCTGCTTCCCCAACTCTACCTGCTCTTCCACCATCTCCTAATCAGCCCAAACCCATCTGTAGACACCCTACTTCCCCAACTCTACCTGCTCTTCCACCATCTCCTAATCAGCCCAAACCCACCTGTAGACACCCTGCTTCCCCAACTCTACCTGCTCTTCCACCATCTCCTAATCAGCCCAAACCCACCTGTAGACCCCCTACTTCCCCAACTCTACCTGCTCTTCCACCATCTCCTAATCAGCCCAAACCCATCTGTAGACCCCCTACTTCCCCAACTCTACCTGCTCTTCCACCATCTCCTAATCAGCCCAAACCCATCTGTAGACACCCTACTTCCCCAACTCTACCTGCTCTTCCACCATCTCCTAATCAGCCCAAACCCATCTGTAGACCCCCTACTTCCCCAACTCTACCTGCTCTTCCACCATCTCCTAATCAGCCCAAACCCATCTGTAGACCCCCTACTTCCCCAACTCTACCTGCTCTTCCACCATCTCCTAATCAGCCCAAACCCATCTGTAGACACCCTGCTTCCCCAACTCTACCTGCTCTTCCACCATCTCCTAATCAGCCCAAACCCATCTGTAGACCCCCTACTTCCCCAACTCTACCTGCTCTTCCACCATCTCCTAATCAGCCCAAACCCATCTGTAGACCCCCTACTTCCCCAACTCTACCTGCTCTTCCACCATCTCTTAATCAGCCCAAACCCACCTGTAGACACCCTACTTCCCCAACTCTACCTGCTCTTCCACCATCTCCTAATCAGCCCAAACACACCTGTAGACACCCTGCTTCCCCAACTCTACCTGCTCTTCCACCATCTCCTAATCAGCCCAAACCCATCTGTAGACCCCCTACTTCCCCAACTCTACCTGCTCTTCCACCATCTCCTAATCAGCCCAAACCCATCTGTAGACCCCCTACTTCCCCAACTCTACCTGCTCTTCCACCATCTCTTAATCAGCCCAAACCCACCTGTAGACACCCTACTTCCCCAACTCTACCTGCTCTTCCACCATCTCCTAATCAGCCCAAACCCACCTGTAGACACCCTGCTTCCCCAACTCTACCTGCTCTTCCACCATCTCCTAATCAGCCCAAACCCACCTGTAGACACCCTGCTTCCCCAACTCTACCTGCTCTTCCACCATCTCCTAATCAGCCCAAACCCATCTGTAGACACCCTACTTCCCCAACTCTACCTGCTCTTCCACCATCTCCTAATCAGCCCAAACCCATCTGTAGACCCCCTACTTCCCCAACTCTACCTGCTCTTCCACCATCTCCTAATCAGCCCAAACCCACCTGTAGACACACTGCTTCCCCAACTCTACCTGCTCTTCCACCATCTCCTAATCAGCCCAAACCCATCTGTAGACACCCTACTTCCCCAACTCTACCTGCTCTTCCACCATCTCCTAATCAGCCCAAACCCAGCTGTAGACACCCTGCTTCCCCAACTCTACCTGCTCTTCCACTATCTCCTAATCAGCCCAAACCCACCTGTAGACACCCTGCTTCTTCAACACTGCCTGATCCTCCAACTACTAAACTATCCAAATCCTTCTGCAGGCTCCCTGTTTTCTCAACATTGCCTGCTCCTCCACCAATCTCCCACTCTGTCCAAGTCCTTCTGCAGGCTCCCTGTTTTCTCAACATTGCCTGCTCCTCCACCAATCTCCCAATCTGTCCAAGTCCTTCTGCAGTCTCCCTCTTGGTATTGTTGGTATCCCTCTTGGTATTGTCAGCAAACTTGACCACAAAATCGTCAATTTTGTCATCCACACAATTAACATATAACATTAAATTAATGAACTGAACAACCAACCAAAAAATATCAAACTCTCCTCGTGAATGAGGCCATTATATAGAGGAGCAGAATTGTCCCATTTGTCCCATTGAGTTTACTCTGTCATTCCACCATGGCTGATCAACGCCATTCTCCTGACTTCGCCACATAACCTTTGGCACCCTTACTAATGGTGGGAAAGCTGTTGGAAAAGATTCTTAGAGATAGGATCTATGGGCATTAGAGAATCATGGTCTGATCAGGGACAGTCAGCTTGGCTTTCTGAAGGGCAGATCATGTCTAACAAGCCTGATAGAGTTCTTTGAGGAGGTGACCAGGCATATAGATGAGGGTAGTGCAGTGGATGTGATCTACATGGATTTGACAATGTTCCACACGGTAGGCTTATTCAGAAAATCAGAAGGCATGGGATCCAGGGAAGTTTGGCCAGGTGGATTCAGAATTGGCTTGCCTGCAGAAGGCAGAGGGTCGTGGTGGAGGGAGTACATTCAGATTGGAGGGTTGTGCCTAGTGGTGTCCCACAAGGATCAGTTCTGGGACCTCAACTTTTTGTGATTTTTATTAACGACCTGGATGTGGGGGTAGAAGGGTGGATTGGCAAGTTTGCAGATGACACAAAGGTTGGTGGTGTTGTAGACAGTGTAGAGGATTGTTGAAGATTGCCGAGAGACATTGATAGGATGCAGAAGTGGGCTGAGAAGTGGCAGTTGGAGTTCAACCCAGAGAAGTGTGAGGTGGTACACTTTGGAAGGACAAACTCCAAGGCAGAGTACAAAGTAAATGGCAGGATACTTGGTAGTGTGGAGGAGCAGAGGGATCTGGGGGTACATGTCCACAGATCCCTGAAAGTTGCCTCACAGGTAGATAGGGTAGTTAAGAAAGCTTATGGGGTGTTAGTTTTCATAAGTCGAAGGATAGAGTTTAAGAGTCGCGATGTAATGATGCAGCTCTATAAAACTCTGGTTAGGCCACACTTGGAGTACTGTGTCCAGTTCTAGTCGCCTCACTATAGGAAGGATGTGGAAGCATTGGAAAGGGTACAGAGGAGATTTACCAGGATGCTGCCTGGTTTAGAGAGTATGGATTATGATCAGAGATTAAGGGAGTTAGGGCTTTACTCTTTGGAGAGAAGGCGGATGAGAGGAGACATGATAGAGGTGTACAGGATATTAAGAGGAATAGATAGAGTGGATAGCCAGCGCCTCTTCCCCAGGGCACCACTGCTCAGTACAAGAGGACATGGCTTTAAGGTAAGGGGAGGGAAGTTCAAGGGGGATATTAGAGGAAGGTTTTTCACTCAGAGAGTGGTTGGTGCGTGGAATGCACTGCCTGAGTCAGTGGTGGAGGCAGATACACTAGAGAAATTTAAGAGACTACTAGACAGGTATATGGAGGAATTTAAGGTGGGGGGTTATATGGGAGGCAGGGTTTGAGGGTCGGCACAACATTGTGGGCCGAAGGGCCTGTAATGTGCTGTACTATTCTATGTTCTATGTAATCAAGAACCTGTTCACCTTAGTTTTAAATATACCCAGTGACTTAGCCTCCACATCTGTTGTCAGTGAATCAATAGACAATAGGTGCAGGAGTAGGCCATTCGGCCCTTCTAGCCAGCACCGCCATTCACTGTGATCATGGCTGATCATGCACAGTCAGTACCCCGTTCCTGCCCTCTCCCCATATCCCTTGACCCAGCTATCAATAAGAGCTCTATCTAACTCTCTCTTGAATGCATCCAGAGACTTGGCCTCCACTGCCTTCTGGGGCAGAGCATTCCATAGATCCACAACTCTCTGGGTGAAATTTTTTTTCCGTATCTCAGTTCTAAATGGCCTACCCCTTATTCTTAAACTGTGGCCTCTAGTTCTGGACTCACCCATCAGCAGGAGCATGCTTCCTGCCTCCAGCATGTCCAATCCCTTAATAATCTTATATGTCTCAATCAGATCCCCTCTCATTCTTCTAAATTCCAGTGTATACAAACCCAGTTGCTCCAATCTTTCAACATATGACAGTCCCGCCATTCCGGGAATTAACCTTGTGAACCTACACTGCACTCCCTCAATAGCAAGAATGTCCTTCCTCAAATTTGGAGACCAAAACTGCACACAATACTCCAGGTGGGGTCTCACCAGGGCCCTGTACAGCTGCAGAAGGACCTCTTTACTCCTATACTCAATTCCTCTTGTTATAAAGGCCAGCATGCCATTAGCTTTCTTCACTGCCTGCTGTACCTGCATGCTTGCTTTCATTGACTGATGTACAAGAACACCTAGATCTCGTTGTGCTTCCCCTTTTCCTAACTTGACTCCATTTAGATAGTAATCTGCCTTCCTGTTCTTGCCACCAAAGTGGATAACCTCACATTTATCCACATTAAACTATATCTGCCATACATTTGCCCACTCACCCAACCTGTCCAAGTCACCCTGCATTCTCATAACATCCTCCTGACGTTTCACACTGCCACCCAGCTTTGTGTCATCAGCAAATTTGCTAATGTTACTTTTAATCCCTTCATCTAAATCATTAATGTATATTGTAAACAGCTGCGGTCCCAGCACCGAACCTTGCGGTACCCCACTGGTCACAGCCCGCCATTCCGAAAGGGACCAGTTAATCGCTACTCTTTGTTTCCTGTCAGCCAGCCAATTTTCAATCCTTGTCAGTACTCTGCCCCCAATACCATGTGCCCTAATTTTGCCCACTAATCTCCTATGTGGGACTTTATCAAAAGCTTTCTGGAAGTCCAGGTACACTATGTCCACTGGCTCTCCCTTGTCCAGTTTCATAGTTACCCTCTGGCTAAAATGTCCCTCTATTTTGAGGCTGTGCCCTCCGGTGCCGATTCTCCCACCATTGGAAACTGCATCCACTCTATCTAGGACTTGTATCAGAGGATCACAAGGAAGTTTGCACAGATTTGGCATGTCACCATGGGCTAGCTGGGGAGTGTATCATGGCCGGGTATCGAATCACCAATGCCCAGGAACGGGAAAGGAGCAGAAAGAGGTGGATCGGCCCAGTCCTTCGCAGGAAAAATCCTCTCTACCACTGAGCTCTGTCACAGGATCCATCGTCAAGGACCACGACCACCCAGGCCATGCTCTCTTCTCACTGCTGCCATCAGGCCGGAGTCTCCCGGTGCGGTCTCCTGGATATCAGTGAGACCTGATGTAGATTGGGAGACCACTTCGCTGAGTACCTACGCTCCATTCACCAGGACAAGCAGGATCTCCTGGTGGCCCCCCATTTCAATCCCACTTCACATTCCCGTAGGCCAGTCCCTGGCCTCCTCCACACTCACATTGGTGGAGCAACGCTGTCTGGTTAGTCTCCAACCTGATGGCGTGAACATCGATTTCTCGAACCTTCAGCAATGCTGTCTACCCCCCATTCCCCTTTCCTGTTTTCTCTCCCTCATCTCCCTAACACCTTATCTGGTGGTCCTCTCCCTTTCATTTCTTCCATGGCCTTCTGTCATCTCCTATCAGATCCCCCCTTCTCCAGCCCTTGATCTCTTTCACCAATCAGCTTCTCAGCTCTTTACTGTATACTCCCCCCTCCCGGTCTCACTTGCCACCTTCCTCCCCTCCCCCGCCTCCTTTTTTCATCTTTTTTCCTCCAGTCCTGATGAAGGATCTCAGCTCAAAACGTCAACTGTTTACTCTTTTCCTTGGTGTGTGTTGCTTGGATTTACAGCATCTGCAGATTTTCTCTTGTTTGAGGAGGCTTTGGTACAATACCACCAGGTTCAGGAATGGTACCATCAGGCTCCTGAACCAGCGTGGTAACTTCGCTCACCTCAGTGCTGAGTGGATTCCACAGACTCGCCTTCAAGGATTCTTTACAAATCATGTTCTTAGCATTATTTTTCATTTGTACGAATTGTCTTTTTACACATTAGTTGTTTGTTAAAGAACTTGTTTATAAGAACACAAGGAATAGCAGGAGTCGGCCATCCGGCCCGTCGAGCCTGCTCCCCCATTCAATAAGATCATGGCTGATCTGGCCACGGACTCATCTCCACCTACCTGCCTTTTCCCCATAACCCTTAATTCCACTACGATGCAAAGATCTATCCAACCTTGTCTTAAGTATATTTACTGGGGCAGCCTCCGCTGCTTCCCTGGGCGGAGAATTCCACAGATTCCCCACTCTCTGGGAAAAGCAGATCCTCCTCATCTCCATCCTAAATCTGCTCCCACGAATCTCGAGGCAATGTTCCCTAGTTTTAGTGTCACCTACCAGTGGAAACTGCCTCTATTTATCCCTTTCATAAGTTTTAATGTTTCTGTAAGATCCTTCTCATCCTTCTGAATTCCAGCGAGTACAGTTATGTATAGATTTTATTCTAGAGACTGTTGTGTGTAAAAATCCCAGGAGATCAGCAGTTTCTGAGATACTCAAACTACCCTGTCTGGCACCACGGTCAAAGTCACCTAGATCGCCACTGTAGTGTAGCGGGTAGTGCAATGGCATTGCGCGAGGTCAATCCCAGCATGCTCTGTACAACCTCCCCATGGAACGTGTGGGTTTCCTCCCGGTAGGTTAATTGGTCATTGTACAGTAAATTGTCCTGTGAATCGGGTTGTTGGACAGCTCGGCTCATTCTGTGCTGCATCTCCAAACAAGTAAATAAATCAAATCTCTTCCCCGTTCTGATGTACGGTCAGAACAACAACTGAACCTCTGTTTGCATGCTTTTATGCATTGAGTTGCTGTCGTTTGATTGGCTGATTAGATATATACCTGATAAAACGGCCACTGAGTGTAGATGTACTTTAATAATACATTTACTTTGATTCATCAGATTCTGTATGCATTCTCTGCTCTCTCTCCCCTTCAGTTCATCTACGTAAACCAGTCGTTCGCCCCGAGTCCTGATCAGGAAGTGGGAACGCTCTATGAGGTGAGATTAGCCCATTCACCATCGCTCTGCATGTAGGCGCTGAGGCATTTCCAATTCACCAGAACAGGGTGCAGAGCTGGTCAGGGAAGAGGGTAAATGGGGGGGGAGGTGGGGGCATCTCATTGAATTTCCTTGATAGACTGGATGTGGAGAAGATGTTTCCCATCAGAATCAGGTTTAATATCACCGGCATATGTGGTGAAATTTGTTAACTTAGCAGCAGCAGTACATTGCAATACATGATAAATATAGAAAAAACAGAATAGGTATGTGCAGTAAATAAGTACTGCAAAAACAGAAATTAAAAAGTAGTGAGGTGGTGTCCATTTAGAAATTGGACAACAGAGGGGAGGAAGCTGTTCCTGAATCGCTGAGTGTGTGCCTTCAGGCTTCTGTACCTCCTACCTGATGGTAACAGTGAGAAAAGGGCATGCCCTGGGGGCTGGAGGTCTTTAATAATGGACGCTGCCTTTCTGAGACACCGCTCCCTGAAGATGTCCTGCGTACTTTGTATGTTAGCACCCAAGATGGAGCGGACTAGATTTACGGCCCTCTGCAGCTTCTTTCGGTCCTGTGCAGTAGCCCCTCTATACCAGACAGTGATGCAGTCCGTCAGAATGCTCGCCACGGTATGTCTATAGAGGTTTTCAAGTGTTTTAGTCAACAAATTGAATCTCCTCAAACTCCTGATTAAAATTTAGCCACTGTCTTGCCTTCTTTATAGTTTCATTGATATGTTGGGGCTAAGTTGTATCTTCTGAGATGTTCCCTACCAGGAACTTGAAATTGCTCACTCTTTCCACTTCCCTATATGAGGATCGGTTCATGTCTTACTCTTCCTGAAGTCATCAGTCAGTTCTTTGGTCTTATTAACGAGTGCAAGGTTGTTGCTGTGACACCAGCTGGTATATCTTGCTCCTGTACACCCTTTCATAGAAACATAGAAAACCTACAGCACAATACAGGCCCTTCGGCCTACAAAGTTGTGCCGAACACGTCCCTATCTTAGAAATTGATTCTGCCAACAATGGTTGTATCATCAGCAAATTTATAGATGGCATTTGGGCAATGCCCAGCCACACAGTCATGGGTGTGGAGAGAGCAGAGCAGTGGGCTAAGCACATACCCCTGAGGTACGCCCATGTTGATCGTCAGCGAGGAGGAGGTATTATTTCCAATCCACATGGATTGTGGTCTTCCGGTTAGGAAGTTGAGGATCCAATTGCAGAGGTTCCGTAGCTTATTCATCAGGACTGTGGGAATGATGGTGTTAAACGCTGAGTTATAGTCAATGACGTAGGTGATTGTATTGTCCAGGTGATCTAAGGCCACATGGAGAGCGATTGAGCGTACATCTGCCGTAGACCTGTTGTGGTGACAGGGCAAGTTGGGTCCAGGTCCTCGCTGAGGCAGGAATTGCTTGCACTCCCAGCAAGTCTGCGGATTTTCTGTTTGACCTTACGGAGAGATTGACTCTAGCCATGACCAACTTCTCAAAGTATTTCATCGCAGTAGATCTGAGTGCAACCACAGTCATTAAAGCTGCAGAAGAATAGCCCTCAACTCAGCAGTGGAGTTATCGGGGCACCGTCATGACGGTGTTTCCGTAGCAAGCTATTCTTGTTTTTACAAGGCCGAGTTGCTAGCTCAACACTCAACCCGACCTGGATTTGAACTCGGGAACCTTCGCTCCGGAGTCTGGCGCTGATATTATGGCGCCACCAAGCGGGACAACTTTTCTTGGGTGATGGTATAATTGTTGCCCTTTTGAGGCTGGTGGGGAGCCAAGGACCAGAGGGCACTGCCTCAGAATGGAGGGAAACCTATTTAGAACAGAGGTGAGGAGGAATTTCTTTAACCAGATGGTGGTGAATCTGTGGAATTCATTGCCACAGTTGGCTGTTGAGGTCAAGACATTGGGTATATTTAAATCGAAGGTTTAGTCAGGATGTTGAAGGTCACGGGGAGAAGGTAGGAGAATGGGGTTGAGAGGGACAATAAATCAGCCAGGATGGAGCAGGCTCGATGCGTAGAACCGCTTAATTCTGCTTCTGTGTCTTATGGTCTGGTTCCTGGTGAATACCGTGATGAGTTCAGGTCTCCTTACCTTCAGGAAAGACAGGCTCGCGACTGGAGTTGGTTTATCATTGTAGCACGTACCGAGATGCAGTGAAAATCTTGTCTTGCATACAGATCAGATTATTGCACAGTGCATTGAGGTAGAACAAGTTAAAATAACAGAATGCAGAATAAAGTGTTAACAGTTACAGAGAAAGGGCAGTGCAGGCAGACGACAAGGTGCAAGGGTCACGACGACAACTTGGTTTATTATTGAGAGATGTACTGAGATACAGTGAACTGCACACTGTCGACACCGATCAGCTCGTTACACAGTGTGGACAGCGGTTAGCTCGTTACCCAGTGCCGACAGCGATCAGCTCGTTACACAGTGTCGACAGCGGTTAGCTCGTTACACACAGTGTCGACACCGATCAGCTCGTTACACAGTGTCGACAGCGGTTAGCTCGTTACCCAGTGCCGACAGCGATCAGCTCGTTACACAGTGTCGACAGCGGTTAGCTCGTTACACGCAGTGTCGACACCGATCAGCTCGTTACACAGTGCCGACAGCGATCAGCTCGTTACACAGTGTCGACAGCGGTTAGCTCGTTACACGCAGTGCCGACAGCGATCAGCTCGTTACACAGTGTCGACAGCGATCAGCTCGTTACACAGTGTCGACAGCGGTTAGCTCGTTACACGCAGTGTCGACACCGATCAGCTCGTTACACAGTCGACACCGATCAGCTCGTTACACAGTGCCGACAGCGATCAGCTCGTTACACAGTGTCGACAGCGGTTAGCTCGTTACACGCAGTGTCGACACCGATCAGCTCGTTACACAGTGTCGACAGCGGTTAGCTCGTTACACGCAGTGTCGACACCGATCAGCTCGTTACACAGTGTCGACAGCGATTAGCTCGTTACACAGTGTGGACACCGATCAGCTCGTTACACAGTGCGTTGAGGTAGAACAAGGGAAAACAAGATTAAAGTAAGGGGTGGTTATATTTGAAAGGGAAGTTGAGGGGGGAATCGATGATTTAAAATCATCCCTGGCCATTAATGGAGGTGTCCGTGGATCCCCTGAAGTGAGAGAGGGGAGCTGATCTATAGAGGATTGTGGAGGAAGAAACTTTTCTTGTTGCTTGTACATAGAATGAGGCCGAGGCAGACGCAGTCCCAGAGCTCAGAGTCGGACAGGTGGATAAGGAGGAGGATTGGGGTGGAGGGTGGGGGTGAAGATCCTGGGCCCCTTCCCACTCAGTTTTGGGGGCCTCTCTTTCTGAACTGTAGCCCCAAGGTTTCCTTGCACCTGACCCTTTTTTTTTCTTCCAGTGCTTCGGGAGTGACGGCAAGTTGGTGCTGCACTACTGCAAGAACCAAGCATGGGGTTGAAGGAGAGGGGGATGATGGGAGGAGGCATTGGGGAGCAAGAATCTCTCCTACCCCCCGACTCTCTTGTCCAGACTCGTCAGACACCATGATGGAACCAGCTCCTCCTCCTTCCTTCCTTCCTCCTCCTTCCTTCCTTCCTCCTCCTTCGTTTTCCCTTCCCTTATCCCCTATTCCTGTATTCTCTGCCCCCTCATTTTGTCCCTCTCCTCCCCACTATTCCTCTTCCCTCCTCTTTCCCCCCTCCTTGCCTCGTCGGACATCGCGAGGGTGGGGTTGCGAAGGAGGCATGTGGCAGGTTCCACTTGTTACATCAGTGGGGTTACCTGGAAGATGGGGGGGGGGGAATGGAGGGTAGGGGAAGAGGGCGAGTAGTACTGTGCAGCCAGTGTGGAGGGTTGCCTCAGGATGAGGAGGGTTGTATGGGGGCAGTGGGGCAGCTTTCCAAGAGGATGATTTTGGAATCATGAGGGGGCATGGCTGTCAACAACTGCCTGAATGTAAGTTCACTGACGTACACACACACACACTCTCACACACACTCACACACTCTCACACACACACACAGAGAAAAACACACACTCACACACACTCAGACACACACACATTCACACACACACAAACACACACGTTCACACACACACGCATTCACACACACACACACACACACATTCAGACACACACAAACACACACTCACACACACACACACACATTCACACACACACACACACACACACACACACACACACACACACACACACACACACACACACACACAGAGACATACAGACACAAACACAGACACACACACATACACACATATAGACACAAACACACACACACACACACAGAGACACAGACACACACACACACACACACACACACACACACACACACACACACACACACACACACACACACACACACACACACACACCAGATAGAGACACATACACAGACAGTAGATGGGGAAGATATGTATCTTTCTCCCCCCACCCCTGTGTGAGTGAGTGTCTATCTGTCGCTTTCTTCCCTCTCCATCCCATGAGGTTGACCTTGAGCTTATGAAGCTGCCCATCTGTAGACTTACGTAACTTTGAACGTTGTAAATCTCTCTGCAATAAAGTGATGTGGGATCCTGATTGCAGGTTGAGCACTGATCATTTCTGCAGGAGGGGAGGGGTTTGCTGGAAACTCTCAGGGTTTGGAGGGGTGGAGGGTTGATGTCCAGACGGCAGGTCACAGAGGGGGGAGGGGAGCTGGTCTCTGACCCATCCAACAGTAGCAAAGAGGTCAGAGGTGAGAGTGGGCCACGTTTGGAGTGAGAGGTGAAGGAGGTGTCTGGCTTCTGGTGGGTGAAAGGTCATCAATGGAAGGCAGGAGTTGAATGGGGAGTTGGAAGGGTGAGGCTTGCGCATGAGGGTTTACCTCAGGAGACAGGGCGAAAGGTTAGACTGGGCGGGTGAGGAGAAATGGAGTTTGACCCCAGAAAGAGGGGTGAAAGGTTGCAGAGACTGAGCATGACCATAGAAGGCAAATGGTGAAAGGTCATGGGTTAAGGATTTAACACAGAGAGCGAGGAGTGAGATGTCACGGGGATGTGGCTTGTGTACCAGAAGGCAAGAGGTGAGAGGCCGCAGGGATGGGCTTTAATCCCAGAAGGTGAGGAGTGAAAGGTCATGGAGATGGGGTTTGACCCAGAGGATGAGGGGTGAAACGTTGTATGGGCTTTGCTTGACCCCAGAGTGGGTCAAAAGTCAGCAGTGGGGTTTGGGAAGAAGAGTCCACATTTCACACGGAGGGTCAGGTGTGAAAGGTCATTGGACAGCAACTCCAATACCCAACTCCCCACCCTGTGAAATATCCACCCTCCCTCTCACTCCTCAAGTGAGTCAGGGGGGCTGTGGGGTGGGAAGTCGTTGGACAGGGAGAGCCCCCCCTCAATCTCACCCCCTTCCTGGCCCTCACCATCCTGGGCCGGCCCACGCGTCGGGAAGGCGGAACGCTCCCACAGGAAGGGGGCGAGCTCGGGGTCCAGTACCAGCAGGTGCGGAGGAGAGGAAGCGAGGGTGCGACAGGAGGAGGTTCCCGCTAATGATTGCCGGCCGCAGCGACCCTGCGCCTCTGTCTTGGCGTAAGCGTTGAGGCTGCAAACAGCTGAGGCCATGCAGAGGCTAAATGAGAGCCAGGCCAACCTGTGGGGAGAGGGATGGGGGTGTCAGTGCTGTCCATGGAGCCTCCCCTCGAACACCTCCCATCCTTTCCCGTTTATTACCTCTTCTTCCGCTCCCCTGCCCCCCTCTTCACACTCCAGGAAATGTGCACGGTGCTCCCGGTGTGGGTCTGACCCAGGGATATGGAGACGGGAACTGTGCACGGTGATCCCGGTGTGGGTCTGACCCAGGGATATGGAGACGGGAACTGTGCACGGTGATCCCGGTGTGGGTCTGACCCAGGGATATGGAGACGGGAATTGTGCACGGTGCTCCCGGTGTGGGTCTGACCCAGGGATATGGAGACGGGAACTGTGCACGGTGCTCCCGGTGTGGGTCTGACCCAGGGATATGGAGACGGGAACTGTGCACGGTGCTCCCGGTGTGGGTCTGACCCAGGGATATGGAGACGGGAACTGTGCACGGTGCTCCCGGTGTGGGTCTGACCCAGGGGGATACAGAGACGGGAACTGTGCACGGTGCTCCTGATGTGGGTCTGACCCAGGGAAATGGAGACGGGAACTGTGCACGGTGCTCCCAGTGGGTCTGGCCCAGGGATATGGAGAAGGGAACTGTGCTCGGTGCTCCCGGTGTGGGTCTGACCCAGGGGGATACAGAGACGGGAACTGTGCACGGTGCTCCTGGTGGGTCTGGCCCAGGGATACGGAGACGGGAACTGTGCATGGTGCTCACGGTGGGTCTGGCCCAGGGATACGGAGAAGGGAACTGTGCACGGTGCTCCCGGTGTGGGTCTGACCCAGGGGGATATGGAGATGGGAACTGTGCATGGTGCTCCCGGTGTGGGTCTGACCCAGGGATACGGAGACGGGAACTGTGCACGGTGCTCCCGGTGGGTCTGGCCCAGGGATACGGAGAAGGGAACTGTGCACGGTGCTCCCGGTGTGGGTCTGACCCAGGGATACGGAGAAGGGAAATGTGCGCGGTGCTCCTGGTGTGGGTCTGACCCAGGGATATGGAGATGGGAACTGTGCATGGTGCTCCCGGTGGGTCTGGCCCAGGGATATGGAGATGGGAACTGTGCACGGTGCTCCCGGTGTGGGTCTGACCCAGGGGGATACAGAGACAGGAACTGTGCACGGTGCTCCCGGTGTGGGTCTGACCCAGGGATATGGAGAAGGGAACTGCACGGTGCTCCCGGTGTGGGTCTGACCCAGAGGGATACGGAGACGGGAACTGTGCACGGTGATCCCGGTGTGGGTCTGACCCAGGGGGATACGGAGACGGGAACTGTGCACGGTGATCCCGGTGTGGGTCTGACCCAGGGGGATACGGAGACGGGAACTGTGCATGGTGATCCCTGTGTGGGTCTGACCCAGGGATATGGAGATGGGAACTGTGCACGGTGATCCTGGGGTGGGTCTGACCCAGAGGGATACGGAGACGGGAACTGTGCACGGTGATCCCGGTGTGGGTCTGACCCAGGGGGATATGGAGATGGGAACTGTGCACGGTGCTCCCGGTGTGGGTCTGACCCAGGGGGATATGGAGACGGGAACTGTGCACGGTGCTCCCGGTGTGGGTCTGACCCAGAGGGATACGGAGACGGGAACTGTGCACGGTGATCCCGGTGTGGGTCTGACCCAGGGATACGCAGAAGGGAATTGTGCACGGTGCTCCCGGTGTGGATCTGACCCAGGGATACGCAGAAGGGAACCGGGTAGGTGGGGATCTTTGGTTATGTTGGCTGCTGTAGAGTCCGTGGAGGGGAGGCTGGTCTCGTGATGTGCTGAGCTGTGCCCACTACTCTGTGGTTTACTTTGGTCACAGGCATTGCTGATGCTGTACAGAGCCGTGATGATTTTTTGTGCTGCATCAGCTAAGAGGTGATGTAGATGAGTTATTTCTCCACAGAGACTGGGGTGGACAGAAGTAATAGGGGGAGAGACTTACCCAACATTTCAGATGAATCAGGATACCCCTTGAAATGCCAAGGAAGAGGAGTTACAGTAAAATCCTTGGGAAATGGAATGTGTGATGGGGCCTTAGTGGGATAGCATGGACCATGTGGGCCAAAGGGCCTGTTCCTCTGCTCTGTCTGTCCCTGGACTTTCCTTGTGTTCAGTTCCCCCGATTATAATTTTTGGATTTCTTTTAAATTACACTTGTAATCCTCTTAAAATATACACAAGTAAGTCCTCGGTATCTCTATCCTGAGTGTATAATTGATAGGATTGCACTGTGCGGTTGTTTGGGATGATGTGGGGGTGGGGACAATTTCAGCACAGATTCAACACAACTTGGTATCTCTCAGGATTCTCTCCTCAGTGTGGGGGGAATTCTTTCTAATTTGCTCGCCCGATTAGCAGGTGTGTGATGGGACGGTGTGGAGGGAGATTCACTCAGTGTCTGACCCCGGGAGTGTGTGATGGGACGGTGTGGAGGGAGTTTCACTCTGTCTGACCCTGAGTGTGTGTGATGGGACAGTGTGGAGGGAGTTTCACTCTGTGTCTGACCCCGGGAGTGTGTGATGGGAAGGTGTGGAGGGAGTTTCACTCTGTGTCTGACGCCGGGAGTGTGTGATGGGCCAGTGTGGAGGGAGATTCACTCTGTGTCTGACCCCGGGAGTGTGTGATGGGACAGTGTGGAGGGAGATTCACTCTGTGTCTGACCCTGGGAGTGTGTGATGGGACGGTGTGGAGGGAGATTCACTCTGTGTCTGACCCCGGGAGTGTGTGATGTGACGGTGTGGAGGGAGATTCACTCTGTGTCTGACCCAGGGAGTGTGTGTTGGGACGGTGTGGAGGGAGTTTCACTCTGTGTCTGACGCCGGGAGTGTGTGATGGGACAGTGTGGAGGGAGTTTCACTCTGTGTCTGACCCCGGGAGTGTGTGATGGGATGGTGTGGAGGGAGATTCACTCTGTGTCTGACCCCGGGAGTGTGTGATGGGACGGTGTGGAGGGGGTTTCACTCTGTGTCTGACCCCGGGAGTGTGTGATGGGACGGGGTGGAGGGAGATTCACTCTGTGTCTGACCCCGGGAGTGTGTGATGGGACGGTGTGGAGGGAGATTCACTCTGTGTCTGACCCCGGGGTGTGTGTGATGGGACGGTGTGGAGGGAGATTCACTCTGTCTGACCCTGGGAGTGTGTGATGGGATGGTGTGGAGGGAGATTCACTCTTTGTCTGACCCCGGGGTGTGTGATGGGACGGTGTGGAGGGAGATTCACTCTGTGTCTGACCCCAGGAGTGTGTGATGGGACGGTATGGAGGGAGATTCACTCTGTGTCTGACCCTGGGAGTGTGTGATGGGATGGTGTGGAGGGAGATTCACAGTGTGTCTGACCCCGGGAGTGTGTGATGGTGCGGGGTGGAGGGAGATTCACTCTGTGTCTGACCCCGGGAGTGTGTGATGGGACGGTGTGGAGGGAGATTCACTCTGTCTGACCCCGGGAGTGTGTGATGGGACGGTGTGGAGGGAGATTCACTCTTTGTCTGACCCCGGGGTGTGTGTGATGGGATGGTCGGAAGAAGTGCAACTTACAGGAATGACCATCCGTAATCCCATGTTTGAGGCTTCCAATCCTTCGGACCGAGGCTGACAGTTACGTGGAAAACTGTCGTGTACATCATGTGTCCAACCATTCCCAGCAGACCTGCCACATCAGCAGAACATCAGCCTAACGGTGCGACAGAGGTAGCATCACCCACCCTAGCGTTCTCCATCTCTCCCCCCCCCGCACCACCTGACAGTCCATCCACAACAACCCCAAAACTCCAGCCAACCCCCCCAGAAAACCATCCACCTCTGTTCCCCCTCCTAATAATCCATACAGCCCCGGCATATCCTCCAACCCCCCCCCCCGACACTCCTTCCGACCCCCCGACACTCCTTCCAACCGATTGTGTAATTTCCACTCCTCTGCATGCCATTCCACTCCCGGCATCCGTTCCACTCATTCCCCCCTGGTTCTCCTTCCATTATCCTCTGGATCTCAGTCAACTGGGGAAATGGGTGGAGGAATCGCAAATTTGGATCAGTGCAAGGAGTTGTGTGTTGGGAAGACAAGCCAGGTAGGTCTTACATAGAGAATAGTAGCATCATGGGAGTGTTGTGGAACAGAGGGACCCAGGGGTACGGGGACATGGTTCCCTGAAAGTGGAGTCACAGGTAGACGGGGACTTTGGGGAGTGTTGTGGAACAGAGGGACCCAGGGGTACGGGGACATGGTTCCCTGAAAGTGGAGTCACAGGTTGACAGGACGGTGAAGAAGCTGTTTGCCACGCTGGCCTTCATCGTTCAGGGCACTGAGTACAGGGGTTGGGACGTTATGTTGCCGTTGTACAAGACGTTGGTGAGGCCACACTCGGAGTATTGTGTTCAGTTCTGGTCGCCCTGCTGTAGGAAAGATGCCATTGAGCTGGGAAGGTGCAGAGGAGATTTACGAGGATATTTGAGGGATTGAGTTATGGAGAGTGGTTGTGCAGGTTGGGACTTTATTCCTTGGAGTGTTGGAGATTGAGGGGTGGCCTTACAGAGATGTATGAGGGGCACAGATAGGGTGAATGTGAACGGACTTTTTCCCTGGGGTTGGGATTCAAGAACCAGAGGACACAGGTGTAAGGGGAGATATTACTAGGGACAGAGGGGTAACTGTTTCACTCAGAGGGTGGTCTGTCTATGGAACGAGCTGCCAGAGGAACATTAACAACAGTTAAAAGGGACTTGGACAGGTAAGCTAATGGGGAAACGCGGGCAGATGGGACGTACCTGGGTGCTGTTGAGGGTTTTTGGAACCTCGGGGAAGTGGTGTCGTTCCCTTGCACTCCTGACCAGAGACGGTGTGGATTGTCGATTGAATACGGAGCAGAAATCGTGAGCTCGAATGGAGCACATGAAGAGTTTAAGGATCAAGGCTGGAAACGTGGCAGGAGAGGTAGAGTTCAAGCAGGCTGAAGCACAGAGGGGGAGGCATTCTGCCAGAAATTTTCAGAAATGATCGAACTGTGATCTCTGGTAAGGAAAAAGGTGGCAACATCAATCTCGTTGGTGTTTGGATGAGAGGGTAATGTCGACATCTTGTTCCTTCACTTAGAACAACCAATGATTACATGTTGACCATTCTATTTGCCTCGAGAGTTCCCGCCAACCTGCACGATGCTCTAAGCAAGAAACCTGATGCATTTCAAATTATAGTCGGTGGTTTTAACCAGGCCTGTCTGAAGAAAATACTGCACGCATCACCAGTTGTACCGGAGGTCCCGACGCACAAGACCACTGCTACACTGCAAAAAGGAATGCCTATCGATCCTTCCTGAGATTGCATTTTGGCAAGTTGGATCATTTGGCTGCACTCCTGCGACCTGCGTACAGACAGACTAAAGAGCAAGGTCCAGAGATCACGACAACCAAGAGGCTGAAGAATGGTGACAGGATTGTCTTGAGTCTGTGAATTAGGCTGTGTGCAAGAACGCATCTGAGGACCTGAATGACAACACCAGGGTCATTACAGACTCTGTTAAAACAGCTGTGGATGAGGATGTCCCCATGAAATTATTCAGGGTCCCCAATCAGAAGCCCTGGATGAACAATGAAATCCAGAATCACCTGAGAGCCAGATCGGAGGCCTCAAGTCTGGAGATCAAGAATGCTACAAGAGGTGCGGGTGTGATCGCCGGAGAGCCATCTCACGGAAAAAGTGGAGATTCCAGACACGGCTGAATCAACGAGGGATGCTGGATGGCTGTGTCAGGATCTGAATGCCATAACCTCCTACAAAGCTGAACCTTGTGACATAGGGACAGCAGAGCTTCACTTCCAGATGAGCCCAATGCCTTTGATGCATCACTAGAACAGGGAGGAACCATCGCACACCCCCGTCTCCCGATGACCCTTTGGTCTCAGTATCTGAAGATAACGTGCGGAGTACCAGCAAGAGAGTGATTCCAAGGAGACCGTCCGGTCTGGACAGAGTCCCCGGCCACGTACTGAGGTCCTGCGCTGACCAACTATCTCCAGCCTCTCGCTCCGGCAGTGTGAGGTACCCATCTGCTTCAAGCAGGCTTCGTCCATGCCAGTGCCCCAGAGAGTGTGGTAACCCGTCTGTGACTATCACTTGCATCCTCAGTGATGACAGGTTTTGAGAGGTTGGTGATGAAACGTATCAGCTCCTGTCTGAATGAAACTTGGATCTGCACCAATTCGCCTACCGAAACAACAGGCCCACAGCAGATGCCATCTCACTGGCTCTTCACACAGCCCTGCAACATCCGGACAGCAAAGATGCAAACATCAGGAGGCTCTTTATCGATTACAGCTCGGCATTTAACACCATCATCCCCTCAAAAGTAATCAGTAAACTCCAAGACCTGGGCCTCAATACCCTCTAGTGCAGTTGGATCCTGGATTTCCTCACTTGTAGACCCCAGTCGGTCCGGATTGGCAGAAACATCTCCTGCACAATCTCCATCAGCACAGGAGCACCGCAGGGATGTGTGCTTAGCCCCCTGTTCTACTCGCTTTTCACCTGTGACTGTGAGGCTCAGTACAGCTCCAGCACCAGGTTCAAGTTTACTGTTGTGGGCCGTATCAAAGGGGTGATGAATACGGGAGGGAGATTGAAAACTTGGCTGTGGTGTCGTAACAACAATCTCTCACTCAATGTCAGCAAGACCAAGGATCTGATTGTAGATTTCAGGAGAGGGAAGCCAGAGATCCGTGAGCCAGTAATCATCGGAGGGCAGAGGTGCAGACGGTCAGAGGACCTGTCCTGGACCCATCGTATAAATAAATATTCCAAAAAAAAACACAACAATGCCTCTACCTCCTCAGGAGCCTGTGGAGGTCTGGCATCTCATCAAAAACCTTGGCAAACTTCTATAGGTGTGTGGTGGGAAGGGTGGCTGTGTTATGGGATTGAGTTAAAAAATCCTACAAACGGTTGTGGATTTGGCCCAGTATGTCATGGATAAAACCCATCCAACAATTGAGCACATCTACATGAAACATTGCCATAGAAAACCAGCATCCATCATCAAAGATCCTCACCACACAGGCCAGGCTCTCTTCCTGCAGCCATCAGGTAGAAGGTACAGGAGCCTCAGGACTCACACCACCAGGTTCAAGAACAGTTACCACCCCTCAACCATCAGGTTCTTGAGCAAAAGGGGATAACTACACTCAGTCTGTTTCTGGTGTTTTCACAACCAATGGTCTCACTTTAACAACTCTTTAGCTTGTTATTTCATGCTCTAGTTATTTATTGCTATTTATTTATATTTGCATTTGCACAGTTTTTTGTTCATCGATCCTGTTTACAGTTACTGTTCTATAGATTTGCTAAGTATTCCCGCAGGAAAAAGACTCCCAGGGTTGTATGTGGTGACATGTATGTACTCTGATAATACATTTTACTCTGAACTTTGGCTAAGACCATCCAGGGATGTGGGGGGAGTTCCCTCACACTCCTGACCGATAGATGTGACGGATGCTGTATGCATAGACTAACTCATTTTGGTTTTGGATGTGTGTTGAGGGATTGGCTGGGGTCAGTGGTATTGAGGGTGGAGGCTCTTGAAGGGTGAAGTCAGGCTGGGGAGAGGGAGGCTCTTACCCGAGAGGACGGTGAAGATGGCAGCAAAGGAATTGGTCTTGAGTGTGACGAGGGAGCGGCGGGTGCAGGCGAGTTCGAAACACAGCAGACTGAAGCCCAGAGACAGAAGGGTGATGTAGAGGATCTCAGCCACGATGGCAAACCACAGGACTCCTGGAACAGAACGGAGGGTGAGTCCCTAGGACAAGAGGGAGGGAGGAGGGGGAAAGTAGAGACATGTGGAGAAGGGACTAAAGGGAAGGGGGATGGGGTGAAGAAGGAGGGGTTGTTGAGAGTGTGGAAGGTGAGAGAGGGACGGGGAGAGTATGGAAAGGGGGAAGGAATGGGAAGTGGCAGTGGGGAAGAGGGTGCTGGAGGGAGGATAGAGGGGGTGGGGGGTGAAGAGAGTGAAGCGGGGGAGAGAGGGAGGACAGAGCCAGAGAACAGAACTGCGATTGGGAGTGGGAGGGTGGGAGGGGTGGGAGAGAGAAGGATGGGGATGGGGAGAGATATTGAATGTGGGAAGGAGGAGAGAGGGAGGGAGGGTGAGAGAGAGATCACTGCAAATCAATCCTATTCCCTCCTCTCTCCTCCGGAAAGAGCGGTTTGGGGCAATCTGATCACTGACCTCAGCCTTGTCCCCACGTTTCAGGAGGAGGGTGCTGTATGCTCTCCTGTCTACATCAGCAGTGTTGTCAGAACTGAACATCACCAATGGCCTGTCCTGGTGGGTGAAACACTGACTGTATGTCTCAGACTGCTGCACCTCTGCTCTGTTGTTGCCAATGAGAAGTGTGCAGAGAGCCCACCTTTCTGAGGTAGCACCTCTCGAAGATGTCCTCGATGGTGGGGAGGCCTGGGTGTGTCTACAATCCTCTGCAGCCTCTCGCGATCCCGTGCATTGAAGCCTGCGAATCAGGTGATGATGCAGTCAGTAGAAATGCCGACTGCTCTCTGGTGGCATACCAAATCTCCTCAGACGGCTGAAAAACTAATTGTGCCACTTCATAATGACATCAATATGTTGGACCCAGGTTGTATCCTCAGGGATATTATTGCCAAGGAAATGGAAGCTGCTCACGCTCTTCACTGCTGATCTGTCGCACTCCTCCGCAACGTAAGGAGCTGCAGAGCGTTGTGGGCCCAACCCAGTACATCACCTTCCCACCATCGGGGTACCTACAGCAGGTAAATCTGATATCGAAGACCCCAGCATCCATCTTCTGACAGCTCGTATCGGGCAGGAATTCCCACCATCGGGGTACCTACAGCAGGTAAATCTGATATCGAAGACCCCAGCATCCATCTTCTGACAGCTCGTATCGGGCAGGAATTCCCACCATCGGGGTACCTACAGCAGGTAAATCTGATATCGAAGACCCCAGCATCCATCTTCTGACAGCTCGTATCGGGCAGGAATTCCTACCATCGGGGTACCTACAGCAGGTAAATCTGATATCGAAGACCCCAGCATCCATCTTCTGACAGCTCGTATCGGGCAGGAATTCCCACCATCGGGGTACCTACAGCAGGTAAATCTGATATCGAAGACCCCAGCATCCATCTTCTGACAGCTCGTATCGGGCAGGAATTCCCACCATCGGGGTACCTACAGCAGGTAAATCTGATATCGAAGACCCCAGCATCCATCTTCTGACAGCTCGTATCGGGCAGGAATTCCCACCATCGGGGTACCTACAGCAGGTAAATCTGATATCGAAGACCCCAGCATCCATCTTCTGACAGCTCGTATCGGGCAGGAATTCCCACCATCGGGGTACCTACAGCAGGTAAATCTGATATCGAAGACCCCAGCATCCATCTTCTGACAGCTCGTATCGGGCAGGAATTCCCACCATCGGGGTACCTACAGCAGGTAAATCTGATATCGAAGACCCCAGCATCCATCTTCTGACAGCTCGTATCGGGCAGGAATTCCCACCATCGGGGTACCTACAGCAGGTAAATCTGATATCGAAGACCCCAGCATCCATCTTCTGACAGCTCGTATCGGGCAGGAATTCCAACACCACCAGGTTCAGCAGCACCCACCCGTCAGTTCTTGAACCAACCAGCACAACCCTAACCACCACTTCAGGACAGAAACACCACAGCTTGCAACACAATGGACTCTGAAAGTTTGTTGTGGTTGTGTTGTCTTCAAAAGAAAAGTGTATACAGTAATATAAAAGTGCATAATTTCCAAGGAGAGTTACAGAAATAAAGAACAAAGCACAGTACAGGCCATTCGGCCCACAATGTTGTGCTGCCCCCCATATAACCCTCCACCTTAAATTCTTTCATATACCTGTCTGGTAGTCTCTTAAACTTCACTAGTGTATCTGCCTCCACCACTGACTCAGGCAGTGCATTCCACGCACCAACCACTCTCTGAGTAAAAAACCTTCCTCTAATATCCCCCTTGAACTTCCCTCCCCTTATCTTAAAGCCATGTCCTCTTGTACTGAGGAGTGGTGCCCTGGGGAAGAGGTGCTGGCTGTCCACTCTATCTATTCCTCTTAATATCTTGTACACCTCTATCATGTCTCCCCTCATCCTCCTTCTCTCCAAAGAGTAAAGCCCTAGCTCCCTTAATCTCTGATCATAATCCATACTCTCTAAACCAGGCAGCATCCTGGTAAATCTCCTCTGTACCCTTTCCAATGCTTCCACATCCTTCCTGTAGTGAGGTGACCAGAACTGGACACAGTACTCCAAGTGTGGCCTAACCAGAGTTTTATAGAGCTGCATCATTACATCACGACTCTTAAACTCTATCCCTCGACTTATGAAAGCTAACATCCCATAAGCTTTCTTAACTACCCTATCTAACTGTGAGGCAACTTTCAGGAATCTGTGGACATGTACCCCCAGATCCCTCTGCTCCTCCACACTCCCAAGTATCCTGCCATTTACTTTGTACTCTGCCTTGGAGTTTGTCCTTCCAAAGTGTACCACCTCACACTTCTCTGGGTTGAACTCCATCTGCCACTTCTCAGCCCACTTCTGCATCCTATCAATGTCTCTCTGCAATCTTCGACAATCCTCTACACTATCCACAACATCACCAACCTTTGTGTCGTCTACAAACTTGCCAACCCACCCTTCTACCCCCACATCCAGGTCGTTAATAAAAATCACGAAAAGTTGAGGTCCCAGAACTGATCCTTGTGGGACACCACTAGTCACAACCCTCCAATCTGAATGTACTCCCTCCACCACGACCCTCTGCCTTCTGCAGGCAAGCCAGTTCTGAATCCACCTGGACAAACGTCCCTGGATCCCATGCCTTATGACTTTCTGAATAAGCCTACTGTGTGGTACCTTGTCAAATGCCTTACTAAAATCCATGTAGATCTGCACTACCCTCATCGATATGCCTGGTCACCTCCTCAAAGAACTCTATCAGGCTTGTTAGACACAATCTGCCCTTCACAAAGCCATGCTGACTGTCCCTGATCAGACCATGATTCTCTAATTGTCCATAGATTCTATCTCTAAGAATCTTTCCAACAGCTTTCCCACCACAGACATAAGGCTCACTGGTCTTTAATTATCCAGACTATCCCTACTACCTTTTTTGAACAAGGAGACAACATTCGCCTCCCTCCAGTCCTCCGGTACCATTCCCGTGGACAACGAGGACATAAAGATCCTAGCCTGAGGCCCAGTAATCTCTTCCCTCGCCTCGTGGAGCAGCCTGGGGAATATTCCATCAGGCCCCGGGGACTTTAACGTCCTAATGTATTTTAACAACTCCAACACCTCCTCTCCCGTAATATCAACATGCTCCAGAACATCAACCTCACTCATATTGTCCTCACCGTCATCAAGTTCCCTCTCATTGGTGAATACCAAAGAGAAGTATTCATTGAGGACCTCGCTCACTTCCACAGCCTCCAGCCACATCTTCCCACCTTTATCTCTAATCGGTCCAACCTTCACTCCTGTCAACCTTTTGTTCTTCACATAATTGAAGAATGCCTTGGGGTTTTCCTTTACCCTACTCGCCAAGGCCTTCTCATGCCCCCTTCTTGCTCTCCTCAGCCCCTTCTTAAGCTCCTTTCTTGCTACCCTATATTCCTCAATAGACTCATCTGATCCTTGCTTCCTAAACCTCATGTATGCTGCCTTCTTCCATCTGACTAGATTTTCCACTTAACTTGTCACCCATGGTTCCTTCACCCTACCATTCTTTATTTTCCTCACTGGGACAAATTTATCCCTAATTCCTCAAGAGATCCCTAAACATCAACCACATGTCCATAGTACATTTCCCTGCAAAAACATCATCCCAATTCACACCCGCAAGTTCTAGCCTTATAGCCTCATAATTTGCTCTTCCCCAATTTAAAATTTTCCTGTCCTCTCAGATTCTATCCTTTTCCATGATAATGCTAAAGGTCAGGGAGCGGTGATCACTGTTCCCCAGATGCTCACCCACTGAGAGATCTGTGACCTGACCCGGTTCATTACCTAATACTAGATCTAGTATGGCATTCCCCCTCATCGGTCTGTCAACATACTGTGACAGGAATCCATCCTGGACACACTTAACAAACTCTGCCCCATCTAAACCATTGGAACTGATCAGGAGCCAATCAATATTAGGGAATATTGATATATTAATAACAATATTAGATAGGGAGGGGTTTGAACAGGAGGACGGGGTGTGTAGGGGTTACAAGAGATATGGAGGGGTTATACCTACCCTGTTCCGATTCTGGTGTGAGCTGTAGGAAGCTCCGGCATTTCACTGGAGAGGAGAAAGAATAAGTAAGAGCAGATGGAGAGTCACACCTCTACTCCCTTCTCTAACACCTTCTCTACCTCCTCTCTATCCCCCTCTCTACCCCCTACACCCTCTCCTTTCCATCTCCTCTCTTCCCCTCTCCCCTCCCCTTTCCCCCCCTCCCCCCTCCCTCCCCGCCCCATCTCCCCTCTCCGTCCCCCCGCCCCACCTTCCCCCATCTTCCCCTGCCCCTCTCCCCTCCCCATTTTCCCCTGCCCCTCTCCCATCCCCATTTTCCCCTGCCCCATCTCCCCTCCCTCCCCCTCTCCCTCTCTCCTCCCCCTTCACCCCCTCTCTTTCTCTTCCCCTCCTCTCTCCCGTTGCACTCACCCCACTCTCTTCTCTCCCCTTCACTCTGTCTCCACGTCTCACCTCTCCCTCTCTCGTCCCCCTCCTCACACGAGGTCCAGAAGCCGGTGTGGAACGCGTGGAAGGTGAAGCGGTCCTCTCCCGTCTCCCAGCCGTACGATTCCAGCTCGCCCGCGGTCTCGTTGCCGGCTGCGTGTCCCAGGCACCCGCGGATCTCGGTCTCCGCCTCCCGCCTGTCGCCAGACGCCGCTGCCTTCCGGCAGAGCGGCTTCACCACCCGGTGTGTGCCGACACACCAGTAACCGCTGGCAAAGGCGGCGGTGGAGGAGATGAGGGCCAGTGAGCTCAGCACCAGCGAGAGGTGCAGACGCTGCCGGGCACCGACCTTCATCCCCGGCACCGGGAGAAGGTGGAGTGTGCTAATCCCTCACCCTCCACCTTTCTTTTTTCTCTCCTTCCCAACTCTCACTACCCCTCTCTCTCTGTCTGTCTGTCTCTGACTGTCAGTGTCTCTCTCTCTGACTGTCAGTCTCTCTCAGTGTCTCTCTCTGACTGTCAGTGTGTCTCTCTCTGTCTGTCAGAGTGTGTGTGTGTGTGTGTCTCTCTCTCTCTGTCAGAGTGTGTGTGTGTGTGTGTCTCTCTCTCTCTGTCAGTGTGTGTGTGTGTCTCTCGCTCTCTCTCTCTGTCAGTGTGTGTGTGTGTGTGTCTCTCTCTTTCTCTCTCTCTCTCTCTCTGTCAGTGTGTGTGTGTCTCTCTCTCTTTCTCTCTCTGTCAGAGTGTCTCTCTCTCTGTCAGTGTGTGTGTGTGTCTCTTTCTCTCTCTCTCTCTCTGTCAGAGTCTCTCTCTCTCTGTCAGTGTGTCTCTCTCTCTGTCAGAGTGTCTCTCTCTCTCTGTCAGTGTGTGTCTCTCTCTGTCAGTGTGTGTGTGTGTCTCTCTCTCTCTGTCAGAGTGTCTCTCTCTGTCTGTCAGTGTGTCTCTCTGGTGAGTCTGACTCTCTGTTTCAACCCTTCCCCTGATCCGATTTGGGGATTAGAACCCAGAAGCAAGCCTCTCTGACTTGTCGGAGGCAGCCTGTCCATCTGGCTTTCCTCATCTTCGATAGGAGTTTGAGGAGATTTGGTTTGTCACTATTTCTACAGATGGATGACTGATCACAGAAAGCTCCGTCACAGCATTCTGACTGATCTGTAACCTCAGCCCGCTCCAGCACCCTGACCATCCTCGACAGGTGGCAGAATGTCACTCAGGACCCTGCCCCCCTTCACTCAGGACAAGCCCTTTTCTCACTGTTACCATCAGGGAGGAGGGTCACACTCAATGATTCAGGAACACTTTCTACCCCCTGCCATCAGACTTCTGAATGGACACTACCTCACAAGTCCATTTTTAATATTCGTGAGTATTTATTTATTGTGATTTTTGTGTCACGTGCTGTACTGCTGCTACAAAACTGCAAATTTTATGACTTGTCAGTGATTTTAAAAGTGATTCTGATTCTCTTCCCCCCCCCCCAGCATTCTCAACATTCATTGTCCCCCATCAGAAAATGATCGTAGGGTTGTATGAGGTGATGGTTTCTACATGATAACAATTAAATATGATTGTATATGATGATAGTTTGTATATGCTGACAGTTTATAGACCATAAGACAAAGGAGCAGAAGTCGGCCATTCGGCCCATCGAGTCTGCTCCGCCATTTCATCATGAGCTGATCCAATCTCCCCTTTAGTCCCATCCCCCGCCTTCTCACCATAACCTTTGATGCCCTGACTACTCAGATACCCCTCAATCTCTGCCTTAAATACACCCAATGACCCGGCCTCCACTGCCGCCCGTGGCAACGAATTCCATAGATTCACCACCCTCTGGCTAAAAAATTATTTCACATCTCTGTTCTGAATGGGCGCCCTGCAATCCTCAAGTCATGTCCTCTCATACTAGACTCCCCCACCATGGGAAACAACTTTGCCACATCCACTCTGTCCATGCCTTTCAACATTCAAAATGTTTCTATGAGGTCCCCCCTCATTCTTCTAAACTCCAAGGAGTACAGTCCAAGAGCGGTCAAACGTTCCTCAGATGTTAACCCTCTCATTCCCAGAATCATTCTAGTGTATCTTCTCTGAACCCTCTCCAATGTCAGCACATCCTTCCTTAAATAAGGAGCCCAAAACTGCACACAGTATTCCAAGTGAGGTCTTACCAGAGCCTTATAGAGCCTCAACATCACATCCCTGCTCCTATACTCTATTCCTCTAGAAACAAAAGCCAACATTGCATTCACCTTCTTCACCACCGACTCAACCTGGAGGTTAACCTTAAGGGTATCCTGCACAAACACTCCCAAGTCCTGTTGCATCTCAGAACTTTGAATTCTCTCCCCATTTAAATAATAGTCTGCCCGTTTATTTTTTCTACCAAAGCGCATGACCATACACTTTCCGACATTGTAATTCATTTGCCACTTCTTTGCCCATTCCCCCAATCTATCCAAGTCTCTCTGCAGACTCTCTGTTTCCTCAGCACTACCGGCCCCTCCACCTATCTTTGTATCATCAGCAAACTTAGCCACAAAGCCATCTATTCCATAATCCAAATCGTTGATATACAACGTAAAACGAAGCGGCCCCAACACGGACCCCTGTGGAACACTACTGGTAACCGGCAGCCAACCATAATGGGATCCCTTTATTCCCACTCTCTGCTTCCTGCCAATCAGCCAACACTCTATCCACAGAACATAGAACTGATGCACCATCAATAACTCTCAGAGATATAGGCTTTTATTGGCTGGAAGAAAGAACAAGCAGCAAGAGACCACCATACTACATCCTGGAGACTGAGGAAGGGGCTGTGCCTCCAATCGCCTTTATACCAGGGTCCGTGGGAGGAGCCACAGGACCATGTCCAGACATGTCAGCATGTCCAGACAGGTATATATAGTTCACCACAAGAACATGGAATAGTACAGCACATTACAGGCCCTTCGGCCCACAATGTTGTGCCGACCCTCAAACCTCGCCTCCCATATAACCCCCCACCTTAAATTCCTCCATATACCTGTCTGGTAGTCTCTTAAACTTCACTAGTGTATCTGCCTCCACCACTGACTCAGGCAGTGCATTCCACACACCAACCACTCTCTGAGTGAAAAACCTTCCTCTAATATCCCCCTTGAACTTCCCTCCCCTTACCTTAAAGCCATGTCCTCTTGTACTGAGCAGTGGTGCCCTGGGGAAGAGGTGCTGGCTGTCCACTCTGTCTATTCCTCTTAATATCTTGTATGCCTCTATCATGTCTCCTCTCATTCTCCTTCTCTCCAAAGAGTAAAGCCCTAGTTCCCTTAATCTCTGATCATAATCCATACTCTCTAAATCAGGCAGCATCCTGGTAAATCTCCTCTGTACCCTTTCCAAGGCTTCCACATCCTTCCTATACTGAGGCAACCAAAACTGGACACAGTACTCCAAGTGTGGCCTAACCAGAGTTTTATAGAGCTGCATCATTACCTCGCAACTCTTAAACTCTATCCCTCGACTTATGAAAGCTAACACCCCCATCAGCTTTCTTAACTACCCTATCTACCTGTGAGGCAACTTTCAGGGATCTGTGGACATGATCCCTCTGCTCCTCCACAATTTCCACAATTCTCCTTCTCCACTTTCCCGTAATTCCATGGGCTCTTATCTTGTTTAGCAGCCTCATGTGCGGCACCTTGTCAAGGGCCTTCTGAAAATCCAAATACACAACATCCACTGCATCTCCCTTGTCTAGCCTACTTGTAATTTCCTCAAAAAATTGCACTAGGTTTGTCAGGCAGATTTTCCTTTAACAAAACCATGCTGAGTTCTGCCTATCTTGTCATATGCCTCCAGGTACTCCGTAACCTCATCCTTGACAATCGACTCCAACAACTTCCCAACCACCGATGTCAAGCTAACAGGTCTATAATTTCCTTTTTGCTTCCTTGCCCCCTTCTTAAATAGCAGAGTGACATTTGCAATCTTCCAGTCCTCCGGAACCAGGCCAGAATCTATCGACTTTTGAAAGATCATTACTAATGCATCCGCAATCTCCACAGCTACTTCCTTCAGAACACAAGGGTGCATTCCATCTGGTCCGGGAGATTTATCTACCCTTAGACTATTCAGCTTCCTGAGTACTTTCTCTGTCGTAATTGTGACTGCGCATATTTCTCTTCCCTGACACCCTTGAATGTCCGGTATATTGCTGATGTCTTCCTCAGTGAAGATTGATGCAAAATACTCGTTCAGTTCCTCCGCCATCTCCTTATCTCCCATTACAATTTCTCCAGCATCATTTTCTATCGGTCCTATATCTACTCTCACCTGTCTTTTACTCTTTATATACTTGAAAAAGCTTTTAGTATCCTCTTTCATATTATTTGCCAGCTTCCTTTCATAGTTCATCTTCTCCCTCTTAATGACCTTTTTAGTTTCCTTTTGTAAGCTTTTAAAAACTTCCCAATCCTCTGTCTTCCCACTAATTTTTGCTTCCTTGTATGCCCTCTCCTTTGCTTTTACTTTGGCTTTGACTTCTCTTGTCAGCCACGGTTGCATCCTTTTTCCATTCGAAAATTTCTTTTTCTTTGGAATATATCTGTCTTGCACCTTCCTCACTTCTCGCATAAACTCCAGCCACTGCTGCTCTGCCGTCCTTCCCGCTAGTGTCCCTTTCCAGTCAACCTTGACCAGTTCCTCTCTCATGCCTCTGTAATTTCCTTTACTCCACTGAAATATCGACACATCAGATTTCGGCTTCTCTTTCTCAAATTTCACAGTGAACTCAATCATGTTGTGATCACTGCCTCCTAAGGGTTCCTTCACTTCTAGCTCTCTAATCACCTCTGGTTCCTTGTAAGCGGAACAAGTGCTACACCTGCCCTTACACTTCCTCCCTCACCACCATTCAGGGCCCCAGACAGTTCTTCCAGGTGAGGCGACACTTCACCTGTGAGTCGGCTGGTGTGGTATACTGCGTCCGGTGCTCCCGGTGTGGCCTTTTATATATTGGTGAGACCCGACGCAGACTGGGAGACCGTTTCTCTGAACACCTACGCTCGGTCTGCCAGAGAAAGCAGGATCTCCCAGTGGCCACGCATTTTAATTCCACGTCCCATTCCCATTCTGATATGTCTATCCATGGCCTCCTCTACTGTCAAAATGAATCCAAACTCAGGTTGGAGGAACAACACCTTATATACCGGCTGGGTAGCCTCCAACCTGATGGCATGAACATTGACTTCTCTAACTTCTGTTAATGCCCCTCCTCCGCTTCTTACCCCATCCCTGACATATTTAGATTTTTCCCCCCTCCTTTTCTCTCTCTTTCTGCCCATCACTCTGCCTGTTCTCCATCTCCCTCTGGTGCTCCCCTCCCCCTTTCTTTCTCCCGAGGCCTCCCGTCCCATGATCCTTTCCCTTCTCCAGCTCTGTATCACTTTCGCCAATCACCTTTCCAGCTCTTAGCTTCATCCCACCCCCTCCGGTCTACTCCTATCATTTCGCATTTCCCCCCCCCCCCCCACTTTCAAATCTCTTACTATCTTTCCTTTCAGTTAGTCCTGATGAAGGGTCTCGGCCCGAAACATCCTTATAGACGCTGCCTGGCCTGCTGTTTTCCACCAGCACTTTGTGTGTGTTTCAATCATCTTTCTAATGATTTAATATCATTTCTTACCATTAAAGCCACGCCACCCCCTCTACCTACCTGCCTATCCTTCCGATACACCATGTATCCTTGGACGTTCAGCTCCCAGAGACATGCATCCTTTAGCCACGTCTCAGTGATGGCCACAATATCATACCTGCCAATCTGTAGCTGTACGACAAGATCATCCACCTTATTCCTTACGCTGCGTGCATTTGTATAACACCTTAAGTCCAGTATTTGGTACTTTTTGCATTGATTGCACTGCAACTCACCCAATGACTGCAAATTTGCTCCATCACATGCCTGTCCTTCCTGACATCCTTACTGCTCACTACCTTAGATCTATTTCTGTTTTCCCTCTCTACCGCTCCATCATTCCGGTTCCCTGCCAAATTAGTTTAAACCCTCCCCAACAGCTCTATTAAGCTTTCCCGCCAGGATATTGGTCCCCTTGGGATTCAAGGATCCCCCATCCCCTAGGATTCCTGAGATTACTACCTTTGCAGTCCTTCTTCTCAACTGCCTTCCTAACTCCCTATATTCTCCTTTCAGGACATAGAAAGCCTGCAGCACAATACAGGCCCTTCAGCACACAAGGCTGTGCCGAACATGTCTCTACCTCAGAAATTACCTAGGGTTACCCATAACCCTTTATTTTTCTAAGCTCCATACCTATCCAAGAGCTTCTTTAAAGACCGTATCGTATCCAACTCCACCACTTCGCCGGCAGCCCATTCCACGCACTCACCACTCACTGAGTAAAACAAAACTTGCCCCTGACATCTCCTCTGTACCTACTTCCAAGCACCTTAAAACTGTGCCCTCTCGTGCTACCCAATTCAGCCCCAGGAAAAAGCCTCTGACTATCCACATGATCAATGCCTCTCATCATCTTATACACCTTTATCAGGTCACCTCTCATCCTCCGTCGCTCCAAGGAGAAAAGGCCACATTTGCTCAACCTATTTTCAAGAGGCATGCTCCCCAATCCAGGCAACATCCTTGTAAATCTCCTCTGCACCCTTTCTATAGTTTCCACATCCTTCCTGTAGTGAGGCGACCAGAACTGAGCACAGTACTCCAAGTGGGGTCTGACCAGGATCCTATATAGCTGCTACATTACCTCTCAGCTCTTAAACTCAATCCCATGGTTGATGAAGGCCAATGCACCGTATGCATTCTTAACCACAGAGTCAACCTGCACAGCTGCTTTGAGTGTCCCATGGACTCGGACCCCAAGATCCCTCTGATCCTCCACACTGCCAAGAGTCTTACCATTAATACTATATTCTGCCATCATGTTTGACCTACCAAAATGAACCACCTCATGCTTATCTGGGTTGAACTTCATCTGCCACTTCTCAGCCCAGTTTTGCATCTTATCAATGTCTCGCTGTAACCTCTGACAGCCCTCCACACTATCCACAACACCCCCAACATTTGTGTCATCAACAAACTTACTAACACATCCCTCCACTTCCTCATCCAGGTCATTTATAAAAATCACCAAGAGTAAGGGTCCCAGAACAGATCCCTGAGGCACTCCACTGGTGACCAACCTCCATGCAGAATATGACCCATCTCAATAAGCCTGGCATGGGGTACCTTACCAAATGCCTTGCTGAAATCCATATACACTACATCTACTGCTCTTTCTTCATCAATGTGTTTAGTCACATCCTCAAAAAATTCAATCAGGCTCATAAGGCACAACCTGTCTTTCACAAAGCCATGCTGACTACTCCTAATCATATTATACCTCTCCAAATGTTCATAAATCCTACCTCTCAGGATCTTCTTCATCAACTTACCAACCACTGAGGTAAGACTCACTGGTCTATAATTTCCTGGGCTCTCTCTACTCCCTTTCTTGAATAAGGGAACAACATCTGCAACCCTCCAATCCTCTGGAACCTCTCCCATCCCCATTGATGATGCAAAGATCATTGCCAGAGGCTCAGCAATCTCCTCCTCCGCCTTCCACAGTAGCCTGGGGTACATCTTGTCCAGACCCGGTGAGTTATCCAACTTGATGCTTTCCAAAAGCTCCTCTTTCTTAATATCTACATGCTCAAGCTTTTCAGTCCACTGTAAGTCATCCGTACACTCGCCAAGATCTTTTTCTGTACTGAATACTGAAGTAAAGTATTCATTAAGTACCTCCGCCATCTCCTCCATTTCAATACACACTTTCCCACTGTCACACTTGATAGGTCCTATTCGCTCACATGTTCCTAAATCCTGCCTCTCAGCACTCAGGATCCTTTCCATATGGTATATATACATTCTATATTTTATATGTGGTATATGGTTTGTATATGGTAATGGTTTTTATATGGCTGCATATGGTGATGGTTTGTATATGACGGTATGTGGTGACAGTTTATATATGGATATAGAACATAGAACATAGAACATAGTACAGCACATTACAGGCCCTTTGGCCCACAATGTTGTGCCGACCCTCAAACCCTGCCTCCATATAACCCCCCAACTTAAATTCCTCCGTATACCTGTCTAGTAGTCTCTTAAATTTCACTAGTGTATCTGCCTCCACCACTGACTCAGGCAGTGCATTCCACACACCAACCACTCTCTGAGTAAAAAACCTTGCTCTAATATCCCCCTTGAACTTCCCTCCCCTTACCTTAAAGCCATGTCCTCTTGTACTGAGCAGTGGTGCCCTGGGGAAGAGGTGCTAGCTATCCACTCTATCTATTCCTCTTAACATCTTGTACACCTCTATCATGTCTCCTCTCATTCTCCTTCTCTCCAGAGAGTAAAACCCTAACTCCCTTAATCTCTGATCATAATCCATACTCTCTAAACCAGCCAGCATCCTGGTAAATCTCCTCTGTACCCTTTCCAATGCTTCCACATCCTTCCTATAGTGAGGCGACCAGATATATATACATATATATTGATGATTTGTATACGGTGACAGTTTGTATATCGTAAATGGTGACGGTTTGTATATGGTTGTATATGGTGTTGGTTTATATGTGGTATATAGTGACAATTTGTAAATGGTGATAGTTTATATATGGTTATATATGGTGACAGTTTATATATGGTATATGGTGATGGTTTGTATCTGGTGGTATATGCTGACAGTTTATATATGGATATATATATATATAGTGATGATTTGTATATGGCTGTATACTGTGACAGTTTGTATATGGCTGTATATGGTGACTGTATATGGTTGTATATCATCATGGTGTGTATATTATTTTATGTAGTGACAGTTTGGTTGTATATGGTGAGGGTTTGTATATGGCAGTATATGGTGACAGTTTATATATGGATATATATAGTGACAATTTGTATATGGTTGTATATGGTGACAGTTTGTATATGGCCATATATAGTGACTGTATATGGTTGTATCTCATTATGGTGTGTATATGGCAGTATATGGTGATGGTTTGTATATGGTGGTATATGCTGACAGTTTATATATGGATATATATATATATATATATGTATATATATATATATATATATAGTGACTCTGACTAAAGTAATTTCTCAGCATCTCAGTTCTAAATGGATGTTCTTCAATCCTGAAGTCATGCCCTCTTTTCCTGGAATCCCTTACCATGGGAAGTAACTTTGCCATATCTAATCTGTTCAGGCCTTTTAACATTCAGAATGTCTCTATGAGATCCCCCCTCATTCTCCTGAACTCCAGGGAATACAGTCCAAGAGCTGCCAGACGTTCCTCATACAGAAATCCTTTCATCCCTGGAATTATTCTCCTGAATCTTCTGTGAACCCTCTCCAATGTCAGTACATTCTTTCTAAAATAAGGAGCCCAAAACTGCACACAGTACTCCAAGTGTGGTCTCACGAGTGCCTCAGAGCCTCAATGTCACATCCCTGCTCCTATACTCTATTCCTCTAGAAATGAATGACAACATCGCATTCACCTTCTTCACCACCGACTCAACCTGGAGATTAACCTTTAGGGCATCCTGCACAAGGACTCCCAAGTCGCTTTATCTTTGCATTTTGAATTCTCTCCCTATCTAAATAATAGTCTGCCCGTTTATTTCTTCCACCAGAGTGTATGACCATACACTTTCCAACATTGTATTTCATTTACCACTTCTTTGCCCATTCCCCTAAACTATCTAACAGGCTGTCTGTTTCCTAAACACTACCCACTCCTCCATCTATCTTTGTATCATCAGCATATTTAGCCACAAATCCATTAATATGGTGACAGATTGTATATGGTTGTATATGGTGATAATTTGTATAAACATAGAAACATAGAAAACCTACAGCACAACACAGGCCCTTCGGCCCACAAAACTGTGCCGAATATGTCCTTACCTTAGAAATTACCTAGGGTTACCCATAGCTCTCTATTTTTCTAAGCTCCATGTACCTATCCAGGAGTCTCTTAAAAGACCCTATCGTATCCGCCTCCTCCACCGTCACCAGCAGCCCATTCCACGCACTCACCACTCTCTGTGTAAAAAAACCTTACCCCTGACATCTCATTTGTACCTACACTCAAGCACCTTAAAACTGTGCCCTCTCGTGCTAGCCATTTCAGCCCTGGGAAAAAGCCTCTGACTATCCACACGATCAATGCCTCTCATCATCTTATACACCTCTATCAGGTCACCTCTCATTCTCTGTTGCTCCAAGGAGAAAAGGCCAAGTTCACTCAACCTATTCTCATAAGGCATGCTCCCCAATCCAGGCAACATCCTTGTAAATCTCCTCTGCACCCTTTCTATGGTTTCCACATCCTTCCTGTAGTGAGGCGACCAGAACTGAGCACAGTACTCCAAGTGGGGTCTGACCAGGGTCCTATATAGCTGCAACATTACCTCTTGGCTCCTAAGTTCAGTTCCATAACTGTTGAAGCATAGACATAGAAACATAGAAAATAGGTGCAGGAGTAGGCCATTCGGCCCTTCGAGCCTGCACCGCCATTCAGTATGATCATGGCTGATCATCCAACTCAGAACCCTGTACCTGCTTTCTCTCCATACCCCCTGATCCCTTTAGCCACAAGGGCCGTATCTAACTTCCTCTTAAATATAGCCAATGAACCGGCCTCAACTGTTTCCTGTGGCAGAGAATTCCACAGATTCACCACTCTCTGTGTGAAGAAATTTTTCCTCATCTCGGTCCTAAAAGGCTTCCTCTTTATCCTTAAACTGTGACCCCTCGTTCTGGATTTCCCCAACATTGGAAACAATCTTCCTGCATCTAGCCTGTCCAATCCCTTTAGAATTTTATACGTTTCAATACGATCCCCCCTCAATCTTCTAAATTCCAGTGAGTATAAGCCTAGTCGATCCAGTCTTTCTTCATATGAAAGTCCTGCCATCCCAGGAATCAATCTGGTGAACCTTCTCTGTACTCCCTCTATGGCAAGAAAGTCTTTCCTCAGATTAGGGGACCAAAACTACACACAATGTTCTAGGTGCGGTCTCACCAAGGCCAATACACTGTATGCTTTCTTAACCACAGAGTCAACCTGCGCAGCTGCTTTGAGTGTCCTATGGACTCGGACTCCAAGATCCCTCTGATCCTCCACACTGCCAAGAGTCTTACCATTAATACTACATTCTGTCATCATATTTGACCTACCAGAATGAGCTACCTCACATTTATCAAGGTTATCAGGGTTGAACTCCATCTGCCACTTCTCAGCCCAGTTTTGCATCCTATCAATGTCCCGCTGTAACCTCTGACAGCCCTCCACACTATCCACAACACCCCCAACCTTTGTGTCATCACTGGTGACTGATCTCCAGGCAGGATATGACCCATCTACAACCATTCTTTGCCTTCTGTGGGCAAGCCAGTTCTGGATCCACAAAGCAATGTCCAATTGGATCGCACAGTTCCCGTCTCTGCATCCCTGGGTCAGACCCACACCGGGATCACGGTGCACAGTTCCCATCTCCATATCCCCCTGGGTCAGACCCGCACCAGGATCACCGTGCACAGTTCCCATCTCCATATCCCCCTGGGTCAGACCCACACCGGGAGCACCGTGCACAGTTCCCATCTCCAGATTCCCCTGGGTCAGACCCACACCGGGAGCACCGTGCACAGTTCCCATCTCCATATCCCCCTGGGTCAGACCCACACCGGGAGCACCGTGCACAGTTCCCATCTCCATATCCCCCTGGATCAGACACTCACCGGGATCACCGTGCACAGTTCCCATCTCCATAACCCCCTGGGTCAGACCCACACCGGGAGCACCGTGCACAGTTCTCCTAAATCAGAAGAAGAGGTCCTTTTAAAGATGGTGATCGGTTGGAGCTTAAAAGAGTTCAGAAGGAACTCAGAGTACAGATCAGGGGGGCAAAGGAGCAGTATAGGAGGAAGCTAGAACAAAAGCTGCAGAAAAAAAGCATGAAGGAGGTGTGGGATGGGATGAAGATCATCACCGGATGCGGTGCAAAGCGGGGGGCAAACATAAGTGGAGATGTGGAGAAAGCGAACCAGCTGAACAACTTCTTCAATAGGTTCGACAGCACAATCTCATCCTCACCGCAGAACTCCACACCAGGACTCGTCCTCCCTCTTACTTCCCTCACAGGAAAATAGCCACTCACAGGAGACCTTGCCCACGCCCAGGATTACGGCTGCACAGGTGGAAGGTCAACTGAGGAAGATCTGTACCAGCAAGGCGGGTGGACCGGATGGAGTATCCCCACGATTACTGAGGGCCTGTGCGACTGAGCTGGGAGAACCACTACAGCGCATCTTCAACATGAGCCTGGAGCAGAGAAGAGTACCCAGACAGTGGAAAACATCCTGTATTGTCCCGGTACCGAAGAAACCACAACCAAAGGAGTTGAATGACTTCAGACCTGTTGCCTTGACATCGCACGTGATGAAGACCATGGAGCGGCTGATAATACAGAATCTGAGGCCACAAACCAGGCACGCCCGGGATCCTCTTCAGTTTGCGTATCAGGAGAAGGTGGGAGTGGAGGATGCTATCACGTATTTGCTGCACAAATCCATCTCTCACCTAGATGGGGTCAGTTGTGCTGTGAGGATTACATTCCTGGACTTCTCTAGTGCCTTTAACACCATCCAGCCCAAGATCTTAAGGCACAAACTAATGGAGATGGGAGTAGACTCTCACATGGGTGGATTGGATAGTGGACTACTTGACAGATAGACCTCAGTATGTGCGGTTGGGAGACAGTAGGTCTGACACGGTGGTCAGCAGCACAGGAGCGCCGCAGGGAACCGTACTCTCTCCGGTCCTGTTCACCCTGTACACATCAGACTTCCAATATAACTCGGAGTCCTGCCATGTGCAGAAGTTCGCTGATGACACGGCCATAGTGGGGTGTGTCAGGAATGGACAGGAGGAGGATTATAGGAAACTGATACAGGACTTTGTGATATGGTGCAACTCAAACTACCTGCGTCTCAATATCACCAAGACCAAGGAGATGGTGGTGGACTTTAGGAGATCTAGGCCTCATATGGAGCCAGTGATCATTAATGGAGAATGTGTGGAGCAGGTTAAGACCTACAAGTATCTGGGAGTACAGTTAGACGAGAAGCTAGACTGGACTGCCAACACAGATGCCTTGTGCAGGAAGGCACAGAGTCGACTGTACTTCCTTAGAAGGTTGGCGTCATTCAATGTCTGTAGTGAGATGCTGAAGATGTTCTATAGGTCAGTTGTGGAGAGCGCCCTCTTCTTTGTGGTGGCGTGTTGGGGAGGCAGCATTAAGAAGAGGGACGCCTCACGTCTTAATAAGCTGGTAAGGAAGGCGGGCTCTGTCGTGGGCAAAGTACTGGAGAGTTTAACATCGGTAGCTGAGCGAAGGGCGCTGAGTAGGCTACGGTCAATTATGGATAACTCTGAACATCCTCTACATAGCACCATCCAAAGACAGAGAAGCAGCTTCAGTGACAGATTACTATCGATGCAATGCTCCTCAGACAGGATGAAGAGGTCAATACTCCCCAATGCCATTAGGCTTTACAATTCAACCGCCAGGAGTAAGATATGTTAAAGTGCCGGGGTTAGGATTCAATGTATTTAAGTAAACTACTTAAGAACTTTTTAAAAGCTATTATTAATGCTTTTTGAGAGGGTGATTTTAGATGCATATCATATTTTTACTGAGTTAAGTATTGTATGTAATTAGTTTTGCTACAATAAGTGTATGGGACATTGGAAAAAATGTTGAATTTCCCCATGGGGATGAATAAAGTATCTATCTATCTATCTATCTATCTATCTATCTATCTATCTATCTCCATATCCCCCTGGGTCAGACCCACACCGGGATCACCGTGCACAGTTCCCGTCTCTGTATCCCCCTGGGTCAGACCCACCCCGGGATCACCGTGCACAGTTCCCATCTCCATATCCCCCTGGGTCAGACCCACACCGGGTGCACCGTGCACGGTTCCTGTCTCTGATCCCTGGGTCAGACCCACTCCGGGATCACCGTGCACAGTTCCCATCTCAATATCCCCCTGGGTCAGACCCACACTGGGATCACCGTGCACAGTTCCCATCTCCGTATCCCCCGGGTCAGACCCACACCGGGATCACCGTGCACAGTTCCCATCTCCAGATCCCCCTGGGTCAGACCCACACCGGGATCACCGTGCACAGTTCCCATCTCCATATCCCCCTGGGTCAGACCCACACCGGGATCACCGTGCACAGTTCCCGTCTCTGTATCCCCCTGGGTCAGACCCACACCGGGATCACCGTGCACAGTTCCCGTCTCTGTATCCCCCTGGGTCAGACCCACACCGGGATCACCGTGCACAGTTCCCATCTCCATATCCCCCTGGGTCAGACCCACACCGGGATCACCGTGCACAGTTCCCATCTCCATATCCCCCTGGGTCAGACCCACACCGGGATCACCGTGCACAGTTCCCGTCTCCATATCCCCCGGGTCAGACCCACACCGGGATCACCGTGCACGGTTCCTGTCTCTGATCCCTGGGTCAGACCCACACCGGGATCACCGTGCACAGTTCCCATCTCCAGATCCCCCTGGGTCAGACCCACACAGGGATCACCGTGCACAGTTCCCATCTCCATATCCCCCTGGGTCAGACCCACACCGGGATCTCCGTGCACAGTTCCCGTCTCTGTATCCCCCTGGGTCAGACCCACACCAGGATCACCGTGCACAGTTCCCATCTCCATATCCCCCTGAGTCAGACCCACACCGGGATCACCGTGCACAGTTCCCATCTCCATATCCTCCTGGGTCAGACCCACCCCGGGATCACCGTGCACAGTTCCCATCTCCATATCCCCCTGGGTCAGACCCACACCGGGATCACCGTGCACAGTTCCCATCTCCATATCCCCCTGAGTCAGACCCACACCGGGATCACCGTGCACAGTTCCCATCTCCATATCCCCCTGGGTCAGACCCACCCCGGGATCACCGTGCACAGTTCCCATCTCCATATCCCCCTGGGTCAGACCCACACCGGGATCACCGTGCACAGTTCCCGTCTCCGTATCCCCCTGGGTCAGACCCACCCCGGGAGCATCGAGCAGTTCCCGTCTCCGTATCCCCCTGGGTCAGACCCACACCGGGAGCACCGTGCACAGTTCCCATCTCCATATCCCCCTGGGTAAGACCCACACCGGGAGCACCGTGCACAATTCCCATCTCCATATCCCCCTGGATCAGACCCACACCGGGATCACCGTGCACAGTTCCCGTCGCCATATCCCCCGGGTCAGACCCACACCGGGATCACCGTGCACAGTTCCCATCTCCATATCCCCCTGGATCAGACCCACACCGGGAGCACCGTGCACAGTTTCCATCTCCGTATCCCCCTGGGTCAGACCCACCCAGGGAGCATCGAGCAGTTCCCGTCTCCGTATACCCCTGGGTCAGACCCACACCGGGAGCACCGTGCACAGTTCCCATCTCCATATCCCCCTGGGTCAGACCCACACCGGGATCACCGTGCACAGTTCCCATCTCCATATCCCCCTGGGTCAGACCCACACCGGGATCACCGTGCACAGTTCCCATCTCTATATCCCTGGGTCAGACCCACACCGGGATCACTGTGCACAGTTCCCATCTCCATATCCCTGGGTCAGACACACACCGGGAGCACCGTGCACAGTTCCCATCTCTATATCCCCCTGGGTCAGACCCACACACACCGGGATAACCGTGCACAGTTCCCATCTCCATATCCCCCTGGGTCAGACCCACACACACCGGGATAACCGTGCACAGTTCCCATCTCCATATCCCCCTGGGTCAGACCCACCCCGGGATCACCGTGCACAGTTCCCATCTCCATATCCCCCTGGGTCAGACCCACCCCGGGATCACCGTGCACAGTTCCCATCTCCATATCCCCCTGGGTCAGACCCACCCCGGGATCACCGTGCACAGTTCCCGTCTCCGTATCCCCCTGGGTCAGACCCACACCGGGATCACCGTGCACAGTTCCCATCTCCGTATCCCCCTGGGTCAGACCCTCCCCGGGAGCATCGAGCAGTTCCCGTCTCCGTATCCCCCTGGGTCAGACCCACACCGGGAGCACCGTGCACAGTTCCCATCTCCATATCCCCCTGGGTCAGACCCACACCGGGAGCACCGTGCACAATTCCCATCTCCATATCCCCCTGGATCAGACCCACACCGGGATCACCGTGCACAGTTCCCATCTCCATATCCCCCTGGGTCAGACCCACACCGGGAGCACCGTGCACAATTCCCATCTCCATATCCCCCTGGATCAGACCCACACCGGGATCACCGTGCACAGTTCCCGTCTCCATATCCCCCGGGTCAGACCCACACCGGGATCACCGTGCACAGTTCCCGTCTCTGTATCCCTGGGTCAGACCCACACCGGGATCACCGTGCACAGTTCCCATCTCCATATCCCCCTGGGTCAGACCCACACCGGGATCACCGTGTACAGTTCCCATCTCTGCATCCCTGGGTCAGACCCACACCGGGATCACCGTGTACAGTTCCCGTCTCTGTATCCCTGGGTCAGACCCACACCGGGATCACCGTGCACAGTTCCCATCTCCATATCCCCCTGGGTCAGACCCGCACCGGGAGCACGGTGCACATTCGCTTCTCTCGGAGGGTATCTGTGAAATGGGGTAAAAAGCACTAGTTGGGAAAGCGGTCGCGGGAGAGCTCCGATGTTTCCTTGAATAGTTAATCTTGGGGAAGAGAAGTGGAATGTCAGGGGTTATAGCTTCAGCGATGTCCCTTTAATTCAGCCTGCTGCCGAATTTGTGTGCTTTGAAGGGAGTTGTCCGTCAACGAGTGGTGCTGAGGAGTGCGATCACAATCATTCACTCTGATTGCGTTTGGTCTTTTAATCGGAAGCGGACGAGTTACCAGCAAAGGAAAAGGCTTCGACAAGACGTTTTGGAATGATTGTTAGGTCTGCAACTTGCGTTTGAAAGCGGCGCTGAAGAGTTGTTTGGAAAGGTGCTGGCGCTTTGGAAACCAGCGAATTTGGAGCAGGTTCGTATCCAGGCCTTGACATATGTTTTCGGAACCTTCCCCACATTTGTTAGCAGCAAAGGTTCAGATCTGGGGCACACGTTTTGGTAACCTCTAGAGTTTTCAAAACTTTTCAGTAGTTTTAGATTGTTTGAATGAATATCAGAATCAGAAGTGTTGAATCCTTTTGTGGCTGTTGGTCTCCGTATCCCCTGGGTCAGACCCACCCCGGGAGCATCGAGCAGTTCCCGTCTCCGTATCCCCCTGGGTCAGACCCACCCCGGGAGCATCGAGCAGTTCCCGTCTCCATACCCCCCTGGGTCAGACCCACCCCGGGAGCATCGAGCACAGTTCCCGTCTCCATATCCCCCTGGGTCAGACCCACACCGGGATCACCCTGCACAGTTCCCGTCTCCATATCCCCCTGGGTCAGACCCACACCGGGATCACCGTGCACAGTTCCCATCTCCGTATCCCCCTGAGTCAGACCCACACCGGGATCACCGTGCACAGTTCCCATCTCCATATCCCCCTGAGTCAGACCCACACCGGGATCACCGTGCACAGTTCCCATCTCCATATCCCCCTGGGTCAGACCCACCCCGGGATCACCGTGCACAGTTCCCATCTCCATATCCCCCTGGGTCAGACCCACACCGGGATCACCGTGCACAGTTCCCATCTCCGTATCCCCCTGGGTCAGACCCACCCCGGGAGCATCGAGCAGTTCCCGTCTCCGTATCCCCCTGGGTCAGACCCACCCCGGGAGCATCGAGCAGTTCCCGTCTCCGTATCCCCCTGGGTCAGACCCACACCGGGAGCACCGTGCACAGTTCCCATCTCCATATCCCCCTGGGTCAGACCCACACCGGGAGCACCGTGCACAATTCCCGTCTCCATATCCCCCTGGATCAGACCCACACCGGGAGCACCGTGCACAGTTCCCATCTCTATATCCCCCTGGGTCAGACCCACACACACCGCAATAACCGTGCACAGTTCCCATCTCCATATCCCCCTGGGTCAGACCCACACCGGGATCACCGTGCACAGTTCCCATCTCCATATCCCCCTGGGTCAGACCCACACCGGGATCACCGTGCACAGTTCCCATCTCCATATCCCCCTGGGTCAGACCCACCCCGGGATCACCGTGCACAGTTCCCATCTCCATATCCCCCTGGGTCAGACCCACACCGGGATCACCGTGCACAGTTCCCATCTCCGTATCCCCCTGGGTCAGACCCACCCCGGGAGCATCGAGCAGTTCCCGTCTCCGTATCCCCCTGGGTCAGACCCACACCGGGAGCACCGTGCACAGTTCCCATCTCCATATCCCCCTGGGTCAGACCCACACCTGGAGCACCGTGCACAATTCCCATCTCCATATCCCCCTGGATCAGACCCACACCGGGATCACCGTGCACAGTTCCCGTCTCCATATCCCCCGGGTCAGACCCACACCGGGATCACCGTGCACAGTTCCCATCTCTGCATCCCTGGGTCAGACCCACACCGGGATCACCGTGTACAGTTCCCGTCTCTGTATCCCTGGGTCAGACCCACACCGGGATCACCGTGCACAGTTCCCATCTCCATATCCCCCTGGGTCAGACCCGCACCGGGAGCACGGTGCACATTCGCTTCTCTCGGAGGGTATCTGTGAAATGGGGTAAAAAGCACTAGTTGGGAAAGCGGTCGCGGGAGAGCTCCGATGTTTCCTTGAATAGTTAATCTCTGGGGAAGAGAAGAGGAATGTCACGGGTTAAAGCTTCAGCGATGTCCCTTTAATTCAGCCTGCTGCCGAATTTGTGTGCTTTGAAGGGAGTTGTCCGTCAACGAGTGGTGCTGAGGAGTGCGATCACAATCATTCCCTCTGATTGCGTTTGGTCTTTTAATCGGAAGCGGACGAGTTGCCAGCAAAGGAAAAGGCTTCGACAAGCTTTCAAGACGTTTTGGAATGATTGTTAGGTCCGCAACTTGCGTTTGAAAGCGGCGCTGAAGAGTTGTTTGGAAAGGTGCTGGCGCTTTGGAAACCAGCGAATTTGGAGCAGATTCGTATCCAGGCCTTGACATATGTTTTCGGAACCTTCCCCACATTTGTTAGCAGCAAAGGTTCAGATCTGGGGCACACGTTTTGGTAACCTCTAGAGTTTTCAAAACTTTTCAGTAGTTTTAGATTGTTTGAATGAATATCAGAATCAGAAGTGTTGAATCCTTTTGTGGCTGTTGGTCTCCGTATCCCCTGGGTCAGACCCACCCCGGGATCACCGTGCACAGTTCCCGTCTCCGTATCCCCTGGGTCAGACCCACCCCGGGATCACCGTGCACAGTTCCCGTCTCCGTATCCCCCTGGGTCAGACCCACCCCGGGATCACCGTGCACAGTTCCCGTCTCCGTATCCCCTGGGTCAGACCCGTCCCGGGATCACCGTGCACAGTTCCCATCTCCATATCCCCCTGGGTCAGACCCACCCCGGGAGCATCGAGCAGTTCCCGTCTCCGTATCCCCCTGGGTCAGACCCACCCAGGGAGCATCGAGCAGTTCCCGTCTCCGTATCCCCCTGGGTCAGACCCACCCCGGGAGCATCGAGCAATTCCCGTCTCCGTATCCCCTGGGTCAGACCCACCCCGGGAGCATCGAGCAGTTCCCGTCTCCATATCCCCCTGGGTCAGACCCACACCGGGATCACCGTGCACAGTTCCCGTCTCCGTATCCCCTGGGTCAGACCCACCCCGGGATCACCGTGCACAGTTCCCGTCTCCGTATCCCCCTGGGTCAGACCCACCCCGGGAGCATCGAGCAATTCCCGTCTCCGTATCCCCTGGGTCAGACCCACCCCGGGAGCATCGAGCAGTTCCCGTCTCCATATCCCCCTGGGTCAGACCCACACCGGGATCACCGTGCACAGTTCCCGTCTCCGTATCCCCTGGGTCAGACCCACCCCGGGATCACCGTGCACAGTTCCCGTCTCCGTATCCCCCTGGGTCAGACCCACCCCGGGATCACCGTGCACAGTTCCCGTCTCCGTATCCCCCTGGGTCAGACCCACCCCGGGAGCATCGAGCAGTTCCCGTCTCCGTATCCCCCTGGGTCAGACCCACCCAGGGAGCATCGAGCAGTTCCCGTCTCCGTATCCCCCTGGGTCAGACCCACCCCGGGAGCATCGAGCAATTCCCGTCTCCGTATCCCCCTGGGTCAGACCCACACCGGGATCACCGTGCACAGTTCCCGTCTCCGTATCCCCCTGGGTCAGACCCACCCCGGGAGCATCGAGCAGTTCCCGTCTCCGTATCCGCCTGGGTCAGACCCACCCCGGGAGCATCGAGCAGTTCCCGTCTCCGTATCCCCCTGGGTCAGACCCACCCCGGGAGCATCGAGCAGTTCCCATCTCCATATCCCCCTGGGTCAGACCCACCCCGGGAGCATCGAGCAGTTCCCGTCTCCGTATCCCCCTGGGTCAGACCCACACCGGGAGCATCGAGCAGTTCCCGTCTCCGTATCCCCCTGGGTCAGACCCACACCGGGAGCATCGAGCAGTTCCCGTCTCCGTATCCCCCTGGGTCAGACCCACACTGGGAGCATCGAGCAGTTCCCGTCTCCATATCCCCCTGGGTCAGACCCACCCCGGGAGCATCGAGCAGTTCCCGTCTCCGTATCCCCCTGGGTCAGACCCACCCCGGGAGCATCGAGCAGTTCCCGTCTCCGTATCCCCCTGGGTCAGACCCACACCGGGAGCATCGAGCAGTTCCCGTCTCCGTATCCCCCTGGGTCAGACCCACACCGGGAGCATCGAGCAGTTCCCGTCTCCGTATCCCCCTGGGTCAGACCCACACTGGGAGCATCGAGCAGTTCCCGTCTCCATATCCCCCTGGGTCAGACCCACACCGGGAGCACCGTGCACAGTTCCCATCTCCATATCCCCCTGGGTCAGACCCACCCAGGGAGCATCGAGCAGTTCCCGTCTCTGCATCCCTGGGTCAGACCCACACCGGGAGCATCGAGCAGTTCCCGTCTCCGTATCCCCCTGGGTCAGACCCACACCGGGATCACTGTGCACAGTTCCTGTCTCCGTATCCCCCTGGGTCAGACCCACCCCGGGAGCATCGAGCAGTTCCCGTCTCCGTATCCCCCTGGGTCAGACCCACCCCGGGAGCATCGAGCAGTTCCCGTCTCCATATCCCCCTGGGTCAGACCCACCCCGGGAGCATCGAGCAGTTCCCGTCTCCGTATCCCCCTGGTTCAGACCCACCCCGGGAGCATCGAGCACAGTTCCCGTCTCCGTATCCCCCTGGGTCAGACCCACCCCGGGAGCATCGAGCACAGTTCCCGTCTCCATATCCCCCTGGGTCAGACCCACACCGGGATCACCGTGCACAGTTCCCGTCTCCATATCCCCCTGGGTCAGACCCACCCCGGGATCACCGTGCACAGTTCCCGTCTCCATATCCCCCTGGGTCAGACCCACACCGGGATCACCGTGCACAGTTCCCATCTCCGTATCCCCCTGGGTCAGACCCACACCGGGATCACCGTGCACAGTTCCCATCTCCATATCCCCCTGGGTCAGACCCACCCCGGGATCACCGTGCACAGTTCCCGTCTCCATATCCCCCTGGGTCAGACCCACACCGGGATCACCGTGCACAGTTCCCATCTCCATATCCCCCTGGGTCAGACCCGCACCAGGATCACCGTGCACAGTTCCCATCTCCATATCCCCCTGGGTCAGACCCACACCGGGAGCACCGTGCACAGTTCCCATCTCCAGATTCCCCTGGGTCAGACCCACACCGGGAGCACCGTGCACAGTTCCCATCTCCATATCCCCCTGGGTCAGACCCGCACCAGGATCACCGTGCACAGTTCCCATCTCCATATCCCCCTGGGTCAGACCCACACCGGGAGCACCGTGCACAGTTCCCATCTCCAGATTCCCCTGGGTCAGACCCACACCGGGAGCACCGTGCACAGTTCCCATCTCCATATCCCCCTGGGTCAGACCCACACCGGGAGCACCGTGCACAGTTCCCATCTCCATATCCCCCTGGATCAGACACTCACCGGGATCACCGTGCACAGTTCCCATCTCCATAACCCCCTGGGTCAGACCCACACCGGGAGCACCGTGCACAGTTCTCCTAAATCAGAAGAAGAGGTCCTTTTAAAGATGGTGATCGGTTGGAGCTTAAAAGAGTTCAGAAGGAACTCAGAGTACAGATCAGGGGGGCAAAGGAGCAGTATAGGAGGAAGCTAGAACAAAAGCTGCAGAAAAAAAGCATGAAGGAGGTGTGGGATGGGATGAAGATCATCACCGGATGCGGTGCAAAGCGGGGGGCAAACATAAGTGGAGATGTGGAGAAAGCGAACCAGCTGAACAACTTCTTCAATAGGTTCGACAGCACAATCTCATCCTCACCGCAGAACTCCACACCAGGACTCGTCCTCCCTCTTACTTCCCTCACAGGAAAATAGCCACTCACAGGAGACCTTGCCCACGCCCAGGATTACGGCTGCACAGGTGGAAGGTCAACTGAGGAAGATCTGTACCAGCAAGGCGGGTGGACCGGATGGAGTATCCCCACGATTACTGAGGGCCTGTGCGACTGAGCTGGGAGAACCACTACAGCGCATCTTCAACATGAGCCTGGAGCAGAGAAGAGTACCCAGACAGTGGAAAACATCCTGTATTGTCCCGGTACCGAAGAAACCACAACCAAAGGAGTTGAATGACTTCAGACCTGTTGCCTTGACATCGCACGTGATGAAGACCATGGAGCGGCTGATAATACAGAATCTGAGGCCACAAACCAGGCACGCCCGGGATCCTCTTCAGTTTGCGTATCAGGAGAAGGTGGGAGTGGAGGATGCTATCACGTATTTGCTGCACAAATCCATCTCTCACCTAGATGGGGTCAGTTGTGCTGTGAGGATTACATTCCTGGACTTCTCTAGTGCCTTTAACACCATCCAGCCCAAGATCTTAAGGCACAAACTAATGGAGATGGGAGTAGACTCTCACATGGTGGATTGGATAGTGGACTACTTGACAGATAGACCTCAGTATGTGCGGTTGGGAGACAGTAGGTCTGACACGGTGGTCAGCAGCACAGGAGCGCCGCAGGGAACCGTACTCTCTCCGGTCCTGTTCACCCTGTACACATCAGACTTCCAATATAACTCGGAGTCCTGCCATGTGCAGAAGTTCGCTGATGACACGGCCATAGTGGGGTGTGTCAGGAATGGACAGGAGGAGGATTATAGGAAACTGATACAGGACTTTGTGATATGGTGCAACTCAAACTACCTGCGTCTCAATATCACCAAGACCAAGGAGATGGTGGTGGACTTTAGGAGATCTAGGCCTCATATGGAGCCAGTGATCATTAATGGAGAATGTGTGGAGCAGGTTAAGACCTACAAGTATCTGGGAGTACAGTTAGACGAGAAGCTAGACTGGACTGCCAACACAGATGCCTTGTGCAGGAAGGCACAGAGTCGACTGTACTTCCTTAGAAGGTTGGCGTCATTCAATGTCTGTAGTGAGATGCTGAAGATGTTCTATAGGTCAGTTGTGGAGAGCGCCCTCTTCTTTGTGGTGGCGTGTTGGGGAGGCAGCATTAAGAAGAGGGACGCCTCACGTCTTAATAAGCTGGTAAGGAAGGCGGGCTCTGTCGTGGGCAAAGTACTGGAGAGTTTAACATCGGTAGCTGAGCGAAGGGCGCTGAGTAGGCTACGGTCAATTATGGATAACTCTGAACATCCTCTACATAGCACCATCCAAAGACAGAGAAGCAGCTTCAGTGACAGATTACTATCGATGCAATGCTCCTCAGACAGGATGAAGAGGTCAATACTCCCCAATGCCATTAGGCTTTACAATTCAACCGCCAGGAGTAAGATATGTTAAAGTGCCGGGGTTAGGATTCAATGTATTTAAGTAAACTACTTAAGAACTTTTTAAAAGCTATTATTAATGCTTTTTGAGAGGGTGATTTTAGATGCATATCATATTTTTACTGAGTTAAGTATTGTATGTAATTAGTTTTGCTACAATAAGTGTATGGGACATTGGAAAAAATGTTGAATTTCCCCATGGGGATGAATAAAGTATCTATCTATCTATCTATCTATCTATCTATCTATCTATCTATCTCCATATCCCCCTGGGTCAGACCCACACCGGGATCACCGTGCACAGTTCCCGTCTCTGTATCCCCCTGGGTCAGACCCACCCCGGGATCACCGTGCACAGTTCCCATCTCCATATCCCCCTGGGTCAGACCCACACCGGGTGCACCGTGCACGGTTCCTGTCTCTGATCCCTGGGTCAGACCCACTCCGGGATCACCGTGCACAGTTCCCATCTCAATATCCCCCTGGGTCAGACCCACACTGGGATCACCGTGCACAGTTCCCATCTCCGTATCCCCCGGGTCAGACCCACACCGGGATCACCGTGCACAGTTCCCATCTCCAGATCCCCCTGGGTCAGACCCACACCGGGATCACCGTGCACAGTTCCCATCTCCATATCCCCCTGGGTCAGACCCACACCGGGATCACCGTGCACAGTTCCCGTCTCTGTATCCCCCTGGGTCAGACCCACACCGGGATCACCGTGCACAGTTCCCGTCTCTGTATCCCCCTGGGTCAGACCCACACCGGGATCACCGTGCACAGTTCCCATCTCCATATCCCCCTGGGTCAGACCCACACCGGGATCACCGTGCACAGTTCCCATCTCCATATCCCCCTGGGTCAGACCCACACCGGGATCACCGTGCACAGTTCCCGTCTCCATATCCCCCGGGTCAGACCCACACCGGGATCACCGTGCACGGTTCCTGTCTCTGATCCCTGGGTCAGACCCACACCGGGATCACCGTGCACAGTTCCCATCTCCAGATCCCCCTGGGTCAGACCCACACAGGGATCACCGTGCACAGTTCCCATCTCCATATCCCCCTGGGTCAGACCCACACCGGGATCTCCGTGCACAGTTCCCGTCTCTGTATCCCCCTGGGTCAGACCCACACCAGGATCACCGTGCACAGTTCCCATCTCCATATCCCCCTGAGTCAGACCCACACCGGGATCACCGTGCACAGTTCCCATCTCCATATCCTCCTGGGTCAGACCCACCCCGGGATCACCGTGCACAGTTCCCATCTCCATATCCCCCTGGGTCAGACCCACACCGGGATCACCGTGCACAGTTCCCATCTCCATATCCCCCTGAGTCAGACCCACACCGGGATCACCGTGCACAGTTCCCATCTCCATATCCCCCTGGGTCAGACCCACCCCGGGATCACCGTGCACAGTTCCCATCTCCATATCCCCCTGGGTCAGACCCACACCGGGATCACCGTGCACAGTTCCCGTCTCCGTATCCCCCTGGGTCAGACCCACCCCGGGAGCATCGAGCAGTTCCCGTCTCCGTATCCCCCTGGGTCAGACCCACACCGGGAGCACCGTGCACAGTTCCCATCTCCATATCCCCCTGGGTAAGACCCACACCGGGAGCACCGTGCACAATTCCCATCTCCATATCCCCCTGGATCAGACCCACACCGGGATCACCGTGCACAGTTCCCGTCGCCATATCCCCCGGGTCAGACCCACACCGGGATCACCGTGCACAGTTCCCATCTCCATATCCCCCTGGATCAGACCCACACCGGGAGCACCGTGCACAGTTTCCATCTCCGTATCCCCCTGGGTCAGACCCACCCAGGGAGCATCGAGCAGTTCCCGTCTCCGTATACCCCTGGGTCAGACCCACACCGGGAGCACCGTGCACAGTTCCCATCTCCATATCCCCCTGGGTCAGACCCACACCGGGATCACCGTGCACAGTTCCCATCTCCATATCCCCCTGGGTCAGACCCACACCGGGATCACCGTGCACAGTTCCCATCTCTATATCCCTGGGTCAGACCCACACCGGGATCACTGTGCACAGTTCCCATCTCCATATCCCTGGGTCAGACACACACCGGGAGCACCGTGCACAGTTCCCATCTCTATATCCCCCTGGGTCAGACCCACACACACCGGGATAACCGTGCACAGTTCCCATCTCCATATCCCCCTGGGTCAGACCCACACACACCGGGATAACCGTGCACAGTTCCCATCTCCATATCCCCCTGGGTCAGACCCACCCCGGGATCACCGTGCACAGTTCCCATCTCCATATCCCCCTGGGTCAGACCCACCCCGGGATCACCGTGCACAGTTCCCATCTCCATATCCCCCTGGGTCAGACCCACCCCGGGATCACCGTGCACAGTTCCCGTCTCCGTATCCCCCTGGGTCAGACCCACACCGGGATCACCGTGCACAGTTCCCATCTCCGTATCCCCCTGGGTCAGACCCTCCCCGGGAGCATCGAGCAGTTCCCGTCTCCGTATCCCCCTGGGTCAGACCCACACCGGGAGCACCGTGCACAGTTCCCATCTCCATATCCCCCTGGGTCAGACCCACACCGGGAGCACCGTGCACAATTCCCATCTCCATATCCCCCTGGATCAGACCCACACCGGGATCACCGTGCACAGTTCCCATCTCCATATCCCCCTGGGTCAGACCCACACCGGGAGCACCGTGCACAATTCCCATCTCCATATCCCCCTGGATCAGACCCACACCGGGATCACCGTGCACAGTTCCCGTCTCCATATCCCCCGGGTCAGACCCACACCGGGATCACCGTGCACAGTTCCCGTCTCTGTATCCCTGGGTCAGACCCACACCGGGATCACCGTGCACAGTTCCCATCTCCATATCCCCCTGGGTCAGACCCACACCGGGATCACCGTGTACAGTTCCCATCTCTGCATCCCTGGGTCAGACCCACACCGGGATCACCGTGTACAGTTCCCGTCTCTGTATCCCTGGGTCAGACCCACACCGGGATCACCGTGCACAGTTCCCATCTCCATATCCCCCTGGGTCAGACCCGCACCGGGAGCACGGTGCACATTCGCTTCTCTCGGAGGGTATCTGTGAAATGGGGTAAAAAGCACTAGTTGGGAAAGCGGTCGCGGGAGAGCTCCGATGTTTCCTTGAATAGTTAATCTTGGGGAAGAGAAGTGGAATGTCAGGGGTTATAGCTTCAGCGATGTCCCTTTAATTCAGCCTGCTGCCGAATTTGTGTGCTTTGAAGGGAGTTGTCCGTCAACGAGTGGTGCTGAGGAGTGCGATCACAATCATTCACTCTGATTGCGTTTGGTCTTTTAATCGGAAGCGGACGAGTTACCAGCAAAGGAAAAGGCTTCGACAAGACGTTTTGGAATGATTGTTAGGTCTGCAACTTGCGTTTGAAAGCGGCGCTGAAGAGTTGTTTGGAAAGGTGCTGGCGCTTTGGAAACCAGCGAATTTGGAGCAGGTTCGTATCCAGGCCTTGACATATGTTTTCGGAACCTTCCCCACATTTGTTAGCAGCAAAGGTTCAGATCTGGGGCACACGTTTTGGTAACCTCTAGAGTTTTCAAAACTTTTCAGTAGTTTTAGATTGTTTGAATGAATATCAGAATCAGAAGTGTTGAATCCTTTTGTGGCTGTTGGTCTCCGTATCCCCTGGGTCAGACCCACCCCGGGAGCATCGAGCAGTTCCCGTCTCCGTATCCCCCTGGGTCAGACCCACCCCGGGAGCATCGAGCAGTTCCCGTCTCCATACCCCCCTGGGTCAGACCCACCCCGGGAGCATCGAGCACAGTTCCCGTCTCCATATCCCCCTGGGTCAGACCCACACCGGGATCACCCTGCACAGTTCCCGTCTCCATATCCCCCTGGGTCAGACCCACACCGGGATCACCGTGCACAGTTCCCATCTCCGTATCCCCCTGAGTCAGACCCACACCGGGATCACCGTGCACAGTTCCCATCTCCATATCCCCCTGAGTCAGACCCACACCGGGATCACCGTGCACAGTTCCCATCTCCATATCCCCCTGGGTCAGACCCACCCCGGGATCACCGTGCACAGTTCCCATCTCCATATCCCCCTGGGTCAGACCCACACCGGGATCACCGTGCACAGTTCCCATCTCCGTATCCCCCTGGGTCAGACCCACCCCGGGAGCATCGAGCAGTTCCCGTCTCCGTATCCCCCTGGGTCAGACCCACCCCGGGAGCATCGAGCAGTTCCCGTCTCCGTATCCCCCTGGGTCAGACCCACACCGGGAGCACCGTGCACAGTTCCCATCTCCATATCCCCCTGGGTCAGACCCACACCGGGAGCACCGTGCACAATTCCCGTCTCCATATCCCCCTGGATCAGACCCACACCGGGAGCACCGTGCACAGTTCCCATCTCTATATCCCCCTGGGTCAGACCCACACACACCGCAATAACCGTGCACAGTTCCCATCTCCATATCCCCCTGGGTCAGACCCACACCGGGATCACCGTGCACAGTTCCCATCTCCATATCCCCCTGGGTCAGACCCACACCGGGATCACCGTGCACAGTTCCCATCTCCATATCCCCCTGGGTCAGACCCACCCCGGGATCACCGTGCACAGTTCCCATCTCCATATCCCCCTGGGTCAGACCCACACCGGGATCACCGTGCACAGTTCCCATCTCCGTATCCCCCTGGGTCAGACCCACCCCGGGAGCATCGAGCAGTTCCCGTCTCCGTATCCCCCTGGGTCAGACCCACACCGGGAGCACCGTGCACAGTTCCCATCTCCATATCCCCCTGGGTCAGACCCACACCTGGAGCACCGTGCACAATTCCCATCTCCATATCCCCCTGGATCAGACCCACACCGGGATCACCGTGCACAGTTCCCGTCTCCATATCCCCCGGGTCAGACCCACACCGGGATCACCGTGCACAGTTCCCATCTCTGCATCCCTGGGTCAGACCCACACCGGGATCACCGTGTACAGTTCCCGTCTCTGTATCCCTGGGTCAGACCCACACCGGGATCACCGTGCACAGTTCCCATCTCCATATCCCCCTGGGTCAGACCCGCACCGGGAGCACGGTGCACATTCGCTTCTCTCGGAGGGTATCTGTGAAATGGGGTAAAAAGCACTAGTTGGGAAAGCGGTCGCGGGAGAGCTCCGATGTTTCCTTGAATAGTTAATCTCTGGGGAAGAGAAGAGGAATGTCACGGGTTAAAGCTTCAGCGATGTCCCTTTAATTCAGCCTGCTGCCGAATTTGTGTGCTTTGAAGGGAGTTGTCCGTCAACGAGTGGTGCTGAGGAGTGCGATCACAATCATTCCCTCTGATTGCGTTTGGTCTTTTAATCGGAAGCGGACGAGTTGCCAGCAAAGGAAAAGGCTTCGACAAGCTTTCAAGACGTTTTGGAATGATTGTTAGGTCCGCAACTTGCGTTTGAAAGCGGCGCTGAAGAGTTGTTTGGAAAGGTGCTGGCGCTTTGGAAACCAGCGAATTTGGAGCAGATTCGTATCCAGGCCTTGACATATGTTTTCGGAACCTTCCCCACATTTGTTAGCAGCAAAGGTTCAGATCTGGGGCACACGTTTTGGTAACCTCTAGAGTTTTCAAAACTTTTCAGTAGTTTTAGATTGTTTGAATGAATATCAGAATCAGAAGTGTTGAATCCTTTTGTGGCTGTTGGTCTCCGTATCCCCTGGGTCAGACCCACCCCGGGATCACCGTGCACAGTTCCCGTCTCCGTATCCCCTGGGTCAGACCCACCCCGGGATCACCGTGCACAGTTCCCGTCTCCGTATCCCCCTGGGTCAGACCCACCCCGGGATCACCGTGCACAGTTCCCGTCTCCGTATCCCCTGGGTCAGACCCGTCCCGGGATCACCGTGCACAGTTCCCATCTCCATATCCCCCTGGGTCAGACCCACCCCGGGAGCATCGAGCAGTTCCCGTCTCCGTATCCCCCTGGGTCAGACCCACCCAGGGAGCATCGAGCAGTTCCCGTCTCCGTATCCCCCTGGGTCAGACCCACCCCGGGAGCATCGAGCAATTCCCGTCTCCGTATCCCCTGGGTCAGACCCACCCCGGGAGCATCGAGCAGTTCCCGTCTCCATATCCCCCTGGGTCAGACCCACACCGGGATCACCGTGCACAGTTCCCGTCTCCGTATCCCCTGGGTCAGACCCACCCCGGGATCACCGTGCACAGTTCCCGTCTCCGTATCCCCCTGGGTCAGACCCACCCCGGGAGCATCGAGCAATTCCCGTCTCCGTATCCCCTGGGTCAGACCCACCCCGGGAGCATCGAGCAGTTCCCGTCTCCATATCCCCCTGGGTCAGACCCACACCGGGATCACCGTGCACAGTTCCCGTCTCCGTATCCCCTGGGTCAGACCCACCCCGGGATCACCGTGCACAGTTCCCGTCTCCGTATCCCCCTGGGTCAGACCCACCCCGGGATCACCGTGCACAGTTCCCGTCTCCGTATCCCCCTGGGTCAGACCCACCCCGGGAGCATCGAGCAGTTCCCGTCTCCGTATCCCCCTGGGTCAGACCCACCCAGGGAGCATCGAGCAGTTCCCGTCTCCGTATCCCCCTGGGTCAGACCCACCCCGGGAGCATCGAGCAATTCCCGTCTCCGTATCCCCCTGGGTCAGACCCACACCGGGATCACCGTGCACAGTTCCCGTCTCCGTATCCCCCTGGGTCAGACCCACCCCGGGAGCATCGAGCAGTTCCCGTCTCCGTATCCGCCTGGGTCAGACCCACCCCGGGAGCATCGAGCAGTTCCCGTCTCCGTATCCCCCTGGGTCAGACCCACCCCGGGAGCATCGAGCAGTTCCCATCTCCATATCCCCCTGGGTCAGACCCACCCCGGGAGCATCGAGCAGTTCCCGTCTCCGTATCCCCCTGGGTCAGACCCACACCGGGAGCATCGAGCAGTTCCCGTCTCCGTATCCCCCTGGGTCAGACCCACACCGGGAGCATCGAGCAGTTCCCGTCTCCGTATCCCCCTGGGTCAGACCCACACTGGGAGCATCGAGCAGTTCCCGTCTCCATATCCCCCTGGGTCAGACCCACCCCGGGAGCATCGAGCAGTTCCCGTCTCCGTATCCCCCTGGGTCAGACCCACCCCGGGAGCATCGAGCAGTTCCCGTCTCCGTATCCCCCTGGGTCAGACCCACACCGGGAGCATCGAGCAGTTCCCGTCTCCGTATCCCCCTGGGTCAGACCCACACCGGGAGCATCGAGCAGTTCCCGTCTCCGTATCCCCCTGGGTCAGACCCACACTGGGAGCATCGAGCAGTTCCCGTCTCCATATCCCCCTGGGTCAGACCCACACCGGGAGCACCGTGCACAGTTCCCATCTCCATATCCCCCTGGGTCAGACCCACCCAGGGAGCATCGAGCAGTTCCCGTCTCTGCATCCCTGGGTCAGACCCACACCGGGAGCATCGAGCAGTTCCCGTCTCCGTATCCCCCTGGGTCAGACCCACACCGGGATCACTGTGCACAGTTCCTGTCTCCGTATCCCCCTGGGTCAGACCCACCCCGGGAGCATCGAGCAGTTCCCGTCTCCGTATCCCCCTGGGTCAGACCCACCCCGGGAGCATCGAGCAGTTCCCGTCTCCATATCCCCCTGGGTCAGACCCACCCCGGGAGCATCGAGCAGTTCCCGTCTCCGTATCCCCCTGGTTCAGACCCACCCCGGGAGCATCGAGCACAGTTCCCGTCTCCGTATCCCCCTGGGTCAGACCCACCCCGGGAGCATCGAGCACAGTTCCCGTCTCCATATCCCCCTGGGTCAGACCCACACCGGGATCACCGTGCACAGTTCCCGTCTCCATATCCCCCTGGGTCAGACCCACCCCGGGATCACCGTGCACAGTTCCCGTCTCCATATCCCCCTGGGTCAGACCCACACCGGGATCACCGTGCACAGTTCCCATCTCCGTATCCCCCTGGGTCAGACCCACACCGGGATCACCGTGCACAGTTCCCATCTCCATATCCCCCTGGGTCAGACCCACCCCGGGATCACCGTGCACAGTTCCCGTCTCCATATCCCCCTGGGTCAGACCCACACCGGGATCACCGTGCACAGTTCCCATCTCCGTATCCACCTGGGTCAGACCCACACCGGGATCACTGTGCACAGTTCCCGTCTCCATTTCTCTGGGTCAGACCCACACCGGGATCACCGTGGACAGTACCCGTCTCCGTATCCCTCTGGGTCAGACCCAACCCGGGAGCACCGTGTACAGTTCCCATCTCCATATCCCCCTGGGTCAGACCCACACCGGGATCACCGTGCACAGTACCCGTCTCCGTATCCCTCTGGGTCAGACCCACACCGGGATCACCGTGCACAGTTCCCATCTCCGTATCCCCCTGGGTCAGACCCACACCGGGATCACTGTGCACAGTTCCCGTCTCCATTTCTCTGGGTCAGACCCACACCGGGATCACTGTGCACAGTACCCGTCTCCGTATCCCTCTGGGTCAGACCCAACCCGGGAGCACCGTGTACAGTTCCCATCTCCATATCCCTGGGTCAGACCCACACCGGGAGCACCGTGCACAGTTCCCATCTCCATATCCCTGGGTCAGACCCATACCGGGAGCACCGTGCACAGTTCCCATCTCCATATCCCCCTGGATCAGACCCACACCGGGATCACCGTGCACAGTTCGCATCTCCATATCCCCCTGGGTCAGACCCACCCCGGGAGCATCGAGCAGTTCCCGTCTCCGTATCCCCCTGGGTCAGACCCACACCGGGAGCATCGAGCAGTTCCCGTCTCCGTATCCCCCTGGGTCAGACCCACTCCGGGATCACCGTGCACAGTTCCCGACTCCGTATCCCCCTGGGTCAGACCCACACCGGGATCACCGTGCACAGTTCCCATCTCCATATCCCCCTGGGTCAGACCCACACCGGGAGCACCGTGCACAGTTCCCGTCTCCGTTTCCCCCTGGGTCAGACCCACACCGGGATCACCGTGCACAGTTCCCGACTCCATATCCCTGGGTCAGACCCACCCCGGGAGCATCGAGCAGTTCCCGTCTCCGTATCCCCTGGGTCAGACCCACACCGGGATCACCGTGCACAGTTCCCGTCTCCAAATACCCCTGGGTCAGACCCACCTCGGGAGCATCGAGCAGTTCCCGTCTCCGTATCCCCCTGGGTCAGACCCACACCGGGATCACCGTGCACAGTTCCCGTCTCCATATCCCCCTGGGTCAGACACACCCCGGGATCACCGTGCACAGTTCCCGTCTCCATATCCCCCTGGGTCAGACCCACCCCGGGATCACCGTGCACAGTTCCCGTCTCTGTATCCCCCTGGGTCAGACCCACCCCGGGAGCATCGAGCAGTTCCCGTCTCCATATCCCCCTGGGTCAGACCCACACCGGGATCACCGTGCACAGTTCCCGTCTCCATATCCCCCTGGGTCAGACCCACCCCGGGAGCACCGTGCACAGTTCCCGTCTCCATATCCCCCTGGGTCAGACCCACACCGGGAGCATCGAGCAGTTCCCGTCTCCGTATCCCCCTGGGTCAGACCCACCACGGGAGCATCGAGCAGTTCCCGTTTCCGTATCCCCCTGGGTCAGACCCACCACGGGAGCATCGAGCAGTTCCCGTCTCCGTATCCCCCTCGGTCAGACCCACCCCTGGAGCATCGAGCAGTTCCCGTCTCCGTATCCCCCTGGGTCAGAGCCACCCCGGGAGAATCGAGCAGTTCCCGTCTCCGTATCCCCTGGGTCAGACCCACCCCGGGAGCATCGAGCAGTTCCCGTCTCCGTATCCCCTGGGTCAGAAACACACCGGGAGCACCGTGCACAGTTCCCATCTCCATATCCCGCTGGGTCAGACCCTCACCGGGATCACCGTGCACAGTTCCCGTCTCCATATCCCCCTGGGTCAGACCCACACCGGGATCACCGTGCACAGTTCCCATCTCCATATCCCCTGGGTCAGACCCACACCGGGATCACCGTGCACAGTTCCCGTCTCCATATCCCCCTGGGTCAGACCCACACCGGGATCACCGTGCACAGTTCCCGTCTCCGTATCCCCTGGGTCAGACCCACACCGGGATCACCGTGCACAGTTCCCGTCTCCATATCCCCCTGGGTCAGACCCACACCGGGATCACCGTGCACATTTCCCGTCTCCATATCCCCCTGGGTCAGACACACACCGGGATCACCGTGCACAGTTTCCATCTCCATATCCCTGGATCAGTCACACACCGGGAGCACCGTGCACAGTTCCCGTCTCCATATCCCCCTGGGTCATACCCACACTGGGATCACCGTGCACAGTTCCCGTCTCCATAACCCCCTGGGTCAGACCCACACTGGGAGCACCGTGCACAGTTCCCATCTCCATATCCCTGGATCAGTCACACACCGGGAGCACCGTGCACAGTTCCCGTCTCCATATCCCCCTGGGTCATACCCACACTGGGATCACCGTGCACAGTTCCCATCTCCATATCCCCCTGGGTCATACCCACACTGGGATCACCGTGCACAGTTCCCATCTCCATATCCCCCTGGGTCATACCCACACTGGGATCACCGTGCACAGTTCCCGTCTCCATATCCCCCTGGGTCAGACCCACACCGGGATCACCGTGCACAGTTCCCGTCTCCATAACCCCCTGGGTCAGACCCACACCGGGAGCACCGTGCACAGTTCCCATCTCCATATCCCCCTGGGTCAGACCCACACCGGGAGCACCGTACACAGTTCCCATCTCCATATCCCCCTGGATCAGACCCACACCAGGATCACCGTGCACAGTTCCCATCTCCATATCCCCCTGGATCAGACCCACACCGGGATCACCGTGCACAGTTCCCATCTCCATATCCCCCTGTGTCAGACCCACACCGGGAGCACCGTGCACAGTTCCCATCTCCATATCCCCCTGGGTCAGACCCACACCGGGAGCACCGTGCACAGTTCCCATCTCCATATCCCCCTGGATCAGACCCACACCGGGATCACTGTGTACAGTTCCTGTCTCTGATCCCTGGGTCAGACCCACTCCGGGAGCACCGTACACAGATCCTGTCTCTGATCCCTGGGTCAGACACACACAGGGATCACCGTGTACAGTTCCCGTCTCCGTATCCCTGGGTCAGACCCACACCGGGAGCACCGTGCACAGTTCCCATCTCCATATCCCCCTGGGTCAGACCCACACCGGGAGCACCGTGCACAGTTCCCATCTCCATATCCCCCTGGATCAGACCCACACCGGGATCACTGTGTACAGTTCCTGTCCCTGATCCCTGGGTCAGACCCATTCCGGGAGCACCGTACACAGATCCTGTCTCTGATCTCTGGGTCAGACCCACACCGGGAGCACCGTGCACAGTTCCCGTCTCTGCATCCCTGGGTCTAACCCACACCGGGATCACCGTGTACAGTTCCCGTCTCTGTATCCCTGGGTCAGACCCACACCGGGATCACCGTGCACAGTTCCCATCTCCATATCCCCCTGGGTCAGACCCACACCGGGAGCACCGTGCACAGTTCCCATCTCCATATCCCCCTGGGTCAGACCCACACACACCGGGATCACGGTGCACAGTTCCCATCTCCATATCCCCCTGGGTCAGACCCGCACCGGGAGCACGGTGCACATTCGCTTCTCTCGGAGGGTATCTGTGAAATGGGGTAAAAAGCACTAGTTGGGAAAGCGGTCGCGGGAGAGCTCCGATGTTTCCTTGAATAGTTAATCTCTGGGGAAGAGAAGAGGAATGTCAGGGGTTATAGCTTCAGCGATGTCCCTTTAATTCAGCCTGCTGCCGAATTTGTGTGCTTTGAAGGGAGTTGTCCGTCAACGAGTGGTGCTGAGGAGTGCGATCACAATCATTCACTCTGATTGCGTTTGGTCTTTTAATCGGAAGAGGACGAGTTGCCAGCAAAGGAAAAGGCTTCGACAAGCTTTCAAGACGTTTTGGAATGATTGTTAGGTCCGCAACTTGCGTTTGAAAGCGGCGCTGAAGAGTTGTTTGGAAAGGTGCTGGCGCTTTGGAAACCAGCGAATTTGGAGCAGGTTCGTATCCAGGCCTTGACATATGTTTTCGGAACCTTCCCCACATTTGTTAGCAGCAAAGGTTCAGATCTGGGGCACACGTTTTGGTAACCTCTTGAGTTTTCAAAACTTTTCAGTAGTTTTAGATTGTTTGAATGAATATCAGAATCAGAAGTGTTGAATCCTTTTGTGGCTGTTGGTCTCCATATCCCCCTGGGTCAGACCCACCCCGGGATCACCGTGCACAGTTCCCATCTCCATATCCCCCTGGGTCAGACCCACCCCGGGATCACCGTGCACAGTTCCCATCTCCATATCCCCCTGGTTCAGACCCACCCCGGGATCACCGTGCACAGTTCCCGTCTCCGTATCCCCCTGGGTCAGACCCACCCCGGGATCACCGTGCACAGTTCCCGTCTCCGTATCCCCCTGGGTCAGACCCACCCCGGGAGCATCGAGCAGTTCCCGTCTCCGTATCCCCTGGGTCAGACCCACCCCGGGAGCATCGAGCAGTTCCCGTCTCCGTATCCCCTGGGTCAGACCCACCCCGGGAGCATCGAGCAGTTCCCGTCTCCATATCCCCCTGGGTCAGACCCACACCCGGAGCACCGTGCACAGTTCCCATCTCCATATATCTGGGTCAGACCCACACCGGGATCACCGTGCACAGTTCCCGTCTCTGTATCCCCCTGGGTCAGACCCACACCGGGAGCATCGTGCACAGTTCCCATCTCCATATCCCTGGTTCAGACCCACACCGGGATCACCGTGCACAGTTCCCATCTCCGTATCCCCCTGGGTCAGACCCACACCGGGAGCACCGTGCACAGTTCCCATCTCCATATCCCCCTGGGTCAGACCCACCCCGGGATCACCGTGCACAGTTCCCGTCTCCATATCCCCCTGGGTCAGACCCACACCGGGATCACCGTGCACAGTTCCCATCTCCGTATCCCCCTGGGTCAGACCCACACCGGGATCACTGTGCACAGTTCCCGTCTCCATTTCTCTGGGTCAGACCCACACCGGGATCACCGTGGACAGTACCCGTCTCCGTATCCCTCTGGGTCAGACCCAACCCGGGAGCACCGTGTACAGTTCCCATCTCCATATCCCCCTGGGTCAGACCCACACCGGGATCACCGTGCACAGTACCCGTCTCCGTATCCCTCTGGGTCAGACCCACACCGGGATCACCGTGCACAGTTCCCATCTCCGTATCCCCCTGGGTCAGACCCACACCGGGATCACTGTGCACAGTTCCCGTCTCCATTTCTCTGGGTCAGACCCACACCGGGATCACTGTGCACAGTACCCGTCTCCGTATCCCTCTGGGTCAGACCCAACCCGGGAGCACCGTGTACAGTTCCCATCTCCATATCCCTGGGTCAGACCCACACCGGGAGCACCGTGCACAGTTCCCATCTCCATATCCCTGGGTCAGACCCATACCGGGAGCACCGTGCACAGTTCCCATCTCCATATCCCCCTGGATCAGACCCACACCGGGATCACCGTGCACAGTTCGCATCTCCATATCCCCCTGGGTCAGACCCACCCCGGGAGCATCGAGCAGTTCCCGTCTCCGTATCCCCCTGGGTCAGACCCACACCGGGAGCATCGAGCAGTTCCCGTCTCCGTATCCCCCTGGGTCAGACCCACTCCGGGATCACCGTGCACAGTTCCCGACTCCGTATCCCCCTGGGTCAGACCCACACCGGGATCACCGTGCACAGTTCCCATCTCCATATCCCCCTGGGTCAGACCCACACCGGGATCACCGTGCACAGTTCCCGACTCCATATCCCTGGGTCAGACCCACCCCGGGAGCATCGAGCAGTTCCCGTCTCCGTATCCCCTGGGTCAGACCCACACCGGGATCACCGTGCACAGTTCCCGTCTCCAAATACCCCTGGGTCAGACCCACCTCGGGAGCATCGAGCAGTTCCCGTCTCCGTATCTCCCCGGGTCAGACCCACACCGGGATCACCGTGCACAGTTCCCGTCTCCATATCCCCCTGGGTCAGACCCACCCCGGGATCACCGTGCACAGTTCCCGTCTCCATATCCCCCTGGGTCAGACCCACACCGGGAGCATCGAGCAGTTCCCGTCTCCGTATCCCCCTGGGTCAGACCCACCACGGGAGCATCGAGCAGTTCCCGTCTCCGTATCCCCCTGGGTCAGACCCACCACGGGAGCATCGAGCAGTTCCCGTCTCCGTATCCCCCTCGGTCAGACCCACCCCGGGAGCATCGAGCAGTTCCCGTCTCCGTATCCCCCTGGGTCAGAGCCGCCCCGGGAGAATCGAGCAGTTCCCGTCTCCGTATCCCCTGGGTCAGACCCACCCCGGGAGCATCGAGCAGTTCCCGTCTCCGTATCCCCTGGGTCAGAAACACACCGGGAGCACCGTGCACAGTTCCCATCTCCATATCCCGCTGGGTCAGACCCACACCGGGATCACCGTGCACAGTTCCCATCTCCATATCCCCCTGGGTCAGACCCACACCGGGAGCACTGTGCACAGTTCCCGTCTCCGTTTCCCCCTGGGTCAGACCCACACCGGGATCACCGTGCACAGTTCCCGACTCCATATCCCTGGGTCAGACCCACCCCGGGAGCATCGAGCAGTTCCCGTCTCCGTATCCCCTGGGTCAGACCCACACCGGGATCACCGTGCACAGTTCCCGTCTCCAAATACCCCTGGGTCAGACCCACCTCGGGAGCATCGAGCAGTTCCCGTCTCCGTATCTCCCTGGGTCAGACCCACACCGGGATCACCGTGCACAGTTCCCGTCTCCATATCCCCCTGGGTCAGACCCACCCCGGGATCACCGTGCACAGTTCCCGTCTCCATATCCCCCTGGGTCAGACCCACACCGGGAGCATCGAGCAGTTCCCGTCTCCGTATCCCCCTGGGTCAGACCCACCACGGGAGCATCGAGCAGTTCCCGTCTCCGTATCCCCCTGGGTCAGACCCACCACGGGAGCATCGAGCAGTTCCCGTCTCCGTATCCCCCTCGGTCAGACCCACCCCGGGAGCATCGAGCAGTTCCCGTCTCCGTATCCCCCTGGGTCAGAGCCACCCCGGGAGAATCGAGCAGTTCCCGTCTCCGTATCCCCTGGGTCAGACCCACCCCGGGAGCATCGAGCAGTTCCCGTCTCCGTATCCCCTGGGTCAGAAACACACCGGGAGCACCGTGCACAGTTCCCATCTCCATATCCCGCTGGGTCAGACCCTCACCGGGATCACCGTGCACAGTTCCCGTCTCCATATCCCCCTGGGTCAGACCCACACCGGGATCACCGTGCACAGTTCCCATCTCCATATCCCCTGGGTCAGACCCACACCGGGATCACCGTGCACAGTTCCCGTCTCCATATCCCCCTGGGTCAGACCCACACCGGGATCACCGTGCACAGTTCCCGTCTCCGTATCCCCTGGGTCAGACCCACACCGGGATCACCGTGCACAGTTCCCGTCTCCATATCCCCCTGGGTCAGACCCACACCGGGATCACCGTGCACAGTTCCCGTCTCCATATCCCCCTGGGTCAGACCCACACCGGGATCACCGTGCACAGTTCCCATCTCCATATCCCTGGATCAGTCACACACCGGGAGCACCGTGCACAGTTCCCGTCTCCATATCCCCCTGGGTCATACCCACACTGGGATCACCGTGCACAGTTCCCGTCTCCATAACCCCCTGGGTCAGACCCACACTGGGAGCACCGTGCACAGTTCCCATCTCCATATCCCCCTGGGTCAGACCCACACCGGGAGCACCGTACACAGTTCCCATCTCCATATCCCCCTGGATCAGACCCACACCAGGATCACCGTGCACAGTTCCCATCTCCATATCCCCCTGGATCAGACCCACACCGGGATCACCGTGCACAGTTCCCATCTCCATATCCCCCTGTGTCAGACCCACACCGGGAGCACCGTGCACAGTTCCCATCTCCATATCCCCCTGGGTCAGACCCACACCGGGAGCACCGTGCACAGTTCCCATCTCCATATCCCCCTGGGTCAGACCCACCCCGGGATCACCGTGCACAGTTCCCATCTCCATATCCCCCTGGTTCAGACCCACCCCGGGATCACCGTGCACAGTTCCCGTCTCCGTATCCCCTGGGTCAGACCCGTCCCGGGATCACCGTGCACAGTTCCCGTCTCCGTATCCCCCTGGGTCAGACCCACCCCGGGAGCATCGAGCAGTTCCCGTCTCCGTATCCCCTGGGTCAGACCCACCCCGGGAGCATCGAGCAGTTCCCGTCTCCGTATCCCCTGGGTCAGACCCACCCCGGGAGCATCGAGCAGTTCCCGTCTCCATATCCCCCTGGGTCAGACCCACACCCGGAGCACCGTGCACAGTTCCCATCTCCATATATCTGGGTCAGACCCACACCGGGATCACCGTGCACAGTTCCCGTCTCTGTATCCCCCTGGGTCAGACCCACACCGGGAGCATCGTGCACAGTTCCCATCTCCATATCCCTGGTTCAGACCCACACCGGGATCACCGTGCACAGTTCCCATCTCCGTATCCCCCTGGGTCAGACCCACACCGGGAGCACCGTGCACAGTTCCCATCTCCATATCCCCCTGGGTCAGACCCACCCCGGGATCACCGTGCACAGTTCCCGTCTCCATATCCCCCTGGGTCAGACCCACACCGGGATCACCGTGCACAGTTCCCATCTCCGTATCCCCCTGGGTCAGACCCACACCGGGATCACTGTGCACAGTTCCCGTCTCCATTTCTCTGGGTCAGACCCACACCGGGATCACCGTGGACAGTACCCGTCTCCGTATCCCTCTGGGTCAGACCCAACCCGGGAGCACCGTGTACAGTTCCCATCTCCATATCCCCCTGGGTCAGACCCACACCGGGATCACCGTGCACAGTACCCGTCTCCGTATCCCTCTGGGTCAGACCCACACCGGGATCACCGTGCACAGTTCCCATCTCCGTATCCCCCTGGGTCAGACCCACACCGGGATCACTGTGCACAGTTCCCGTCTCCATTTCTCTGGGTCAGACCCACACCGGGATCACTGTGCACAGTACCCGTCTCCGTATCCCTCTGGGTCAGACCCAACCCGGGAGCACCGTGTACAGTTCCCATCTCCATATCCCTGGGTCAGACCCACACCGGGAGCACCGTGCACAGTTCCCATCTCCATATCCCTGGGTCAGACCCATACCGGGAGCACCGTGCACAGTTCCCATCTCCATATCCCCCTGGATCAGACCCACACCGGGATCACCGTGCACAGTTCGCATCTCCATATCCCCCTGGGTCAGACCCACACCGGGAGCACCGTGCACAGTTCCCATCTCCATATCCCCCTGGGTCAGACCCACACTGGGAGCATCGAGCAGTTCCCGTCTCCGTATCCCCCTGGGTCAGACCCACCCCGGGAGCATCGAGCAGTTCCCGTCTCCGTATCCCCCTGGGTCAGACCCACACCGGGAGCATCGAGCAGTTCCCGTCTCCGTATCCCCCTGGGTCAGACCCACTCCGGGATCACCGTGCACAGTTCCCGACTCCGTATCCCCCTGGGTCAGACCCACACCGGGATCACCGTGCACAGTTCCCATCTCCATATCCCCCTGGGTCAGACCCACACCGGGAGCACTGTGCACAGTTCCCGTCTCCGTTTCCCCCTGGGTCAGACCCACACCGGGATCACCGTGCACAGTTCCCGACTCCATATCCCTGGGTCAGACCCACCCCCGGGAGCATCGAGCAGTTCCCGTCTCCGTATCCCCCTGGGTCAGACCCACACCGGGAGCATCGAGCAGTTCCCGTCTCCGTACTCCCTGGGTCAGACCCACACCGGGATCACCGTGCACAGTTCCCGTCTCCAAATACCCCTGGGTCAGACCCACCTCGGGAGCATCGAGCAGTTCCCGTCTCCGTATCTCCCTGGGGTCAGACCCACACCGGGATCACCGTGCACAGTTCCGTCTCCATATCTCCCTGGGTCAGACCCACCCCGGGATCACCGTGCACAGTTCCCGTCTCCATATCCCCCTGGGTCAGACCCACACCGGGAGCATCGAGCAGTTCCCGTCTCCGTATCCCCCTGGGTCAGACCCACCACGGGAGCATCGAGCAGTTCCCGTCTCCGTATCCCCCCCTGGTCAGACCCACCACGGGAGCATCGAGCAGTTCCCGTCTCCGTATCCCCCTCGGTCAGACCCCACCCGGGAGCATCGAGCAGTTCCCGTCTCGTATCCCCCTGGGTCAGAGCCACCCCGGGAGAATCGAAGCAGTTCCCGTCTCCGTATCCCCTGGGTCAGACCCACCCCGGGAGCATCGAGCAGTTCCCGTCTCCGTATCCCCTGGGTCAGAAACACACCGGGAGCACCGTGCACAGTTCCCATCTCCATATCCCGCTGGGTCAGACCCACACCGGGATCACCGTGCACAGTTCCCATCTCCATATCCCCCTGGGTCAGACCCACACCGGGAGCACTGTGCACAGTTCCCGTCTCCGTTTCCCCCTGGGTCAGACCCACACCGGGATCACCGTGCACAGTTCCCGTCTCCATATCCCCCTGGGTCAGACCCACCCGGGATCACCGTGCACAGTTCCCGTCTCCATATCCCCCTGGGTCAGACCCACACCGGGAGCATCGAGCAGTTCCCGTCTCCGTATCCCCCTGGGTCAGACCCACCACGGGAGCATCGAGCAGTTCCCGTCTCCGTATCCCCTGGGTCAGACCCACACGGGAGCATCGAGCAGTTCCCGTCTCCGTATCCCCCTCGGTCAGACCCACCCCGGGAGCATCGAGCAGTTCCCGTCTCCGTATCCCCCTGGGTCAGAGCCACCCCGGGAGAATCGAGCAGTTCCCCGTCTCCGTATCCCCTGGGTCAGACCACCCCGGGAGCATCGAGCAGTTCCCGTCTCCGTATCCCCTGGGTCAGAAACACACCGGGAGCACCGTGCACAGTTCCCATCTCCATATCCCGCTGGGTCAGACCCTCACCGGGATCACCGTGCACAGTTCCCGTCTCCATATCCCCCTGGGTCAGACCCACACCGGGATCACCGTGGCACAGTTCCCATCTCCATATCCCCTGGGTCAGACCCACACCGGGATCACCCGTGCACAGTTCCCGTCTCCATATCCCCCTGGGTCAGACCCCACACCGGGATCACCGTGCACAGTTCCCGTCTCCGTATCCCCTGGGTCAGACCCACACCGGGATCACCGTGCACAGTTCCCGTCTCCATATCCCCCTGGGTCAGACCACACCGGGATCACCGTGCACAGTTCCCGTCTCCATATCCCCCTGGGTCAGACCCACACCGGATCACCGTGCACAGTTCCCATCTCCATATCCCTGGATCAGTCACACACCGGGAGCACCGTGCACAGTTCCCGTCTCCATATCCCCCTGGGTCATACCCCACACTGGGATCACCGTGCACAGTTCCCGTCTCCATAACCCCCTGGGTCAGACCCCACACTGGGAGCACCGTGCACAGTTCCCATCTCCATATCCCCCTGGGTCAGACCCACACCGGGAGCACCGTACACAGTTCCCATCTCCATATCCCCCTGGATCAGACCCACACCAGATCACCGTGCACAGTTCCCATCTCCATATCCCCCCTGGATCAGACCCACACCGGGATCACCGTGCACAGTTCCCATCTCCATATCCCCTGTGTCAGACCCACACCGGGAGCACCGTGCACAGTTCCCATCTCCATATCCCCCTGGGTCAGACCCCACACCGGGAGCACCGTGCACAGTTCCCATCTCCATATCCCCCTGGATCAGACCCACACCGGGATCACTGTGTACAGTTCCTGTCTCTGATCCCTGGGTCAGACCCACTCCGGGAGCACCGTACACAGATCCTGTCTCTGATCCCTGGGTCAGACACACACAGGGATCACCGTGTACAGTTCCCGTCTCCGTATCCCTGGGTCAGACCCACACCGGGAGCACCGTGCACAGTTCCCATCTCCATATCCCCCTGGGTCAGACCCACACCGGGAGCACCGTGCACAGTTCCCATCTCCATATCCCCTGGATCAGACCCACACCGGGATCACTGTGTACAGTTCCTGTCTCTGATCCCTGGGTCAGACCCATTCCGGGAGCACCGTGCACCAGATCCTGTCTCTGATCTCTGGGTCAGACCCACACCGGGAGCACCGTGCACAGTTCCCGTCTCTGCATCCCTGGGTCTGACCCACACCGGGATCACCGTGTACAGTTCCCGTCTCTGTATCCCTGGGTCAGACCCACACCGGGATCACCGTGCACAGTTCCCATCTCCATATCCCCCTGGGTCAGACCCACACACACCGGATCACGGTGCCACAGTTCCCATCTCCATATCCCCCTGGGTCAGGGAGCACGGTGCACATTCGCTTCTCTCGGAGGGTATCTGTGAAATGGGGTAAAAAGCACTAGTTGGGAAAGCGGTCGCGGCAGAGCTCCGATGTTTCCTTGAATAGTTAATCTCCGGGGAAGAGAAGAGGAATGTCAGGGGTTATAGCTTCAGCGATGTCCCTTTAATTCAGCCTGCTGCCGAATTTGTGTGCTTTGAAGGGAGTTGTCCGTCAACGAGTGGTGCTGAGGAGTGCGATCACAATCATTCCCTCTGATTGCGTTTGGTCTTTTAATCGGAAGCGGACGAGTTACCAGCAAAGGAAAAGGCTTCGACAAGCTTTCAAGACGTTTTAGAATGATTGTTAGGTCCGCAACTTGCGTTTGAAAGCGGCGCTGAAGAGTTGTTTGGAAAGGTGCTGGCGCTTTGGAAACCAGCGAATTTGGAGCAGGTTCGTATCCAGGCCTTGACATATGTTTTCGGAACCTTCCCCACATTTGTTAGCAGCAAAGGTTCAGATCTGGGGCACACGTTTTGGTAACCTCTTGAGTTTTCAAAACTTTTCAGTAGTTTTAGATTGTTTGAATGAATATCAGAATCAGAAGTGTTGAATCCTTTTGTGGCTGTGGGTCTCCGTATCCCCTGGGTCAGACCCACCCCGGGAGCATCGAGCAGTTCCCGTCTCCGTATCCCCCTGGGTCAGACCCACCCCGGGAGCATCGAGCAGTTCCCGTCTCCGTATCCCCCTGGGTCAGACCCACCCCGGGAGCATCGAGCAGTTCCCGTCTCCGTATCCCCCTGGGTCAGACCCACCCCGGGAGCATCGAGCCGTTCCCGTCTCCGTATCCCCCTGGGTCAGACCCACCCCGGGAGCATCGAGCAGTTCCCGTCTCCGTATCCCCCTGGGTCAGACCCACCCCGGGAGCATCGAGCAGTTCCCGTCTCCGTATCCCCCTGGGTCAGACCCACCCCGGGAGCATCGAGCAGTTCCCGTCTCCGTATCCCCCTGGGTCAGACCCACCCCGGGAGCATCGAGCAGTTCCCGTCTCCGTATCCCCCTGGGTCAGACCCACACCGGGAGCACCGTGCACAGTTCCCATCTCCATATATCTGGGTCAGACCCACACCGGGATCACCGTGCACAGTTCCCGTCTCCGTATCCCCCTGGGTCAGACCCATCCCGGGAGCACCGTGCACAGTTCCCGTCTCCATATCCCCCTGGGTCAGACCCACCCAGGGAGCATCGAGCAGTTCCCGTCTCCGTATCCCCCTGGGTCAGACCCACCCCGGGAGCATCGAGCAGTTCCCGTCTCCGTATCCCCTGGGTCAGACCCACCCCGGGAGCATCGAGCAGTTCCCGTCTCCGTATCCCCTGGGTCAGACCCACCCCGGGAGCATCGAGCAGTTCCCGTCTCCGTATCCCCCTGGGTCAGACCCACCCCGGGAGCATCGAGCAGTTCCCGTCTCCGTATCCCCCTGGGTCAGACCCACACCGGGATCACCGTGCACAGTTCCCATCTCCATATCCCCCTGGGTCAGACCCACACTGGGAGCACCGTGCACAGTTCCCGTCTCCGTATCCCCCTGGGTCAGACCCACACCGGGATCACTGTGCACAGTTCCCATCTCCATAACCCCCTGGGTCAGACCCACACTGGGATCACCGTGCACAGTTCCCGTCTCCATATCCCCCTGGGTCAGACCCACACCGGGATCACCGTGCACAGTTCCCGTCTCCATATCCCCCTGGGTCAGACCCACACCGGGATCACCGTGCACAGTTCCCGTCTCCATATCCCCCTGGGTCAGACCCACACCGGGAGCACCGTGCACAGTTCCCGTCTCCATATCCCCCTGGATCAGACCCACACCGGGAGCACCGTGCACAGTTCCCATCTCCATATCCCCCTGGGTCAGACCCACACCGGGAGCACTGTGCACATTACGCAGAGAGTGGTGAGTGTGTGGAATGGGCTGCTGGCAACGGTGGTGGAGGTGGAAACGATAGGGTCTTTTAAGAGACTCCTGGATGGATACATGGAGCTTAGAAAAATAGAGGGATGGGTGGGCCTGTATTGTGCTGTATTCTGTGTTTCTACTTCGCCAATAAATATGGAATAACGTTTTGAGTAACGTATCCCCTTTTCCAAGACTTTAGAATAGTGTTTAATTATTTAATTTAATTTGATCAGAATTTTGGAAAACGTTTGAATTGTAAGATTATTAAGAATCATCTTTGTTCCCCTTCCTCCTTTCCCCTCTCCTGCCCTTCAGCTTGCAGGAACTTCTAACATACGCTCACCAGAGTCGCCAGGAACGAAGGGAAGAGGAAGTGAACGCAGGAGAGAGAGAGAGAGAGAGAGAGAAAGGGGGAGAGGGGGAAGAGAGGGAGCGAGACCCGCATCGAGGAGCCGACAATTGTTCCAAGTAATTCTTAACCTGTGCCCACTCCCCGATAATACGACGCCCCTTGTTTTCTCTCCCCTCTCTTCCTTTTTCTCCACCTCCTCTCTCTTCCTTTTCATCTACTCCCTCTCTCCTCTCCCCTTTCTCTTCTCTCCTCTCTCTCACTCTCTTGTCCTCTTCCCCCTCTCCCCTCCCCATACACCACTCCCTCTCACACTCTTTCTCCCCTTATCCTCTCCCATTCCCCCTCTCACGTCCCCCTCTCTCCCTTTCCCCTTTCCCATTCCCCATCCCGTCTCTCTCTCTCTCCTCTTCCCCATCTCTCTCTTTCCCCGCCCCTCGCTCTCCCCCTCCTCCACCACTACCCTTCACCTTCTCTCCACCTCTCTACTTCTCCTCTTTCTCTTCATTTGCCCCCTCTCTCCGGGACCCTGTCTTACATCTCCCCCCCCGCCCCCCCGTTCCTCCCCTCTCTCAGGTCATCTTTCCCTGGTCTCTCCGCCTACAGGTTCCCGGAGTGGGATCCCTACTGTAGCCGGATGGAACCTCCTTTGGAACCGGACGATCGCCCCCCGCCCATCAAAGCGCCGTCTCCGTTCGAGTCCACGGTGAAGATAGCCGGGCGGGGCGCCCACTCCTGTCGCAGCTGCTTTCTGTGCCTGGCCCTCATAGCCCTCCTGTCTGGGGCACCTACCCTGGCGCTGGGACTGACCAACCACCCGTGGCCTTCGATTCCCGCCACGCTCGGTGTCGCCCTCCTCGCCGTCGCCTTCCTGGCTCTCCTGGCCGGCTGCGCCCCCCGCCCCGCGGCCGGCCGCCGACGCAAGACGAGCCTGGTCTCCTTGGTGGAGCAGGGGCGGGAGCGGGGGCAGTGGGCTGGGTGAGGGGGCGCCGCGGCCGGCCGCCGACGCAAGACGAGCCTGGTCTCCTTGGTGGAGCGGGGGCAGTGGGCTGGGTGAGGGGGCGCCGCGGCAAGAGAAGGGGATGTGACGAGTGGACCAGTTTTATGCTTAGTTAAAGAATCGCTGCACACCGTCTCCGTGGGCTGAATGGCTCGCTTCTGTCCCTAGTCTTACCTTAATATGTTAAGTTAGATGCAATTAAATGTTTTACATTCGTTTCTTTCTATTCAAGCCTTCCATTTTTTCTCAATCACTCAGTCTACCAGTTGGGAAAGGTGGACTTCTAATTAATTGAAAGTTTGAGGCCAACCTTCCCTCTATTTTTTTCAGCTGTCTCTGAACAGCAACTTTTTACAGATTCCGAAAACTGTATTTGTTGTAATACGTATATTTAGAATGAAAATTTTTAAAAACCACACACTTCCGATTCTATTTATTAATTGGAGATTACAACACAGAAAGTATTTCACATTTCGTAAATCTTTTCTGTCTGCATTAGCTGTGTGGCACAAAGTCTATGTGTGCGGGAGTGTTTGCGTTACTGCGCTGCCACGCAGTTTAGAGGGAACGGTATTGTACGGGGCCTCATTCCTAACCTCCCAGCCTGCCAGCTGGTAAGTGTGGGATGCGCAGGTAAAGACTTTGTTCAGGTTATTTCATGTTTTATTCCCAATCTTTCAGTCTACGCACTGGGAAATGTGAACTGCCAGTTTAATTTGCGAAGTTCCAGTCCCAGGGCAGGAGATGTGTGCACAGTTTGAGAGATTGTATATCTTCAGTTGTACAATGTGTACCTAGTATTTTGTAGCTGCTCACACTGGCTGTGCTAAACCAACAATTTTCTGTTCAGCCAGCTGGGTTGGATGGCCTGTTCATCTTTATGAACAGTTAAAGAGTTTGTGCGTTACGTATACTTGCTGTTAACTCTCTCTCTCACACACACACTATGTTTCCAAGTGCATTTCCCTTCCTTCTGGGTCTGGTTCTGCAAATTCTCTCCCTCCCCCCACTTTCTCACTCTCTGTCTCTCTCAGTCCTTCCCTCTCGCCAGCACTGAGTCTGGCCCTGTGCCTCAGGAGGGGAGGGAACTGAGGAGTCTGGCCCTGTGCCTCAGGAGGGGAGGGAACTGAGGAGGGTGGCAGCAGTATCAGGGGACTCTCAGGGGGATAGAAAAGTGGTTCTGTGGATGTGAAAAGGAAGTTTGCCTCCCAGGTGCCAGGGTTTGTGATGTTTCTGAACCTGTCCACGATATCCTGAAAAGGAGGGTGAGCAGCCAGAGGTCGTGGTGCATGTTGGTACCAACGACATAGGTAGCATGAGGGAGGAGGTCCTGAAACAGACTACAGGGAGTTAGGGAGGAAGCTGAGAGACAGGACCTCAAAGGTAGTATCTTGGGATTGCTACCTGTGCCACACGACAGTGAGGACAGGAATAGAGTGAGGTGGCAGAGAAATGCGTGGCTGAAGAATTGGAGCAGGGGGCAGGGATTCAGATTTCTGGATAATTGGGACTGCTTTGGGGCAGGTGTGGCCTGTACGAAAGGAATGGGTTGCACTTGAATCCGAGGGGAGGGTCCAATTTTCTCGAGGGTAGGTATAATAGAACTGTTGGGAGTGGTTTAAACTGAACAGGCTGGGGTGTGGCTCTGTTGGTAAGAGATGGAATTACATCTTTAGAAAGAGGTGACACAGGGTCAGAGAATGTTTAATCTTTGTGGGTGGAGCTAAGAAATTGCGAGGGTAAAAGAAACATGTTAGGAATCCTATACAGGCCTCCAAATCGCTGCCAAGACATACGGTTGAGATTGCAAAGGGAACCGGAAAAGGCACGTAATAAGGGTAATGACACAATTGTAATGGGGGACTTCAATATGCAGGGGGAATTGGGAAAAACAGGTTGGTGTTGGATCACAAGGGAGGGAATTTGTTGAATGCCTGTGAGATGGCATTTTAGAGCAGCCTGTGTTTGAGCCGACTCGGGGAAAGGCCGTCTTAGACTGGGTGTTGTGTAATAACCCAGATCTTATTAGGGAGCTTAATGTAAAGGAACCCTTAGGAGGCAGTGATCATAATATGAGTGAATACATACTGTAATTTGAGAGGGAGAAGCAGAAGTCACATATATCTGTATCTCAGTGGAATAAAGGGAATTACAGAGGCATGAGAGAGGAGGGAGCTTGTCCAGGTGGATTGGAGGAGGATACTGGCAGAGAAGATGGCAGAACAGAAGTTTCTGGAATAGTTCACAGGTGCAGGATAGCTATATCACACAGAGGAAGAAGTTCTCAAATGGCAGAGATAGGCAATTGTGGCTGACAAGGGAAGTTAAGGGCTGCATAAAAGCCAAGGAAAGGGGCATATGAAGTAGTGAGTGGGAGTTGGATGATTGGGAAGCTTTTAAAATCCAACAAATGGCAACTAAAAGAGCTGTAAGGAGGGGAAAGATGAAATTTGAGGGCTGTCACGTACCCCGTGACCGGGTCACCGAACCAGCAGAAATGGAGTCTGGTATCACTGTAACTAATAGTGTTTATTAGTAAACTAAGTAATACAGTACTATAAAATGTAAATATATGAAACAGTTTAGCAATGATATATACAGAAGTGTGGAAATAGGGATCAAAACCAGGCTCTTTCAAAGTCTAGGGGTAAATGGATAGTCTTACGATGGTGAAGAGTTCAGTTCAGTTTAGGTCGAGGTAGTTCTGGTGTAACGTTGGAGAGAGAGAGAGAGAGAGAGAGAGAGAGAGAGAGAGAGAGAGAGAGAGAATGAGAGAGAGAGAGAATGAGAGAGAGAGATGGAGAGAGGGAGAGAGAGAGAATGAGAGAGAGAGGGAGAGAATAAGAGAGAGAAAGAGAGAGAGAATGAGAGAGAGAGAGATGGAGAGAGGGAGAGAATGAGAGAGAGAGATGGAGAGAGGGAGAGAGAATGAGAGAGAGAGAGGGAGAGAGAGAGAGAATGAGAGAGAGAGAGAGAGATGGAGAGAGAGGGAGAGAGAGAATGAGAGAGAGAGAGGGAGAGAGGGAGAGGTGATGCCATTGCTGTCGAACCTTCCATTGTCTTCCTGTCCTGTCCTGTTATGGTCACCGACTGTGACCCCTCCGTACCAGGCACGACTGTCCTCCAGTGGTGAGCCTGTCACCCAGGCGAGGGTGGACATACACACAAGCCCCCACCGGTCTGCCTTCACACACTGTGAGCCCCTGATCGATTCCCCCGACTCGATCCTCCGAACCGCCACCTTCACATGGGTGCACAACGCTCTTTCAGTGTCCCGTGGTGTGTCTTCGCAGATCTGCTTTTTATCATCACCGGCCGTCCGTCACCTGGTCCCGCCTGGCTGTCTCAGCAAGAATCTTACAAGCAGGCAAAAGTGTCCTCGGAGCAAAAGTGAATAATCAGCCGTGGAGCCATAACTTTAAATCTTTGTCTCCCTCTCTCACATCTGCGCTGGGTGCCTCCCGCCTCCTCTTCTCTCTCTCTCTCTCTCATTAGCAGCATAGATCCACAGGGGGGTCAACTCTGGACCCCATCTCAGCTTGGTTTGCTCATCTCAGGGCAAACTAGCCAATAATATAAAGCAGGATATCAGTTTTTTCAGTTATATAAAAAGTAAAAGGAAGGTGAGAGTTGATATTGGACCACTGGAAAATGATGCTGGTGAGGTAGTAATGTGGCTAAAAAAAAATGGCGGATGAACTGAATGGGTACTTTGAATCAGTCTTCACTGTGGAAGACACAAGCAGTGTGCTAGAAGTCTGTGAGTGTCAGAGAACAGGAGTGAGTCATGATCTTTCAGAATCACTTGATTCTGGCACGGTCCTGGAGGACTGGAAGATTGGAAATGTCACTCCACTCTTTAAGAAGGCAGGATGGTCAAAAGAAAGGAAATTCCAGGCCAGTCAGCAGCTGGGAAAGTGTTGGAGTCTATTATTAAGGATGAGGTTTCGGGTACTTGGAGACACTGATAAAATAAGTCAACGTCAGTGTTGTTCCTGTAAAGAGTTTTTCGAGGAAGTAACAAGCAGAGTGGACAAAGGAGAGGCCGTGGATTTTGAGAAGGCGTTTGAGGTGCCACACATGAGGCTGCTTAACAAGATTAAATCCTTTGGCTTTGATAGTGGAAAGGCTGACAGGCAGGAGGCTGCGAGTGGGAATTAAAGGGGTCGGCTGCCAGTGACCAGTGGTGTTCCTCAGGGGTCAGTATTGGGACCGTTACTTTTCACATTGTTTGTCAATGATTTGGATAATGGAATTATGGCTTTGTGGCAAAGTTTGCAGATGATACAAAGATAGGTGGAGGGTAGTGGTGAGGAAGCTGTGATTGTAGCAGGACTTAGACAATTGGAAGATTGGGCAAAACAGTGGCAGATGGAATACAGTGTTGGGAAATGTATGAGAATGCATTTTGGTGAAAGGAACAATAGTGCAGACTGTTATCTAAATGGGGAGAAGGTTCAAACATCAGAGGTGCAGAGGGACTTGGGAGTCCTCGTGCAAGACTCCCAGAAGGTTAATGTACAGGTTGGGTCTGTGTTAAAGAAGGCAAATGAAATGTCGGTATTTATTTCAAGGGGAATAGAATATAAAAGCAGAGATAATGCTGAGCCTTTGTAAGACACTCGACAGGCCACACGGAGTATTGTCAACAGTTTTGGGCCCCACGTCTCAGAAAGGATGTGTTGTCATTGGAGAGGGTCCAGAGGAGGTTCACCCGGATGATTCTGGGAATGAAGGGATTAACATGTGAGGAACGTTCGGCAGCTTTGGGCCTGTCCTCACTGGGATTGAGAAGAATGCGTGGGGATCTCATTGAAACTTACCGAATGTTGAATGGAGAAGATAAGGTGGATGTGGAGAGGATGTTTCCTTTTGTGGGGGTATTCAGAACAAGAGAGCACAGCCTCAAAATTGTGGAACGACCTTTTAGAACAGAGGTAAGGAGGAATTCTGTTTTAGCCAGAGAGTGGTGAATCTGTGGAATTCTCTGCCAAATACTTGGGTGTATCTAAGGCAGAAGCTGATAGTTTGCTGATCGGTCGGGGCTTCGAGGATATGGCAAGATGGCAGGTGTGTGGGATCTGGGATCAGGCATGGTAGAATGGCGGAGTGGATCGATGGGCTGAATGGCCTGGCCCTAATTCTTATGGGTTATCTTTCCTCCTCCCTCTCCCTCTCTTTCATGCCCCATCTCCTCCTCTTGCCCCACCTTCTCTCCTCTTTCATGCCCTATCCATCCCTAATGGAGACTTGCCAACAGACAATGAAATGCACAGAGAGGGGTCTCTCCTTCCCCGGGCAGATACACAGGGAAGGGAGACTCACGGATCAAGTCAAATTATCCACTAGTAGAGTCCCAGAGTATGGAAACAGACCCTTCGACCCAACCCAAGTACCCATCTGAGCCAGTCCCATCTGTCCATGTACAGGATCTTTCCTGTCCATGTACCTGTCCAAATGCCTTTTAAATGTTGTTAATATACCAGCCTCAACCAGCTCCTTCCATAGACGGACCACCCTCTGGGTGAAAAAATTGCCCCTATTAAATTTCCTCCCACTTACCTTAAACCTGTGCCCTCTGGTTCTTGATTGCCCAACCCTGGGGGAAATGTCTGTGCACATTCACCCTGTCTGTGCCCCTTGTTGCTTTGTACACCTCTGTAAGATCTCCTACACTCCACGGAATAAATTCCAACCTGCACAACCTCTCTCCATAACTCAGTCCCCAAATCCCGGTAACATCCTCGTAAATCTCCTCTGCACCTTCCCAGCTCAATGGCATCTTTCCTACAGCAGGGCGACCAGAACTGAACACAATACTCTGAGTGTGGCCTCACCAACGTCTTGTACAACTGCAACATAACATCCCAACCCCTGTACTCAGTTCCCTGACTGATGAAGGGCAGAGTGGCAAACGCCTTCTTCACTGCCCTGTCTAAGAGATAGGAGCAGAATTTGGCCATTCAGCCCACTGAGGTTGCTCCTTATCCCTCTTAACTCAGTCTCCTGCCTTCTCTCTGTAACCTTTGACACTCTGACTAATCAAGAACCTATCAACCTCCACTTTCAATGTGGCAATGGATTCCACAGATTTACCAGATCACGGGTTTCAGTGAGATCCCCCTTTACTTTTTTGAAATTCCAGTGAGTACAAGCTCAGAGCTATCAAACACTCCTCCCACATTAACGCTTTTATACCTGGAATCATTCTCGTGAAACCCAACTGGACCCTCTCCAACGCCAGCACATCTTTTCTTAGATACCGGCCCAAAATTGCTCACAATATTACGAGTACAGTCTTTCCGGGAACCAGCTTCTCGTTCTCTCTCTCTCACTCATACGCGCATGCACGATCTCTAACCCGTGCGTGCACTCTCTCTCACTAACACACACTGTCACACTCATTCTCTCACACTCTCTCACCCTCTCACTCACACACACTCTGTCACACTCATTCTCTCACACTCTCTCACCCTCTCACTCACACACACTCTGTCACACTCATTCCCTCTCACCCTCTCACTCACACTCTGTCACACTCATTCCCTCTCACCCTCTCACTCACACACACTCTGTCACACTCATTTCTCACACACTCTCTGACACTCATTCTCTCTCACACTCTCACATACTCTCTCCTCACTCTCTCTCGCACGCTCACACACACTGTCACACTTATTCTCTCTCTCTCTCTCTCTCTCTCTCTCCTCTCCCCCCCCCACCCCCCTCCCCGTCCCCCTCCCCGTCCCCGGCACTCCGCCGCCCTGAGGAGACTGTCTCCAATTTCCCAGGCTTGGAGCGGAAATCTCAGCCACCCGATCGCACTAATGGGCCCACGATGACAGATTGGGATGGCGGCGCTGTCGACAATCACTTCACAGCCTCTGGCTGTTGAGATCGGGACATCCCGGCAGTCTCGGTTCGGTGTGTTTATTCAGTGTAGGGACAATGGCAAACAGTTAATCTATGAACCGAGGTTTAAGGGACATTCCTCCCCCGACTCTCCCACTAATCTCTGGTCGCCCCACACTCTCTACACCTACTCTCCATCCCTCTCCCCCCACTCTCCAACTCTCCCCCCACTCTCCATCCCTCTCCCCCCACTCTCCAACTCTCCCCCCACTCTCCATCTCTCCCCCCACTCCATCTCCCCACTCTCCATCCCTCTCCCCCCACTCTCCATCTCTCCCCCCACTCTCCCCTCTCAGCCCACTCTCCCCCACTCCACCCACTCTCCAACTCTCCCCCCACTCTCCAACTCTCCCCCCACTCTCCAACTCTCCCCCCACTCTCCATCTCTCCCCCCACTCCATCTCCCCCACTCTCCATCCCTCTCCCCCCACTCTCCATCTCTCCCCCCACTCTCCCCTCTCAGCCCACTCTCCCCCACTCCACCCACTCTCCAACTCTCCCCCCACTCTCCATCTCTCCCCCCACTCTCCCCTCTCAGCCCACTCTCCCCCACTCCACCCACTCTCCAACTCTCCCCCCACTCTCCAACTCTCCCCCCACTCTCCATCTCTCCCCCACTCTCCATCCCTCTCTCCCCCCACTCTCCATCCCTCTCCCCCCACTCTCCATCTCTCCCCCCCACTCTCCATCTCTCCCCCACTCTCCATCTCTCTCCCCCACTCTCCCCTCTCAGCCCACTCTCCCCCACTCCACCCACTCTCCAACTCTCCCCCCACTCTCCATCCCTCTCCCCCACTCTCCATCTCTCTCCCCCCACTCTCCATCCCTCTCCCCCCACTCTCCATCTCTCCCCCCACTCTCCCCTCTCAGCCCACTCTCCCCCCACTCCACCCACTCTCCAACTCTCCCCCCACTCTCCATCTCTCCCCCACTCCATCTCCCCCACTCTCCATCCCTCTCCCCC